>NC_140968.1:105116306-105146306 GCF_056783735.1 Eptatretus burgeri | reverse complement strand
GGGCCGAAGCCTGCAGGCGGGCATGAAGGCCGTTACCAGGGAGTTTAAAATGGCGACGCCACGTGTGGGAGCGAACGAGCTGGGAGGGAGCGCAACGGCTGTCAGGCCCGCGGTGGAGGCGGGTGACAAAGTAATTCGGGAGACGTGTTGGGCGAGGGTCGTGGCGAGAAGAGTGACGGTGACCGAGAGGGAAAAACTAATTGGGGTGACGGAGACGTGCACGAGGGAGATAACAAGGGAAGAGACGGAAATAATAGTTGAGACAAGGGAGATAACAAGGGAAGAGGTGACTGAGTTGGCAGAGACACGGGAGATGGGAACGATAGAGGGAAGACTACACGATGAAGACGGGGTAAGTGACGCACACACACACACGGAGGTAGTGGAGGATAATGGGGGTGAGCTCGCGGACTGGGTAGAGACCCGGTGCGAGCAGTTGGATGGCCTCCTCCAGGAACGAGGGGAGGGAGTATGCCCCCTTGAAGCGAGTCACGACCAGGTGGGTTCGGTCGTGTCGAGCGAGTTCGGGGGGAGGAGTGCTGCGAACGGGTGCACGGAGAGCTTGGGGGGTATAGAGGCCCCGGAGACCCTTGTGGGGACACGAATCCCCAGTGTGGTTGTCCCGGTGTGTGTGGTGTCGAGGTGTGTGTTCACGAGTGTGGCGAAATGCGTGCTGCAACGCACGCATATCGCAGGTGCAAGGGCGTGTGTGAGAGCGACCGGGTGGGTGACAAAGACCCCGTGTGTGGAAGCGACCCCGTGTGTGAGTGGTGTGGTGGTAAGTGTGCAGAAGGGCGTGCTTCCCAGCGCGCCGTTTGTGAGTGAAACACCGCGGTTGAGTGCCCCCGCGTGTATGAGTGAGGCACCGCGGATGAGTGCCCCCGCGTGTGTGAGTGAGGCACGGTGTATGAGTGAGGCACCGCGGATGAGTGCCCCCGCGTGTTTGAGTAGTATGGTTTGTGTGAGGGAAATGGCACGAGTGAGTGAAAGGCCGCGAGTGAGTGGAGCCACGTGTGCAAGGGAAATGGCATGCGTGAGTGAGCGGCCGAGTGTGAGAGAGACAGCGTGTGCAAGGTCGCTGTATGTGAGGGAGATGTCGGTCGGCATGTGTGAACATGCAACCGCGACTCCCGGTGTGAGTTTAATGGTGAGGTGTGTTAGCGTCGTAACACGCAAGTGTGCGTGTGTCGAATGGAGACGACGACGGCGACAGAGGGACAAAAGCCGGGTAGCGGCTGCAGCTGTTTCGGGAACCGTGCCGGGTTTACCCAGCAGCGAGCGCGAGGTCCGTGCTGTGCAACGCACGAGGCCCCCACGTTCTCGCTTACGAGAGTGAAGTCCCGGTCCGGAAATGCACGCGGTGGATTTGCCGATCCCGCGGACGGACAAAGTTTAGGCAGGATTACAGATTTGGACCGGACGGGTTCTCCACGCGGGCGTTTGTGGTAAGCTCCAACGGGCAAAGTGCATGTGTTCGCGTGGGGAACCTCTCGAGACGTGGGGCTTGTGTTTTTTTTATGCGCACGGTGACGTCATGGCTGCACGTGGGGTTGGAATCCGGCAGGAGGGGTATCCCGGCCGGATGGTACCGTCCAAGGAGGGACGAGGTACACGTGCAGCTGCATGACGTCACGGGCAGGTGCAAAGTGCGCGAGCTGTGAGTTGCCGCGCTGGTGCTGCGCATGTAAAAAAAAAAAAAAAAAAAAAAAGCAAGCCTCACTTTCGGGTGCACAGGATTCCCGGGCAAGGGGTGGAAGACCCCCTTACCTGGGCACAGGATGAAACTAGTTAGGGGGAAGGGTTAGCTTAGCTAGACCGGCTCCATGGGGCAGGGGTAAGTCCTCATGGGGCCCGTGGAATGGATTAGTTAGCGAGATTTAGGTTGGGAAATTGATTAATGGGATTATTTGGAGACAGTGACAGACTTGTGGATGTGTAGCGGGGACGTAGCTTAGCTACGTAGGTTAAATGGAACGTGCTATAGTTTAAAGGACGACGTGGGAGCACGAGTTAGTTAGGGGAGGTAGTTAGAAGGATGGCAGAGTTCAGTGGTGTGTGTGTTGAAGAGTTGTGTGCTTGTTGAGTGAGTGAGGCCAGCGGGTCTGTGTGAGTGGAGCGAATGGCGAATGCATGGTGCGATGAGTGATTGGGGGGAGGAGTGACTCCCGCCCAAGGGACCCCGGGGTCAGTGTAGAGCGAGTTAGGGGGTTAGTTAAATTGAAAAATGGAGGTCGTTTTGTTGTTGGTGTGAATGTAGGCTCGAAACCCATTTGGAGGGGTGCAGGAGCCCTGTTAACGGGCTGGGAGCGTGGCTGCGAAAGGTGAGTATCGCTGAGTGGGTACCCCGGGCACCAGGCTAGTCGGCCGTGGTAGGCCAAGGGCCCATGGGGGGCCGGGATAGCGTAGTGGGCACGGGTGCGCCTGCTTGGTGCGGGGGCCCGGGGCGCCATTAGCCGCGTGGGCAGTGTTGTGGGCATGGGTAACCCTCGGAAAGGGGCCTGGGAAGCCAGCCTGCCACGTGTGCGTTTCAGGGGAGGTGCCATGGGGGGCACTCCCCGGTGTTTAGGGAGCTGGTAGGCTCGGAGGCAGTGTAGTGCCCGGGGGTGCCATAGCTGGAGATTCGGCAGAGGGTCGTGCCTGCCAAGGGGAGCCACGCGTCCCAGCCATGAGACCGTGTGAGGGCACGGAGAGAAAATTGTGGGGGGCGAGGCCCGAAATTGTGAGGACACCAACACAGGCGACGGGAATCTGGGTTGTTAGAACCAATAGTTTAAGCGAGAGGCGCTTGTTGAAAGCCCCGGGGTAGTTTAACAGTTAAATGGTTAGGGTAGATAGGAAGTGTACCCCTCCGCACCATCCATCCCCTCGCTCTCGTTGTGGGCCGCTGGACCCACTTTGGGTTAGATCGCTGAACTCTGGGGAGGCCATTCTGAGGCTTGGATTGGGCTTCGACACAGGACGCTAGCTCTCCCTTGTTCCCCTCCGGGAAGGGAACGTAGGGGTTGGGAGTAGGCTAGGTGACAGGATAGGTTAGCCGAACAAGGACAGTACAGGGGGTTAGGGGACGATTTATAGTGGGGAAGTAAAAAAATATATATATATATATATAAAGTTGGGGCTAAATTGGTTTTGGACAAATTAAGGGAGTGGGTATGGACAGTGACAGGCAAAGGCGATAGGTTGGGAGGGAGACCATAGAGTAGGTCCGAGCCCGCCTTCCGAGTGGCCAGCACCACCGCACTCCCTCCACCAACCTCCACTGAACGGCGAAGGCTGGCCAGCTTCATCGGCAGCTGTTATTTTGCTGCAAGGCCTGTGCCGGCTGGATCGTCTGCAGCTGCTGTGCTGCAAGGCCTGTGCCGGCCGGATCGTCTGCAGCTGTTTTCAGCAAGGCCTGTGCCAGCCAGTTCGTCTGCCGGCTGTGTTTGCCTGCAGCGGCCTTCTTCTGCCGGCTGTGTTTGCCTGCTGCCTTTGCCATGCCATGCCCACTGCCCCTGTTCACCAGCCCCGTTCAATTTTTGCTTTGCCCCTCCCCCCCCTGTTCATTGCCATGTGTGCCAGGATCAGAAAGCAACAGTTTGCAAGCTGCGAGAACTGCCCTGTTGGCAGCTACAACACGGGCCTGCAGTGGCGGCCCGTGCACCGTGTTTACGTCCATCCATTCATCCATCCATTCGTTGTGTTCATTGCGTGTGCCACTTGAGCTGGCACGGAGACTGTGTTTGTGCAGCCCATGCACCGTTGTGGTTCACTGCGTTCAGCTCAAAAGGGAAGGCCTTGGACTGCGTGTGAGCAGCCGGCCACGTTCCCAGTCACCTGCATTGTTTTGAGCCAGAGACTGCATGCGAGCAGCCTGGCTCCCTGCTAACTGCTTTCTTTTTGCAGAGTCCATTGATCCTGGGCCATGGTTTAGTGTAAAATTTGTAAGTTAAGGTTAAGATGTACTGTAAATATGAGTGCGCCCCCGGCATGTCTGTCTTAGCGCCGGCAATTTTATTTAAGTCGTCCGTGTGAGTGGGTTTGTTTAGTTAGTTACTCAGCCCTCAGGTTATTTATTTTGGGGACACGAATACCATGAATGTCGCACTCAGGATCCGTAGGTAAAATGTTTTAGGGGAAAACTACACATGATGGCACACGAAAATTTGATGACTCGGGACGAGTCTGTAAAAAGGGGAGGGGGTAGTGTTGTGGTTGACGAAATTCGCAAACCACCATTCAGGTCCCGTAGGTGAGATATCTCTGTAAGTATATGTGTAGTTAGCCCAAACCCGTTGTTTAGAGGGAATAAATGTCATTCATTCGGGCTGCGACCCTTTTAGATAGCCGTTTTTCTTTTACTATCTTTATTTTGGACCAACCGCCATTACTACCACCACAACCACCACCAACCGCATCTCGACAACCACAGCCACCTTCTCCAGAACCGCCTTCACAACATCCACCTTCTCCACAACCGCTTTCACACACCAACCACCAACCGCAACGCCGCTTCACAACAACAGCACCGCCAACAGCCACGACCTTTACCGTCACAACTCGCCCTCGCAACCATCGCATCACCGCCATTCCCGCGCCGCTTGTGGGCATCGATACTGGACTCGTACAGGGCGCGCACTGAGCAGCGGGTGCAAAAACACCAGCCTTTCCGAGAAATCGGATCAGGGGTGATTCACGCCCACTTCTGTTCCGTCCTATCAGCGAGCGTGGGGCGATTTGGCCCCGCCTCCAGGCGCGTTGGAGTATAATCGCTATATGCGGATTCGCGGATCGGGAATGATTCACGCCCACTTTTCCTTCGTCCAATGGGCGAGCGTGGCTCCGCCCCCGAGCCGTTCCTGGTCCAAAAATCTGCATATGATTTCTCCTGTCGGACTATAAAGCACCGAGCGCGGAGCGAATTGAGGCAGTTGGGAAGAGTTGAGTGTTTCGGAAGAGTTGGAGAGTTGTGGCGGCGGCGAAATCAGTTGGGAAGAGTTGAAGAGTTGAGAAGAGGAAAGAGTTGGAGAGTTGTGGCGGCGGCGAAATCAGTCGAGAGAGTGTCTGTCGGGGTCCGGAGAGGCTGGAGAAGCCAAGAAGCTTTGTGTAGGTCTGCGCTCGTGTCAGAGTCGGGGAGCTGCGCAGAGGGGAGGCCGGGAACGCGGTCGAGGTCGCAGTGGAGTCGCTCGTCGCGGGACCCAAGCCAGCCAGATATCCTCTTTCCCCCGAGCATCAACAACCCCCCCCTCTTTCCCCCCGCGCTGAGATAGTGTGAGAAGGGGGCCCCGTTCCCACCCCATTCCAGGCAGTGCCAGCAAGGCCCGCGGAGTCGGGGCGCCGCCGCCATTTTGCGGCTCATCACCAGACGGGTAGGCTCGACGCGGTCTCGGCCCCAGGCCCGTCTGCCCCCTTATCGTTGAGGGTGGCCCCTTCTTTTTCTTTTGCTTTGGAGTATATGTGTTGTCGGCGCCGTCTGTGAAGTAAAACTGTGTAAGTGTTGCCGTGTGCTCGCGTAGTCGGTAGTAGATCTGCATTGTGTTTCTCTTTTGCATTTGCTTTTTGTGCAGAATTGTCGTGTTACTTTTGCATTTGCTTTTGCTGCATAATTGTATATGTGTGCTTTCCGTTTGCCGCGGAATAAATGTGCTTTATGTTGAACTGTTTCTCCCGTTTCGCTTCGTCTTTTCTCTAATTGAATCTCCATCTTACTTCACGTAAAGGGTTGGTCGTGGGCTAAATATGCCCGATAATTAATCGGAACCGTCGAGGTTGACGATAACACCGCTCGGTTATCCCGATAGTACGGAACGGGTCGCTTAAAGTGGCCCGTGTCCGAAGTCGACCTGCGGCGAGGTGCGATCGCCCGGTCTACCCTCCGTGTGGGTACTTAGGTAGGTCGAATTTGGCGAACAACCCTATCCCACGCGGGGGGCCGATTGTCACGATCGTGGTGAGGCCGAAAGGCCAACCCGTGACTAGTTCCCGGCGTTAGTCCGAGAGGGTCACGACGGGATTGTCCGTCCGGTGGGCGACGTGCCGCGATTCGAGTTACCTGGCCGCCAGCACGCCGGCGGGCGCGAATTCGCAACAATATATATATATATATATATATATATATATATATATATATATATATATATATATATATATGTATATATGTATATATGTATATATGTATATATGTATATATGTATATATGTATATATGTATATATGTATATATGTATATATGTATATATATATATATATACATATATATATATATATATATATATATATATATATATATATATTAAGATTGAGAACACCAGACTTGGGAGCATACACAGAATTGAGGCATTCGGCCTTCTCACAAGCAGAATTCGCTGTGGTGCCATTTGAAGAGAGGGAAGGGATGGAAGGGGAACACACACCAGAGACAGACACAACAAGGCACAGCCAGGTTTTAGAGTAGGCAGACAAGTTTGAAATTTCATTGTTGAGGTTGGGCAGATGTTGTTTTCTGGGTCTTCACGGAGTGGACGCACACTTTTTGTGGGTTTTGTGGAATGAGCTGAGATTGTCTTCAGTCAGGTTTGTTTCCCAGGAAGAAAAGGCACGTTGTTTTAGAGCAACTGCCTCAACACAGGATTCAGTGTACCATAGGTGGGAAGAATGGTAGAAGAGAGAGAGAGAGAGAGAGAGAGAGAGAGAGAGAGAGAGAGACAGAGAGAGAGAGACAGAGAGAGAGAGAGAGAGAGAGAGAGAGAGAGAGAGAGAGAGACAGACAGACAGACAGACAGACAGACAGACAGACAGACAGACAGACAGACAGACAGACAGACAGAGAGACAGAGAAAGACATAGAGAGAGACACAGAGAGAGACACAGACACAGAGTTTCTGTGAATAAATCCCAAGCTGAGTTAACATTAGATGCAGTAGATATGGGAGACCAGTCCTGAAGTGAGATTTATGATCCTTACCCCCAAATCAACCTTGTCCTTTCTATACTCAACATGTTCATTCGATTCAATCACCCAGCCATATCATCTCCTCCTCCCCTCCCCCCACCCCCAACTCCCCAACAATCTCTATTCCTTTATTTTTGTTTCATTTTTAGTCTTCTGCATCTATATCCTCCCCCTTATGCATATGCATTACGTAGATGGCCCCTAATGTACTCCTAATTGATGCTAGTGGGGTTATGTGAGGAATAGTAATAGGCTCTGGAGCTTATTTTACTTGATTGATCACTTCAAATATTCAGTGCCTTTTGAGCAGGTAATTTCTTCTTTGTTAAGTTTTTTTTTTTTTTTTTTTTTTCTTTCACACTTACAGACCAGGTTTATCATGGGTATACACGTCACAACTTTGTCATCATCTCCCATAAGGGCTTTTTAATTTGCTTTAGACTTGGCCGAATGCCAATAGAGACTCAAAGAATGATTGATGCTGTGAATGCTGACACCTTCACAAAATGAATGATGTTGGAGGAACAATGGATGGAATCAAAAGAATGTTGATTGGGTTGTGCTAAGATCTGTGGGAAGCAAGGAGAAACCAACATTCAAAGTGTTCACCCTTTGTCGGAGCAAAACGGAACGTCTTAGCATTTAACCTGCTCTCTTGCTCCGACGAAGGGTTAGCACCACCAAGAATATGTCGGTTTCTCCTTGCTTCCCCCTGTGATTAGCACACCTCGATCAACAACATCCTGTTGATTGCATCCATTGTTATACTATACTTATCCGCGACGTAAATCGACACAAGTCCTTCACCAGCAAAGCTAGTTCTCATTCCACACCGATGTTCGAGGAACTTCTTCGTTCTGCGATTAAAAATTAAAAACTCTTAAAAGAAATACTTTGCGAACAGCAATCAGCAAAATGAACATGCCATGTTATGAAGTCTGGTGATGATTTAATGAGGACCTATTGAACTAAGTTGTAAAGTTTGGAGTCTGATTTCGAGTTCGTATTGTATTAATTACTATAATAACGAGGGTTCATAGAACACGGTACCCCGTGCAGTGTTAAGTATATAATTCCATTGAAATGAAATAACGATTTTAAAGTTCGGATTAAAAAAAAAATCAATTCCAGAAGTTGATTATTTGTTGACTTTCCACAAAGAAAAGAAGCCATTGATGCAGTGCCTTATACACAACCTTATTTTTACATTTCCCAGGACTGCAAAACTGGAGTTTCTTGGAAATGATAAGAAGGTTGATTTGTGTTGTCATGCTTTAGCTTATAATGTACTTTAAATAAAATAATGACTTTAAAGGTCGTATAAAAAATTGATTCTGGAAGTTCAATGTTGATGATGTTGATATTGATGATGTTGATGTTGATGTTGATGATGATGATGATGATGTTGATGTTGATGATGATGATGATGTTGATGTTGATGATGTTGATGATGATGATGATGTTGATGTTGATGATGTTGATGTTGATGTTGATGATGTTGATGATGTTGATATTGATGATGTTGATGTTGATGATGTTGATGATGATGATGATGATGATGTTGATGATGTTAATGTTGATGTTGATGATGTTGATGATGTTGATGTTGATGATGATGATGATGTTGATGATGATGTTGATGTTGATGTTGTCTTATACACCACCTTATATATCACATTACATTAGTTCTTCGTGTGTGTTGTTTTTGTCCTTTATGGCACCCTTAATAACAGTAAGTTGGAATGATTTTGAATGTTGTTTGACTGCCAGGCAGGTATACAGTGTAAAAATCTGCATCTGTGCGATCGAGACAAATTCAGAGACAAAATACTGTTAAACGGCAGGTTTGTTTTCCGATTCATGTTCAAAATATAACATTCAATTTACATAAGATGTTCCTCGATCATAAACCGACGTTTGTGGACAGACGGACATAATTGGACGTATTGCTTAAACCCACTTTTTATTTCATGTGCGTGGGTAATTACCATGTACAAGGTGTTGTTACCATGTTGTTTTACCACGTTGTTTAAGATAATGAAAGGTAGAGATAAAATAAGTGCAGCTGAATTATTCAACAGAGTAGATAGTGATAGGACCAGGGGCTTGAGAGTAAATAAGGGAGAGTTAAGACGGTAGTAAGGGAGGGGACTTTTACTCAGAGAGTAGTTAATGCATGGAACTGCCTCCCTGGAAAGGTAGTGGCAGCAGAAACAGTAGATAAGTTTAAATTCGAATTAGATAGGTACCTGGAAGTTCTGGAGATAGAGGGGTATGGGGATGTTGAAAAGACTTTTAGGTAGTTTGAACATTGATGGGTGATTGTGTACAGAGTGCTGTTGGTGAGGGTCTTGTCAAGGGGGATTGTGTGGTTTATGTTGTGTGTTTTAACCAAGCCCATGCCCCTTCCCCTGAGGGGAAGAATAAATAAATAAATAACAATAAAAAAACTACAAAATATATATATATATATATATAAATTCATTAATTAAAAACTTTTTTTTGCATTTTCTTCCTTGGATCTTGTGTAGATCAGTGAGTCTGGTGTTTCCGCACGCATGATGGGCTGAATAGCCTCCACCTGTGTTAGATGTCCTTTTAAATTTCCTTGTAAGGTGGTAAACAACATTCTCTTGCCAGTTATTATTTTCATAACATCGGTTGGTGTTACATACAACACGCACACAGTACATATCGTTACATTATGTACAATAAGGAATAATTTAAATGGGGGTAATAACTACCCATGGAGATCACCTTGTCTTTGTAAGTTGAGAGTTGATTTGCCTGGTGTTTGGTAGTGTTTGTGTTTTTGCATTAACACTGGACCAGCTGGAGATGCCAATCCAGTTAACCGTTTGCTGTGAGCTAGCATGGGGTCTGTGCAGCGTTGTGAAAATAAGCAAATCCACAAGATTTGAACAGCATTCCAGCGATGCAAATAAACTCATACATCGAGTGCCATCCTCAAGGGAACAAGGAAAGTTGTGTTGTTTCATCAAAGTGCATCAGGAATAGCATAGTGAAGGGAAAGTAGCCACAATTAAAGCAACCATTGGAGAAAAAACTAAAATAATAAGGACAAGTGCGAAGATACATCAAACACCACCTTGAATATGTCAGGAGATGAATAATTAGGCAGACTCTACCATGGGAAGAACCTTGAGATGCACAGCTTGAGACCATTTTGAAAAACCACTTGTTTTTATATACCGTGTCATAATTCACTACAGTAAGTAAGGGGAATGTGCACCTCACTCTTCTTCCTTTCCTCCACTGTCTCCTCTTCCACTTCATCCATTCCCGTAGTCGTACCCACATGTTGTTCCACTGCCCCACTGTCAGTGCATTCACCTCAAACCTCTGCGACCTTGATCATCCACGAGCCGACATTTCGTACACAAAAATACAACGTCAAAGTTGCAATATTTATCACACCAAACAACCACAGCAATATGGAGCACACCATCATGACAACTCGTCAAGTCAGTCACAAGTATGTACTCCTCTTATGTGCTTTCACAACTGAAGGATGATCTCATGCTGGATGCTGCTCATGAGAAAGCAGTCTTTGCTGATGAGCTCCAAAACATCTCAATTCCTATCCAAACCACAGCTTGTATCACAGACTGCTCTCTAGTACACGGGGACTTATCTCCCATTCAGGTTGAAAAGTTCCTAATTAATCTTGATACCTCCTCATAACCGGACCTCATGGAATAAGTACCGAATCCCTTCATAGCCTGTGTTTATGCCCCAACATTCTCTTCTTTGTTGTCTTTTTTCTTGAAAAAAATGTCCAATATTCTCTCATGTTCCACTCCAGACATGCTCCATTTACTATTGTACAAGAGATGGACTGTAAACATCTACAGTGGCCTGCAAAAGTATTCACCTCCTATCAATAATGCCACATTTAGATGAATTACAAATTATGTAGAAACAATTTTTCCAAATTGACGTTTTTTTGGGGATAAACAGTGCATTCCTCAGATTCCCAGTGGCCTTCACTGGTGCCATTCGCTGCCTTAATGCCCTCTTGCACACAAAGCTATGTGTTTTTTTTTTAAAGTTGTGAGTTCAATCAGAATGTATAAAAGTTATATGAATCGTGTAGTAATCGATATATCTGGAACTCATGTGACGTTTCCAAGTAACTACATAGTTTTAGTCAAGTTACTACATAGCGAATCATAATCACTGAAGCAGATACACTTGATACAGAAAGCAAACATAACAGAGGACATGGATAATTGTGTTTCAAATGGAATCCTCTCAACAATAGCATGTTACTTAAGTTTAATATATTTTCTCTTGTGGGCAGAATGCCTTTATTATGAGACCTGTTACAACTATTAAAGAAAATGAGAGGTCCAAAAGGGTGCTTTCAGAGTAAAACCACTTCCACACTATCTTGGGTAAATCACCATTTCAGTTGGCCCCAAAGTCAGTCGCTGATTGGACATCCTCTGTCATACACACTCCTTCCTTGGTACACCTGAACTCCTATCCACCGATAAGGCCTTTATCCACAGCTTGATTGAGTACTGCTCTTCCCTCTGGGGTGGCTCACCTGCCTCACATCTTGCTCAACTTGATGCAATGGAAGCCAAGACCTTCAAGATCATTGGAATCTCCTGCGATAAAGCTGAGTTTATGGGCCTATCACTTCGCCAATGCAGACAGGTCGGTAGTCTTTCTGTCCTCTCCCTCCTCATTTCTGGTCTCGCACCATCTGCTCTTTCGTGCTTTGTCCCCCCCCCCCCAGGTCCCCGTACAACACACACAGTCCACCATGTACTCCCTTTTGGTGAAACTACCTAAATCCAGGATCACTGCTCACCTCCATTCCTCTGTTCCTCTTTTTCACCTCCTGTGTAACCAACTTCCACATTCTCTTCAAGATTATTCTTCCCTCTAGGTCTTCAAGACAGCTGTTCACCACAAGCTCCGATCATCCCCCATCCAAAACAATGATCCTTTCTGCCCATGTTAACAAATGATGGTGTACATATGGACCTCATTTTGTTTCGTGATGCAATCAAAGATGGCCGACTGGCAGCCATTTTAGTTGGTAAAAACCCCCCCGGTGTCGAACACATCCGCAACCATTTCTCGGAGATGCCTTTATTGATCTTGTTCAAACTTAGCACACAGATAATGAATGATGCTTTACATATTCGCGCCATTTCGTTTCGAGTTTAGATCCAAGATGGCCGACTGGCAGCCATTTTGTTACTTAAATGTGTCCCCAACCATTTCTCAGACATAAGTGGTCCAATTTTGTTCAAACTTGGCAAAACGACAATACATGATAGCATACACATGCACCTCGCATTATTTTGTGATCTGATCAAAGTTGGCCGACTGGTAGATTGGTGGCCATTTTAGTTGTAAAAAAACAACAAAAAACCTGGTATAGAACACGTCCTCAACCATTTCTCGCACATGCATTTACAGATGTTATTCAAACTTGGCACCCGGATAATGAATGATGACTCACATACACGCGTCCTTTTTTTTCCAGATCAGATTGTAGATGGCCAACTGGTGGCCACTTTGTTACTTAAATGTGTCCCCAACCATTTCTCAGACATGAATGGTCCGATTTTATTCAAACTTGGCACAAGCACAGTACACGATGGCATACACGTACACCTCACTTTATTTTGCGATCTGATCAAAGATGGTGGACTGGTAGACTGGCGGCCATTTTAGTTGTATATAAACATGGGCTGGCCCTTTACCTACATTCAGGAAAATTAATGAAAGAATGGGGGCTATGACCTTTTTTGTCTTTTTTACTTGTTCACTGAGAAAATGCATTCTGAGCCATCCACAGCTCATTATAGTGTTCAAGGCTTTCTTCCAAAGTGCTATGGAGTTCAGTGCACTATTCTTGGCTGATGAAGCTACTTCTAATCTTGCCCCCCCCACCCCTGGTACTTTTTGAATCTGAGGCCGATCTAGTTTTTGCCATATCTCAGTAAGAGACTGATCCCAGGGTGCAGGCAGGTTGATGCCTTCGACCACCTGTCTTCTGATCTTGCTTCACTCTCTCCCAATCCTTCACATACCCCCTTTCTCCCTCACTCCGTCCCCCATCCAGTTCTTCCAGAAACCCACATCTTTTTACTCTCCTGATTCTGATGCACTTTCATTTTTCACTAAAGAACCAAAAGTTTTTCTTCATGTGAAAGGAAATGACACCTGATTGCTGTGAGAATAAAACCATAGCCAAACATTGAAACGTGTACATCTTCCTTGCCTCAGCAAACTGGTTTTGCTCGTCACAACGTTTGCTAACCCAAGGAAAGGCTGTTGTTTTAACGCTGATGCAATGGCAGTCTTGAGGAGTATGTTCCATGAAATCCTGTTGAAAAAATAACTGAGCGGCAATATCTTTAGTTACGAAGCACAATGTAGCAAACAGGTTAATCCTGAGAGCGACTCAAAAATTTGTGTGCAAATGAAATTGGCAAAGAAACCACAAGAACTCATTTCACCTACACAAAAGATAAACGATAAATTTATTATATGCAACAGTTGAAGTATGCGATGCACAACCACAATGGTTCATTCATCTGCATCTTGCATGACTACCACGTATTCAGGATTCTTTTGGAGCCACACCTGCATAGAAATGGGATGACTGAATACTCAATTTTAGTAATACCCATCATTGTATGACGTCACAAAATTTTCCATTATACTCTGAAACAAAAAATAGTGTCGGATTCATGAAACTAAGAACATTTAACAAGCGGATGGTAAAGTTCATGGTTGGATTTTATATTGGCTTCCTTGCACATGCCGCATATTATTTTACTTCTATTCCAGTTCACTCCATCACTCGTGCAGCTTTTCAGTTCTATTTTGGTGCGAAAAAGACATGTGGAAGCATTTTCTTACGTCCAAGCAATTTTCCGTCTCATCCTTTACAGATTGGAAACCTTTTTTTTTTACTTTCACATATAGCTCACAGGATGCATTTGTTCTTGAGCAAGTCAGAACTCGATGTCACCTTTCCCTGATACAAGATCTTTAATTTCTGTCCCAGGGCAGGCTGAATATGCCTGGTGTTGGCTGAATGGTTAGGTTGGTGGGCTTGGGACCTCGAATCCTGAGTTCAAATCACCAGTTTGGCAGAGATTCACCAAACCTGGTAGTTATGACCAACACATGGCAGTAAGGTCTGAGAGCAGTATCATTTTTGGCCCTGCCCAAGGTCAAGTACCAAGAAATGCAATTCCGGGCACATTTTGAAACATTTTTTATGAAACTTTCGATATGCAATCACTATTGGGGGATGCACGAAACATGTTACGATTTTTGGGGATTTTACCCCTGATTCATTCCCCAGGGGATGGGGACATTGGGGTCAAAATGGGGAAAAACAATTAACTCAAAATTTGATATTGGGTCATTCCTGGTGGAACTTGTTAACATCTTTCAACTTTGCTTTAGGTGGGAAGCATGGGGATTTACAATGGCATGCCATCGACTCGCTCTAGTTCAAATTTCTCCTGCCAAACCCAATGCCATTTGTTCTTCTTAACTCTTTATGTCATATTGAATACTTTTTTCCTGTGGTTTTTGAGGCATATTGTCATATTTAAGCATTGGGGAAGGCTTATTAGCACCTCCATTTTTTAAAAGTACCACAGAGTTTGTTGGACCCCTCGGAGTACCAAATCACCCTTTAGAATCATTTTTTTCTTCCTGCTCTCCCAATACTCCCGATTTCCGAACTGTATCTTAGAGCCAGCTGGGACTTTCAGAATTAAATTTTGCATAAATAATGTGAATGTGGGGTTGACCGAATCTTTTTTTGACCTGGAAATCGTTTTTTGACCTTGACTTTATTTTAAGGTCATGACCTAATTATAGATATTTTAATATTTTTCAATATAACTCAGCTAAAGTTTGGCCAAACAGAACAAAACTGCCTCTCTAGATAGCCTAGAGAAATGCACATTTACGCTTGATTTACATCAAACCCCTCCGAGTTAAAGGTAAAGGTCTTACACGCACCCCAAGTAGTACAAAACCGCCATTTAGTTTTCCATTTTTTTTTCTGCTAAATTCATAGTTATATCTCGAATCCAACTCGGACATTCAGAATTAGAATTATCAACAATAGTGAGGATTAAATTATGTGGGGTTGACTTATTTTTTTGACCTCGACGTAATTTCAGGTCATGACCCAACTTTGGACATTTTAGCATTTTTCACCATAACTCGACAAAGGTTTGTCCGATCGGAACAAAATTGCCTTCTCCAGATGGTTGGAGAGATTTTCCAGAGAGTTGGAGAGATCATTGATGAAAACCAGATAAAGAACAGGGCCCAGAATTCTACCTTGAGGAACTCCAGCCTGGACAGGAAGAGGAGATGAAAGAACTCCATTTAGGGCCACACGTTGACTGCGACAGGAGAGGAAGTCTGCGAGCCATGAGTGGAGATGGCCTTGGATACCATGAGAAGAGAGTTTGGTGAGCAGGGCAGGGTGCCAGAACGTGTCAAAAGCAAGCAATATGTCTCGGGATATGGCTCTGATTTCCTGTCCGGCATTGAGGATCTCCATCCATTGTTGGGAGAGCAGAAGCAGCATATCCAGGGTAGAGTGACCTGGTCTGAAACCAATTTGATGATAGGAAACCAAGCCATTGGAGAAGAGGAAGCATTTAATGTCTGAAGTGATGATGGATTCCATAACCTTGCTGATGATTGGGAGAAGGCTGATTGGTCTGTAATTGCAAGGATCTGTTTTTGCACCTTTTTTATGCAGGACAGTAATGTTTGCTGATTTCCAAGCAGATGGCAGATTACATTGAGCAAATGAGACAGTCCAAGGACAGTTGGGTGCGACTAGGTAAGGTAGGTACAGAAAGCGATGAGTTTTGGACACAAGATTTAGCTGCAAAGACTGAGTTTCGGCATTCAGCTTTTTCACGTGCGGTATCGGCAGTGCGGCCATTTGAGGTAAGGGAGGGATGGAGGGGGAACATACACCGAAACAGATTTGATTCGACGCCACCAGGATTTGGAGTCGGGAGAGAGGTTTGAAAGATGTTGTTTTCTGGCTCTCCTGCGATAAGATACACGCTTGTTCTGAGCTTTATGGAAGGAACTGAGATTACCCTCAGTTGGGTTTGCTTTCCACGAGGCAAAGACAAGTTGTTTCAGGACAACTACCTCGCCACAAGCTTCAGTGAACCAAGGGCGGGAGGAAGGGTAGGACAACTGAACACGATGGGGTGTAAATCTGTGCATGAGGGAGAGCAAGTTTCTTTGAAAGAATTCACAGGATGAGTTGATGTTGGAGAAAGTAGTGATAGGAGACCAGTCTATAAGTTTGATGGCTGCTTGGAGACCCTTCCAGTCGGCCTGAGTGAAATGCCAGAGACGACGGCACTGAGGTGGTTCTCTGATAACAGCCAGAGAGATGTCCACTTTGACAAGGACGTGGTCAGAAGAACCGATTGGAGCGAAGGAAGAGCAGCAGATATTTTCTGGGAAATTTGTCAAAATCAGATCCAGAAGAGATGGAGTACCATTGGTTGAGACCCAGGTCGGGAAATTGACCGATTGAGTCAGTCCCAATGACTCGCAGAAAGCTTTTGTTGAAGTGCCATGACAGGTGAGAGAGGTACCCATACCTCGCCAGCTGGCATGCTGACAGTTGAAGTCACCAAATATGAGGAAGAGAGAGTTTGGATGAGAGGATAGAAGTTGGTCCATGTTTTCGGATAGTGAGGTGTAAATGGAGTCATCACTGTTCGGTGGACGGTACAGTGCACATATAAACATGAGGTGGGAGTGGAGGGGAAGCCGTAGCCAGAGGTATTCCTGGGGGTGTGGGGGAGTGAGGGCAGTGCATGGAGAGTGAGGAATAGAGTCTTTGATGAAGAGAGCTACTCCTCCAACAGGACGAGGCTCAGGTCTGTCATACCTGAGGAGGGAGTAACCAGGGAGAGATACTTGGGAGTCAGAGACATCTTGAGGGAGGAAAGTTTCTGTTCAGCAGATTATGTATGGTTTGTCAATGGCAATCTGTATGGAAAGATCTGAAAGGTTTGAGCAAAGGCCCCAGATATTTGAGGTCCATACTTTTAATGAAGATGGAGGGGAGGAGGCTTTGGGTGCAGGGGATGAGAGGGGAGGGGGAGGGTAGCACAAGAAAGTTGGGGGGGAGTTAAGGAGGGTTGTTGAAAGAGTGTGGGGGATTGCAGAATAGCTAGGGGAGGGGGCCAAATGAGGAGGAGAAAAGGCTCTGTGGTGCTGGGGGAGAGGGGGGACAAGAGACAAGGAAGAAGGCAGTTGAGGATTTGAGGAGGTGGAGTGATGAGATGGAGGTGAGAGGGCAGTGGAAGGAGGCAGCTTTGTAGACATGAGGAGGGGCACTTGGAGGATGAGTGAGGGGGGGGAAAATGGTGGGAGAAGGGTGAGTGGGGAGGGTTGAGGGGGAAAGGTGAGAGGGGAGTTTTTGAGAGAGGTGAGAGGGAGGCTTGGAGGGAGAAGAGTGGGATGGTTGCTTTGAGAGTGAGAGTGAGAGTGAGGGGTGAGAGGGGTGAGTTGGCACTGAAGTTGGAAAAAAAGAATGGTTGAGGGAAAGTGAACATTCATAGCAAACTGGGGTTTTTTTAATTTTAGGTCAGAGATGCGATTAAACACATTTCTTGATGGATGTAATAAAGGCGAATCCAGAGAATGGAGAGAAGAAACGCTGTAACAGTTGGATTTTTTAGACAAGGAATGAAGGAAAGGTCGAATTGAGAACAGTCTGTTTGAATAGAAGAAGAGTTGTGAAATATGAAACAGTAAAGAGTACCACACGTGTCAAAGAGGAAGATGAAGCATTATAAGAGATCGTTTTTATTAATTATTATTGTTGTTGTTATTATTTTTTTGAGAGTTTTCATGAGATCAGGTAATGGAAAGGTTGTAGAAAAATCGTGAGGTGAATGACTAGTATGGATCGGTAAACAAAGGGGGTGTAAACAGATCACGTGATTACGGGAGAAGCACACGGCTATGGGAGGTGTATAGTCAAAAGTGAATTTATTTCTTTTAAATAAGGATTGCATAACATTCAGAAAAGGGAAGGTTGAAGTAAAATCGTGGAGGTGTATGGTGAATTTGCAACTTTAAACACAGAGTGAAGCTGCTGGGTCGATGAAACATTTCAGGAAGGGGGTGGAGAGAGAAACGTGGTTTCAGGAGGTGTATAGATCGAAAGGATACAAGGAAGGTTATTAATTTTTGATGTATTTTTGAAGAATAGGTAAGATTCGGGAATGGAAGGTGGTAGGAAGAAATCGTGAAGGTAATGGCGAGAGTGGGTCAGCTCAAGTCGAATAAAGATGGTGTGCCAGCAGAAGGAGGAGGAAGAAGAAGAAGAAGAAGAAGAAGAAGAAGAAGAAGAAGAAGAAGAAGAAGAAGAAGAAGGAGGAGGAGGATCGAGACTCTTGGGTGTGCAGTGAGAAAGGTATTTATTTATTTTTGGGGGTTTGAGATTTAAAACAAGAAACAGAGTGTTTAGATTGGGAGGGATGTGGTATGCTGGGAAAGTGGGGAAAATCGGAATTGAAGCTAAAAGGGAGAGAATACAAATAAAAACGATCGTACTCCAAAAGGGGAAAGACGGGTAGGCCTTAAGGAACCCGGTAAAAGAAGGTCGACGAAAACTCACAAAATAGCACGATTTTTGAAACAAAACCAAACTAGGAACACACAGAAACATGTCGGTGGGAAAATAAACAGTTAAAACGGGACAGATAACGACCGGAAACTTAACTTTGAGAAAGTCAGCAGATAGCCCTGAGAGATCCTGCCGACGCTCCAAACCCAAACCCAAACCCAAACCCAAACCCAAACCCAAACCCAGAACCAGATTATGACTGAATTAATTAAAAAAAAAACACCTTTTTGATCAGAACTTGAATAATTTCCCAACAATTTTCATGACGTTGAGTTTTATGGATAAATTGTAGATGGGGACACATTCTCTTTATTTACACTTTATCCCTAAATGTTGAAGGTCAAGAACATATGGTCAGAAAAAAAAAACAGCCATCATTGAATCATGGGCCAAAGGGAGGGTAACCCTCCCCCGACCCTTAGCGATCGCTTTGTGATCATATATCTAGTTTATCTTGACATTAATTGTAGTTAGAGTTGAAAGTGAACAAATCTGACTTTACTCCCACACTTGAACATATCTGAACATACTTGACTCCACATGCAGTGCCCCATTGACATCCTTTACTCTGAAGGATCTATTTACGAGAAATGACAATTGGGTAGTTTTCCAAAAATAAGCTATGATTATGTCCTCCGTCTTTCCTCATCAATCCATTCCTTTTTCTATCTTTTGTTGTTGAGGGTCGTGTTTCAGAGCGTATCTCTTGGCCAAAAGAATACATTGGTGGAATTATTTTGGTCTCTGGGCAAAAGGGATGATGATGCTGTTCATAACAGTTTTCATCTTTCTCAAACACGACATCTCCATTTCATTTGTTTTTAAATTTCTCGGAGCACATTGTGGAGGGGTTTTATCATTCGTCTTGCATGGACATATTCATTCACACAAACTATCACAGTATCTCTGACACAAATTTTCTTCAATGTAGAATTGGGATGACTTGAATGCCCAATTCAATGTGGAGAAATCTTCATTCTTAAAGAAAAAACAGAGTTTATGGCATAAAGCTTCTTTCTACAAAGTGAAGGAAGGAAGGAAGGAAGTTGACTTTCTTGGAAGTTCCTTTGAGAAATTTGATGAAAAATGACGTTTACTCTCTAGAAACTTGATGAAGAAAGAAAGTTCCTTCTTGGAAGTTAACTAAGGAAGGAAGTTGACTTTATATAAGCTCGATGAAGAAAGGCAGTTGACTTTTATGAAGTTCCTTCCCTGAAGTGAACGAAGGAACAAAGTTGACTTTCTATGTAGCTCTTTCAAGAAAATTGACTGAGAAAGGAAGTTAACTTTCTCAGAAGTTCATTTGAGGAGGTTAACTAAGGAAGGAAATTGATTTTTCTCAGAAGTTTCTTCAAGAAGTTAACTGAGGAAGGAAGTTGCTTTTCTAAAAATAAATTTGATGACAAATTAAGTTGATTTTATAGAAGCTTGATAAAGAAAGGAAGTTGGCTTTCTCTGAAATTTTTTTTTTTCTTCAATTGACAAAACAAAGTTGACTTTCCAAAAACTTGATGAAGACAGGAAGTTCACTTTCTACAAAATTCTTTCTAGGAGGTTAATTAAGGAAGGAAGTTAACTTTCTATGAATTTGACGAAGGAAGGAATTTGACTATTTTCAGGAAGTTCTTTTTTTAGGAAGCTCTGTCAAGAAAGTTGGCTCCCCATTTATTTGTGTGCCCAGTTCCAATATTTTCCTGCTAAAGTCCCATCTGCCTGTTTCTGGCCTAGTCTCGCATTGCAGTCGCCCATTATAACCATAATTCCATACTTTGACTTCTTTATTTCCAGCATTTTACTGATATTTTCATCTCATTGTTTTTACCACTATTTCAGCAAAATTCACCTGAAAGACTTGAAATAGCATGTTTTTTTTTACTGGTTACATGGGGGCTAACAGGATGGCTTAGAGATATGCCCACTCACCTCTAAGCTTTCTCGCTTTGGTTTGAATCCTGACCCAGCTATAAACTCTTATCGCTGTGTTTCACAGGCAAGGTAATTCATCAATGTGTGTGCCATCCCTGGATGGACTTAAAACGGGCCAGCATTAATTGATGAATGTTAAAGATACCATAGTCTCCTTTGTGAAGAGTAGGTGAGCCATCACTGGCACCATGAACAAATTAAAAATTCCTGCCCGAACCAGCAGAGGGCACTGCATCAATGGCACAGCCATGCTCTCAGCCATGTTGTTACCCCACAGCCTTGTGCTGCATTTAAACAATGACTGTTTACATGTTGTTTGATAATATCACTCTTTCTTTACCAAGTAGCATGTTATACATTTTGAAACATTTTACGGAATGCACGATTTTGTTGTGTACAATATAAAATAATTTTCCTTTGGATTTTGTATTGTAATTAAAGCAACTTGGCTCTATCTAAGGAAACTCTTTTGCAATATAGGTTCTGTGCAGCTTTCGGTGATATGTCTGCGATTACATTGGTGTTGCTTT
The DNA here is from genome assembly GCF_056783735.1 of Eptatretus burgeri. Lineage (NCBI taxonomy): Eukaryota > Metazoa > Chordata > Myxini > Myxiniformes > Myxinidae > Eptatretus > Eptatretus burgeri. Next base: position 105,125,216 of record NC_140968.1, on the reverse strand, counting down.
TTGTGTCCACTTGAGAAATAATAAAGAAATTAAATGCTCTTGCTGTAATGGACCCTGTACAATGTTTTTGAGCGAAGTGGGTCAAATATTCACGAAGCAGGAAAGGAGGGGAAAGATGTCTTGTGTAAATATATATATATTTTTTTGAAATTGCCTGTGAGACCATCAATAAGAGAGCCCTCTTGTGCAGACGTTCAGATTACTAAACATGTAGGCAATACTGAGGAGTAGTGGGGGGATCTTGGCCCACTTTTCCTGCCAATGACCTCTTACCCCCACCTTGCTTGATATCAAATGCAGATTTGGTCATTGGATCCTTTAATTAGATCCTATTGTCAGGTCAGGCCAGATTAGATCGATGACTTGCTGCAGGTACCATATAAACCTGTACTACCCTGATTTATGGTCGGGTTGTCGGTGACGAAACCATCTCCCTCAGCAGGTTTTTTGGTAAGGAGGGTGTATGGATATGGACACTCAGTAGGATTAAAAACAAAACCTGTCAAAGGGCAGAGGAGCTCCTTGTGAGCCAACGGCCATCCATACCAACTGTCCAACTGGGTCTGCAGACGCCCTCCTGCAGTTGGGTTACTTTTTTTAGGAGGTTGGTGGCAGGATTTACAGCTAAGCCACTGTAAAACCTTTTACTCCCCAAAACACAAGAAAAACACCCCAAAAATTTGAAAACCCACTCCGTGGGAGTACCTCCTGTGCAGCTGCCCTTTTCAGGGCAGCTCACCGGATGACGGGATTGGGGCAAAACCTTACGGACTCCCACTCTTTGATGATAGGACAAAAACCACAGGGAAACCTTCCCGGGTCAGATTGCATTTGTGTGTGTGTGTCAGTGTGGTGCTGAGGTGTCGTCCACCAGATGATGGTCTCTTTGGGTTAACCTGAGGCAGTCTCTTCGGGTGGGTGCCTTGAATGACCTATCCCTAAGAGAGGATGATCATCCGTCTCTGTTATCATCTGAGCTCAAGCGTTTGAACATCGATATTGCAACACTCTCTGAGGTTCGGAGACCGGATAGTGGTGAGATCATTGTGGCTGGTTACACCTATGATTTGTCTTGTCGCTCTGGTGGTTACGAGGCCCAAGGAGTTGCTGTAGCTGTGTCCAATAAGCTAACTCCAATGATAATTGAGGGAACATCGGTCAACAAGTGTATAATGAGGCGAAGGATTCATCAATTCTTACGTGTCATTTCCCTGGTCTCTGTCTATGCTCCAACTGAGGCGACTCATCAAACCGTGAAGAACACATTCTATGCTATGCTCGAGTCTTTGGTTGATCAGTGTCCCAGGCGAGATACTCTTCCAGTCTTGGGGGCGGGGGGGGGGGGGGTTTCAACACATCGACGGGAACTGATAGAAATGGTTATGACACATGTGTTGGTCCCTATGGGTCTGGAATGTGAACCAGAATAGCACTTTGTTCCTTGACTTTCCAAGAAGTCATGAACTTAGGGTGGCTGGTTCATGGTTTCGGTGCCCACAGGCTCATTGCTGGACTTGGAATTTCAATGCTGGTGGTGCGGCAAAGGAGATTAACCATGTGCTCATTGATGGTCAAAGCAGTATGATCGAGAAATGCAGGGTCTACCGGAGTGCTCAGTTCCTCAATACTGACCACAGGCTTGTAGTCGCAACTCTGAAGTTGCAGCTTAAATCTGGGAGAATCGTACCATCCCAGCCTTGCCTGGATGTTGGCAAGCTCAAGGATGAGAGGGTAGCTGAGGAGTTGTGAACAGGCTGAGTGGGGATTTGGGGGGTCTGGGTGCTCTGGGAATCCTGAAGAGTTGTGGAGTGTCTTCAAGACTACCTTCCTTGATGTTGCTGGTGGATCTCTTGGAACTCACCAGAAGGCATAGAAGAATTTTGTCTCTCAAGGGACCCAGACATGGGATACCATTGACCAGAGTTGCAGGGCCAGGCTTAATGGAAGAGCTGAGCTGTTCAAGGAGTTGAGGTAGAAAACTGGATGTGCGCTGAGCATGGACAAGGTGGCCAATGTGCGAGGAATCTGTGAGGCGGTAGAGCATCACCTGTGGTCAGGTGATTCTCATCCTGCTTATAGGAGAATTTGCACATTGTGTTCCTCCAAGCCCATCCCTCGGTGTACTGTAGTTAGAACGGAGGGTGGTGGGCTTTTGACAGAGGAGTCCAAAGTGAAGGCCCGCTGGGCCGGTTACTTTGAAGGGCTGTACCAGGCTGATCCGCCAGCTGTTGAGTTGGACGTCAGGGGCGTTACAATCCATATTGCTGACCCCCTAATCAACTGTGATCCACCTTCATTTGTGGAAACACAAGTTGCGGTGAAACATTGAAATGGAGTAAAGCTCTTGTGGTCTGTGGCATCCATGCTGAACTTCTCAAGGCTGGTGGAAGTGCTGCACTCGTGTCGTTGCATGCAGTTCTGTACTCTACCTGGAACACAGGCATCATCCCAACTGATTGGAAGAGGGGCCTTGTTGTCCCTCTCTGGAAAGGAAAGGGTGACGCCAGGACTGCAACAACTACCGAGTGGTGATGCTGCTCTCAGTGACGGGCAAGGTCTTTGCTCGGATAATTCTTGATCTGGTATGCCACCATCTGTTTGTGCACCAGCGTCCAGATCAGTCAGGCTTTACACCAAAGAGGTCAACGATTGACCATATCTTTGCCCTTCGGGTCCTCACCGAATGAAGTTGAGAGTGTCAGCAGAGGCTGCTTGCAGCTTATGTTGAACTCTGCAAAGCATTTGATTTACTGAATCGGGATGCCCTCTGGAGGATTCTTGGTCTTTGTGGGGTGCCACCAAAACTGATCAATCTGATGTCTGAACTATACTTTGGTACTGAGAGTGCTGTGAGATATGGTGGTGCCATCTCTGACTTATTTCCAGTTGTTAATGGAGTTTGTAAGGGGTGTTTACTGGCCCCCACATTTTTCAGCACTTGTATGGACTGGGTTATGGGGAGGATGTCAGAGAGATCAAGCTGCGGTGCATCGTTTGGGAATGTCAAGATCTCTGACCTTGATTTCCCAGATGATGCAGTCATATTTGCGGAGACCCCAGAGATCCTTTTGTAGGCCCTCGAGGTGCTGAATGAGGAGTCGTAGCCACTGGTGTTACTGGTTTCCTGGGTCAAAACTAAGATCCAGGCTTTCAATAACATCTTGGATGCTGTTATCTTGTCTGTACCTGTTTGTGGTGAGGATGTTGAGGTCATGGAGGGATTCACTTCCCTTGGCAGTGATATTCATGTCTCTGCTGGCTGTGAGTCAGAGGTCACCAGACGTCTGGGTCGGGCCTGGTGAGTTATGGATTCACTGGATAATGGGGTGTGGTGCTGTCGGTACCTGTGCAGGAGGACTAAAGTCCGAGTCTTCGTGTCCTTGGTGCTTCCAGTCTTGCTCTATGGATGTGAGACTTGGACTCTGACCAGAGATCTGAGATAGAGACATCATTCCTTTGGTACCAGGTCTCTTCGGAGAATCCTTGGCGATTGCTGGTCGGACTTTGTGTCCAATGAGCGGTTGCTGAGAGAGACTCAAATGAGATTTGTTACCTCCATAGTCCATGAGCGTCAGCTGCGGCTGTATGGACATGTGGCTTGTTTTCCTGACACTGATCCTGCTCACCAGATTCTCTGAGTGAGGGAGCCTCATGAGTGGAGGAGGCCGATGGCCCGAGCCTGTACCTCGTGGTTGCAGCAGGTTGATCGGCATCTCAAGGAGATGGGGATGGGCCAGGCATCTGCCTGGGAGATGGCCAGACGGAGGCCGCTGTAGTACCGGCAGTAAGTGGATGTAGTGACATGCTGCTCCAGCATATGCTCCCATACCTGACCTGACCTGCTCCTTTAATGCCAATCATGTCATGTGGGTTTCAGAATATGAGCGGTGACACATTTTGTTTTCCTTATTTCATCGTTTTTAGATTAGTTTTCCTTATTTTTCCTCCCTGGCCATTTGCAATCCTGATTCATCTCTCATATTTAGGATTGAAGTTGTGTCATAGATTGGGTGTTGAGGCAAGTTTTATTTTTGTCATCGCCATTTCCATCGTCATCGTTATCATCATCGACATCTGTCCCATGACCTCACAAATCATTGGGGCGCCATGTTGGCATTTCCCTAGGTAAATAGACCCAGCAGTGCACGTCTCCTGTCCTGGCTTGGTTAGGTTAGGAAAAGGTTTCCAATTTATTTCAGGAGGCCAAAGAAAACTCCCCTAATCTTCATCAAAAGAGACAGATGGATCTTTCAACTCAACCAGAAATCAACACCAGCAGACGAGTTCCCAGATTAATGTCTATCTGATGGGTGGCACACTCACCATTCCAACATCCTGCCTGTGATGCACCAATCCAACAGTTCCTAATTGGGTCGAGAATCGAACCCAAGTGTGACAGCCAAAAGGCATACACGCTACCTCTGGACCACCTTGTCTGACCCGTGTCTATGAAATTCATTAATTGTGCTTGAAGCCGAGCAGTGGAAATAATGGAGATATCATGTTGTCATTTTACAAGGGAGTCTGTTCGTACATGTCATCAGTTGCATTTTCATCATTTGTCATCCATCATTACCCCTCTCTTTGATATCTGTGACATTGAAACTGAATCTCTTTTTCAAAGCTGTGTAAAAATCATTGGTTCATTCTTGAGGGTCTACCTCTCGTACCAACAGTCATGTAATCAATACAGTAATCGGTGGTCCAAAAAGGACCATTGTAATTAGTAGCTACGCCAATGTACACTCTTCTCTTGCAGACATTATCTTCAGTTATTTCTGTTGAATTGCAACTGTTTTCTTTTTATATTTTAGTGGCAGAGGTAAAATGAGGTTATTCAGTTGAGAATGTGACCTGCAATCTTCAGAACCATAAAAAAAACCACCGATGGAGTAATTAAGCAGCAATTAATAAAATTTTTCATAAACTAGACTGCTTAATCGAATGAATGATTACAATCAGCCTCACTCGGTGAGCCTTGTAAAGCTTATTAAAAAGCACTCATAGCAAATGCTTCAGAAGAAATAGTGCTTTGCATCTCCATTTTGGGAGCACTTTGGTTTGTTGAATTTTACTCCAACAGTTTGTCCTTTGAGCTTGAAGGAGCAAATCTGATGGGCCAGGCTGTCACGTGTTCTGATGGGCCTTCACTGTGTGTTCTGCACACCTTCGTTTAATTGGCATATCCAGGTTTCGCGAGCACTTTAGCTTTTTTCTATTAATCGGGATCAAAATATTTGAGTTTTCAAGTTACTTCCATGATATTTCTGGAAATCGATTTTCTGGAAGTGCTTATAAAACTGCTGTTTAAATGTGTCCAGGTGTCACTGCTTTCGATTCACGCAACTCCTCTGACTGAAATGGTGGTGGTAACACCAATCACCACGAAACAGCAAAATGTGATCCTCTGATGTGAATGGATAGTCAGCTGATTATTTCTACAACACAAATAATTTCACCACTGTATATCAATATATTACATTATAGGACTTGATATCCTCTCGTATGTCATATTCATGTTTTTATAGTGATCGTTAAATTGGTTTAGTTCTCGCATTAATTTTTCATATGTTAGTAATTAATTTGCTAATCTTGCATTTTTGTACAAAATCTTTTCTCACCATTCTGAGCTAAGGAGTTTGCTCCTGGTCGTTAGTAATGAATGTTGCGTTCTGAGGTATAGGTCACCAATTTGACTGGTACATATGTGAACAATGAGGTTATGTCGAATGAGACCATATAATATCCTCGTCACTCTTGATGTGAACATTTCCGATTCAGTCGATAGAGTCTTTGGCATTCCTGATATGTACATAAGCAGGACCCCCTCTGAGGAATTGAACGAGTCGGTTCTTGAAATGTCAGGTGATGATAAATAATATTCCATTCTTTAGGGCTCAGTGTGCTGGTTTTTCTTCTCAAATATTATATTTATAGTTCACTGATGAGTGCTTCACATTAGTTTTGCAATGACGTCAGTTCCCAGTACAGCTCGCATTTGCTTAGATGGCAAGTGACCTGCATTTTCATGGGTTTGGGCCGTTTTGTTTCTGAAAACCCACAGACCCATTTTAGTATCGTCAAAACCATATTGGATCGAAAGTATGATCAATCTTAAAAACACAATATTTCACTTCCGTTCCACTCGTAAAGTCTCACCCCACTCCAAAGTCTCAACCTACCCCTCCCAACTCTGTCCCAACTCCCCCCCCCACCCGAAACACCTCCCCAACTACTCATCAAAGTGAAATTACAAAGTCTTACATCGATCATAACATATTTATTATCATGTCACCACAACCACAAGTTGCTCACTTAGAACCACCTTATCATTACTTGTGAACAAACTATCTCAGTATTCTGGTGTATTTTGTGTCACTGATAATCTCGGAGCATTTTTATCACGTTAATTGGTAAAAAAATTAATTAATTAAATAAAACCCAGTTTCGATTCCTGTCAACCCGTTTTACATCCCCTCCAACTTGCCATGCATTTGGCATGACAATAAATAAATAAATAAAGTCGTTGTCAGTTGTGAAATCCCAAAAACAAATTTTATTCCTAAAATAATTGGTGGTTGAATTCAGTGACCCGATGTGCAAATCCTCTTCGAATTTCAAGTCAATCGGATGAGAATTGACAATTATAGAAATTTGGCCGAAGTTGACCTTTTGGCCGAATTTGACCTCAAAAATAATTGGTGATTTGAATTCAGTGACCTGATATGATGCAAGTCGAATTAAAATTTCAATTTAATCGGATGAAATTTGGGATTTTAGAAACTTGATGGAAGTTGACCTTTGGCCAATGTTTTTTTTGGACCTCAAAAACAATTGGCTTCTTGCTTCTGACCAACTCCACCATTTGGAGAAGTTGCGTGAAGATCGGTTTCAAATTTGGACCTGTAGGCAATTGATGTTCAAACACACAAACATACAGAATCCTAGATCAGACCAACCAATATACTTGCTAATCTGGAGTGTTGGAGTGTACCTGCGTTATCCAGGATTCATACGTAGTCAACTATATGTTGTTGCTTCCGTACTCGCCACCCTCAAAAAATATTTGGTTTGCTGTGGCAGCATGTTAATTTAACAAAACCAAAAGTGGTTTGAATTTTCTGTTAAAGTAAAAAAAATTGCAATAAAAATATTTAAAATCTTTTTGCAAGGAACGCTGCAATGAGCAATGCTGTAAGGTTTTTGTACGTAATTAGTCCTAGTTGTCAAGGCTGAATTGTGTGAGTGTATCGTGTTTTTTATTGCATTATGAGCTTCCTGGTGTTCGTGGCGATTACAAGTCATAATGCAATAAAATATGTCGATTCTCTGCATGAAAACCATAGACATTGGATATTATCATAATCATTAGAGGTGTTTGTTTGTTTCACTTCTTTGCACTCCTGCACTGCTGAACCAAATAAGCTTGAAACTATAACTTGTGCTCAGGGTGAAGGGGTAGAAAAGGGATATATGTGAGAGTGGATAAAGGGATGAAGGAAGTGAGTGATTGGGTTGAGTGTAAGTATGTGAAGGTGTAAAGAAGGCGGTGGGAATAGGAGAATAAGTGGGAGTGGATGAAGACTTTGAGGGGAATGTGTGAAGGGGTATAGGGGAATGGGAGGATGGGTTGCTGAGTAGATCGATTAAAGGGAGTAGGTTTGCAGGCAATGAGTTGCAATTGGTCATTTATGTATGTATGAATGTATGTACAGGGTGTTCCAAAAAGACAAAGACAACTTTGATTGTTAATATATTTAGAACCTCAAATTATACAATTATACCCTTTGGTTTATATGACACAGAAGCTCATAAAGTTTTGTACATTCCATCAATACACTTCAATGTGAGCTATGTTTGGCGCATGCCGGACATCAAGGAGGTACACGAGTTCTTGCCATGTTCGGCTCAGCATGTTTGCGTCCACCAGTGCACATGCAGCTGTGATCCGATGATGAAGATCCTGCAGGTTTGCCACCGAGCTGTTGTAGACAACACCCTTGACAAACCCCAACAGAAAAATATCAAGGGGGGTTATGTCTGGTGATCGTGGGGGCCATGTCCGCCAATTCAGCGACCTGGAAATTTTTCATTCAGGACGGCTCAAACGACGAAGGCCCAATGAGGGGGAACGCTGTCCTGTTGAAAAATGACATTGGGTTGCAGGTCTTCAATCTGTGGGAAGATGAATCATGAAGAGGCTTTTTTGTTAATGTTCTGCACATTATTATATACGAGAAGCACCCGCTCCCTACCGGGGCCGTCAAGGGGGTCATATTATTATATTTATGCCTATTTTACTCCAAGGGGTCCCAGGATTACACACCCAAAAAATGGTTACGATCGGTTCAGCCATTTTTGCGGTACCTGGGAACAGACAGATGGACAGACGGTGAATTATCGTAATATATATATATATATATATATATATATATATATATATATATATATATATATATATATATATATATATGTATATATATATATAAAATATAATGTATATATATATATATTTTTATTATTATTATTGATTTATTTTTATACAATATAATGTATATGTATATATTATAAATGTATATGAATGTATTATATACAATATAATGTATATACAGCTCTGGAAAAAATTAAGAGACCACTGCAAAATTATCAGTTTTTCTGGTTTTACTATTTATAGGTATGTGTTTGAGTAAAATGAACATTTTTGTTTTATTCTATAAACTACTGACAACATTTCTCCCAAATTCCGAATAAAAATATTCTCATTTAGAGCATTTATTTGCAGAAAATGACAACTGGTCAAAATAACAACAAAGATTCAGTGTTTTTAGACCTCAAATAAAACAAACAAATGAAGTACATTTTCATTTTTAAACAACACAATACTAATTTTTTAACTCAGGAAGAGTTCAG
>NC_140968.1:105081306-105111306 GCF_056783735.1 Eptatretus burgeri | reverse complement strand
CGTGCTCCGACCCGAGCTCTGATGAACTGCGAAGCGTTTTCCCGCCCGGATGGCTGGCGGAGGTGCCCGCTCGTGGAATAAAAGCAGAAAGAAGGATGGACAGAAAAGATAAATGTGTTTTACATCCCCAAGCACATCATTAGCATAACAAGTGTATTAACCACCCATGTGTAATATTTCAAAATGCAATTACCGAGTCTCATGAAAGTGCCACACGACGAGAGCGAGAGGCCTACAGACTGTATCAACGACGTCATGGAGTCGAATTGTCACACATGGTATGGACTAACACAGGTGCCAATGTCTCCTATGGTACAGATGATGGGTTTAGCTTGCACTTTAACATGAGCTTTGAAAGACTTAAAGGGAGAGAATTGTCGGTAATTCTACTTGTACAGATCAGAGATAAGTGCTCAAGTGAGTGGAGGTGTTAAATTGGAATAGGTTAACAAGGAGTGTGTTACTTGGATTTATGGATGTTAATGTGGAATGAGTTAGTGGATGATTAGTTGTGACCAGAAGGGGCCGTGAAGGAGCCGAGAAAGACGGTGGTGCAAGCATATGGGATGAGAGGCGGTTTCAGACCGAGAGGTCACCAACCCGTCCGTGGTGTGAAACTGCCGGATTATGATTGCGGTTTTCTGCCAAGAACTACCAATTATTTTGAGGACCCTCCGGCATAAAGGAGCTCTGAATGAGTCAAAGAAGACTTGTTGGGCTCTTGCTGGAGAATGGAACTCCATTTCACTGCAAACTTGTAAATGAGGAGTTGAGCATCAAGATAAAGAGACCTCTTGAGAATGAAATGGAAATTTTGATCGAAACTTTTATATCCTTTGATGTCACACATATTTAGTAAGGTTGTTGGAATGAACATTTTAAGTATGGTTAAGACAGTGTTGCACCAACATTTGTTTACCTGCAATTGAATCACCTTTTGATGAAATTGTCCTTGCGTGTTCAGGTTATTCTTACTGATTGAACCCAAAAATTTTGTTGTACTCGGACATCCCCCAGCCTTCTTCATACCCACTTCCTTTTTTGTACATCAAAAGACTTTACATGTTGTTTTCGCATTACTTGTGATATTTGAGTGTAAAATGTGCCACCGGGGTGTAGATCTGGAGTTAAACGGTGATATGCTCATTCTCAAGCGGCAGATGTGTCTTTGTGGCTTTGCTCATGCTGATATATCCATCGAGGTGTTTTAATCAGGTCGGATAGGATCTTCAATTATTCAAATACAGTTCACCGTTACTAAAGGGACCAAAATGTTGCAACAGGTATCTGCAGATGGAAGTTTCCCCTCCTGAGGGATTCTTTCCAAGATCATATCCTCTGCACAGCTCTGATGACAATGATTTATGAGTTGTGAAAGTTTTATCCTTTGGGTAAAGCAATTCTCATCTTAAATGGTTTCCTTTTCCTCATTAGAAATAAGTTTAAGAGTTGGTTGTGGAGTTCAAGTGCATTATAGCATGCCCGTCAATCATCACATCTGTTGCATTTCTCGTGAGATAACATCAGTATATGGAGGCAGGACCATCAAGACATGAATCTACTGCCAATGAAAGATGGAGTAACCATGGCCATGTGTCCTGGCCACACAACAAAGGGATGGAATGGCCGGCCTGGCCAAATGGATACCTTGGCACCCCAGGTGCTCGGATCTCTTTGTTTGATACACGATCGGGTTCTGCACTTTGATGGACGAATTGTCATCTCGGCCATGTCACATGTTCCGTCACGCTCCGTGAGCCATTTAGCATTGCCTGGCTCAGGATTTGGTGAGACACTGCCAGTTGGCTTGCGGCGATGCTTGTGAATGAATGTGTGTTTTGAGTTACTACGACAATAACTGAGTTTGTGTGCTCTCCACATGTGTGGCATCCCACCGAGCTCTGGTTTACCCCTCTTGAGAATAATGAGAAGTCTTGGCCTGCAGACCTTTATGATTGTAGGTGTGCTACGTTTTACCATTGTAATCATGTGTGCAGGTTTGCCTTGAGGTGAATGGGCATGTTTTAAAAACAATATTAATTGTATTCCAGGTCGAGCGAATACAGAGAAACATCTAACAAGACAGGAGACAAGAGGGGCGGGAGAGGGAAGCACAAAATAGTGAGGAACATAGACAATAGGAGATCTGTGGTAGGGAGAGCGATGGGGTGGGGAACATGGGATTACAGGGACTTGACATTACAGGGACTCGGGTTGACAGATAGGAAGGAAAGCAAGGAATTTGAAGGAGGTGGGTTTGGGGTGGATTAACGGGGGTAGAAAAGATCATGGTTTTGGATGGGGGAAGATAAGAGATGGTGGTGAACAGCTGTTTTGAAGACCTGGAGGGAAGAGTGCGATTGAAGAGAGTGTTGGAGTTTGCTCCAAAGGTGGGAAAGAAGAGGAATGAAAGAGTGAAGGTGAGCAGTGATTCTTACTTTTGGTAGTTTCACCAGAATGGGGTTTTTGGCAGACCTTGAGTGCCTTGAGGAAATATAGTGGGGACAGGTCACAGACAGAGAGGGGCGGGGCGGGTGGGGGGGGGGTGGGAAAGGCTGGAGAGGAGACGGTCGAAGACAGAAAGACCATCGACCTGCCTGTGATGAGAGAGTGAGAGACCCAAAGACTCAGCTTCATCGTGGGTGATACCAATGATCCTAAAAGCCTTGGTTTCCACAGCGTGAAGTCGAGCGAGGTGTGAGGCAGGAGCACCACCCCAGAGGGAGGAGCAGTATTCCAGCAGACTGCGGACGAAAGCTTTATAAACGGTTATAAGCTCAGGTGTGCCAAGGAAGGACTTTGCCTGACATTTGATGCCCAGTTGGCGACTGGCTTTGGAGGCCAGCTTGGAGATGTGGCTTTCCCAGGAAAGATCGTGACAGATAGTGAGACCCAGAAGCTTGAATGAAAGGAGTTCTTCCAGAGGATCGTTGAGAACGTAGATGGGAGGGGGGTGGGTGGGGGGGGTGTTCCAGACGGTTCTTTCAGAGAGACATCATGAGAGTGTGAGATTTGTCAGGATTGAAAGACATGTTACAAGTGTTGATGGGTGGGTGAGTGTTAAGGGAAGTGTGGATCAGATTATTTGTGTAATAATAACAGCCATGTATCACCTGCGATAAATACAATCGTATCTTAAGACCTTACCATTCTGCAGGCTTGATGTGCCTAATGGTTGCCCACCTGTGGTTGTTTGTCCGTGCTCTATCCTTTTAAATGCTGAGTATCAAGCAAAGAAGCAGCACGTACCATATTTAAAGTCTTTGGAATGACTCGGTCAGGTTTCAAAACCCTGACCTCCCAGACTCAGAGTGGGCGCTCTTTAACCACGACACCACCGAAGCTGGTTCGATCATTTCTCTTCCTGCACTAGTGCATCGAATGTCCATTTTGGTTGAGGTATTGCTGAAACACGATTGTGTACCCTGACATCATGGCACGGGGTTTGTGATGAAACAAGGATACGGTGTCCATGCATTTCAACCACTGAACTTGTTTCAACAACAATAATAATCATCTCATTGATGCCTCCGTGGTCGATCTGTGAAACGATTGATTGTTTGTCACCCAAACGACCTGTTTTTTTTTTTTTTTTTGCTGTGCACCAGCTCGTTAGGTACTTGTAGCTCAGTTAATTATACATCACAAATATCCTTTATTTGGGGCCGACATCGCGAGCGATGACTTATCTAATTGGTACCTTCAATCTCTCTGTGGCCACCAATGGATTTGCTGTATTTCGATGGAAATCTTGACAAAGAAACAACGTATCGTTTTGAAAGAACGAAGAACCAACGTCTAAACGGTCTCTATTATTGATGAGAATCCAATAATCCTCTAGATTCTTGTGTTCCTTTTTTGTATGTGACATGAATTTGATTGGAAATGTCGATGGCTGGTTTATGCAACTCGATGATCTCTATCCCTGTGCTTTTGAAAAAAAATACACACGGGATTTGGTAATCGGCTCTGACTGTCCGTCTGTCCGTCTGTCCGTCTGTCCGTCACGCTATCTCCTCCGAAACGGCCGTGCAGAAATTCACTAAACCTGGTCGTTATGATTACCGCGTGGCATGAAGGTGAGGGAGCATTATCACTTTGGCCCCGCCCCCTGGGGTGGGGTCAAAAGGTCAAATCACCAAAAATGTAATTACGGGCACATTTTAAAACTTTTTGGTAATGAAACTTTGTTTATGTAATCAACATTGGGGGATGCATGAAATGGGTAACAAGTTTTTGGGTTTGATCCCCGATTCATGGCCAAGTGGGTGAAAAAAAACATTCACTTGAAATTTGATATTTGGTCATTCCTTGTGGAACTTTTGCAATCTTTCAACTTTGCTTTAGGCGGAAAGCGAGAAGATTTGCGATGGTGTGCCAACGACTTTGCTGTCATTATATTTTGTCAACAAGAAAGTATTTTCTTTGTCTTATTTTCATGTACTAGTACGTGCCCGTAAAAAAAAAAAAGATTTGTAAAAAAAATGTAATAAATAAATATTCAAACCGCGACTAAGAAACAACAACCACACAGGCCGTTTCTTCACTCTCGCGTGCCCGTACGTGCGTTGCCCAGAAGTTCGCATATCGCAGTTATGATTATTCGCAATTTAGTTTTAATGGCCAATTATTCAATTAGCGCCAACGTATTTTGCCTTTTCGCAATGTCGTCGCAAGGAAAAACAAAAAGAGAAGAGAAGAGAGGAACTAAAAAAATTTACTTCCTGGTTCGGAGCATACCAGAACTCTGATGTTACCGAAATTTATGCACCGTCTAATATGAAAACGATCATAAATTGGGGCATTGTGTTTATCTATAAATGCGCATAAGAAATCGAGAAATTATTAGAATACACGAAGTCATCACTCTCCGGAAGTCCGTACGTTGTAACCCGTAATGGGGAACGCGGCTGTGCTTCCCTTCCCCATCGGCCACGCCCACGCAACAACGTGTATTGTCATTGGTTTGGTAAATAAATGGCCATAACTTGGGAAGCACTTGTCCGATTAATATCAAACCTTGAAAAGGCACATCCTCAGGTCCCCAGCAATATACCTGGCAAGTTTCAATTAGATCGGACCGGTGGTTGTCGAAAAACAGCAGTCACAGACACACACACAGAGATTGCTGGAATTATAGATAGATACATCGTCGAAGCTCAGGAAAGAGCGAGGGGACAGAGGGAAGGAGACAACAGACTGACGGGGTGGGGGACACCGGAGGAACGCCACATGGATGTAAAGGGTAAAGGGATGAATAAACAGAAGTAGGAGAGAGGGGAGAAGGAATATAACATATCAACCTGAAATTACATGTGAAGAGGTAGGGAAAGGATCATGAGGAGAGGAAATAACATGCATTGGGATGGAGGATGACGTAACATGTTGATATACTGTCAACCTGAAACCCTGTGGAGAAGAGAGGCAATGAATAGACGATGGAAGGAGGTTTCAGAAGCAAGAGCTGCGATCTAGCTCTTCGACGAGCCTCGACTATGAATACAAAGAAAAGGATAAAAGAGGAAGAAAGGAGTGAAAGTTGCCAATAATGAGTCTGGAATTTGGGAGTTTCTTCATGAGGTGGTTGCCAGAAATTTTTGTGTGACTTGGTAGAGCTGGGTGGTATGTAGAGATGAAAGAGCAGATGCCGAAGACCTTAGGAGAGTAACAGAGAGGCCTCTACCATGACTGCAGTGATAGAACAGCAGGCCCTGTGCTTTTGTACACCGCTCATCCCTACTGTATCTCCAGGTGCTGCACGGCGTACTCAGTTTTCACTCGGTTTTCTTCCTTTCTTGTCGGGTCGCCGAAATAGGTGCCCCTTATTGTCAGTAATTCTGTCTGTTTGTTTGTTTGGATGTTTGTTCGTTTGTCATCAGCATAATTGGTAGTAAACGTGGGCGGATTTTAACCAAACTCGGGTGGTAGGTACATCTTATGACCTCGTGCTTTGGAAATTGTGATGGATGCTTGGGACGCTTTGGTTCCCCAGCAACAACTGAAAAACCTTCAAAATCGGTACCGTTCACGCAAAATCAATTCCGAAAGCCATTATCACACGTAGGGTTATGAAATTTGACAAGAATGATCTACAGGTGGTGCTCTATCAAATATATTCCGTTTTTTGTGACATATGGAATACTTTACCCGCAGCGCCCCCTACAATTAGGGTATGTACGAAAATTGGCGAAAATTGAAGGCCCCCTAGCGACCAGGTGAGTGCATCGATACGAATGAAACTTTGCAGGTTCATGGTACTCAATGAGTACTACAACTTTGCCTCAGGACATATTGACCGATTTGGCTTAGGTCAGGGGTCAAAGGTCAATTAGTGCAAAAATCGATAATATGCGAGAGCTGGAGGTGCCTTCGCGCCAAATGCTACTCCTCCTCGGGTTATGGTCGGATGATCATGAAAATTCACACTAAGAGTCTGGAATACATTGTGCACAAACGATCGAGCCGGATTTTCGATTTAGACCTTTGTTCACCCACAGCACCCCCTCAAACTTTGGGAATTTCCGATTTCAAACCGCATTTTCGGTACTTTTCATTCAAATGGATACCGAGTAGTTATCAGTCGATGGAACTGGATGAGATTTGATATGCATAATCTTAAGGTGATTCCCTATCCGCTATATGACATCCATTTTTGCTCTATATCTTATAGTTTCCATGCTCAGCGACCCATTGCTGCCTACCGGCTTGTTTTCTTGTTTGTTTGTTTCTCTGGGCGATACGTCAGCCATCCTTTGAGATTGGGAACTGCAATTTGGGAACAAAAGTGAAGATGTGCTTTGGCAAAAACTGTATTTTTTATTTTTGGATCCATCAATGAATTGATTAATTACTTAATTATTATCGTTTTATTGATTACTTATTTATTTTCTATCTAATCTGGGCAATATCTCAGGCACCCTTTGAGATAAGAAGCTCAAATTTGATACGACAGTAACCGATTTTAGCTATAAACGGTGTTATTGATTTATTCATTAATCATTTATTGATTGAGCTGTAAAGTCACAGATTTGGATTAAACAGTGGTGGTTTCGGCATGCTATTACCCAATTGATGAAGAAATTAATTATTTTTCGATTCTTATTTATTTATTTTAATTTCACAATTAATCAAGTATTGTACACCGCTCCCTTCCAATTCCATGCGCTGCACGGCGGCATCTCCGGGCACCGAAGGCGCCCCGGTAATGACGCGCGCTGGAGGGATATGTTATCTATTTGTTTATTTGGCATTGGGGGTGGTGTACTTTGACTCCAGCTGAACTTGTTTGATTTCTCAAGACGAGTGCAGATAGTGATCTGTTGATCATGCACCTTATAAAAATATGTCACATGCATCTGAAAAAGCAATCGGAAATCACAGGTACAAATCAAAAATATGGAAGGGGAATTGGAAAATGGAGTGGGGAGATTGAGGGTGGGTAGTGGGACTAAATACTATTCCAAAACATTTTTTTTTTTTAACTGTTTACCTTTTGACAGTGCACATGCATGGAATAATTTATTACTTCCAATCTTGCCTTTTCTAGACAAATCTATGGAGATGGCTTAACTATTTGAAATAACTGGAGGGAGAGGGGTGGTCTAATTTACCGGTTTCACGGGGTTGGGGGGGGGGTGGGGAATTCAATGTACTTTTACAGGAGGTGCAAGCACATTAATGGACAAGGCACAAATGTACACAGTTCTGAGATTAGAATTTGGGATCCATGAATATTGATGAATCTTTTTGCTGGGATCCCAGCATTTAGGGAGGCGATCATATTCATGGCATGGTAGACATTGTGAAGTAGATTTGAGTCATGAATTGTAACTCATTTCACCACCATCTTCCACAGCCACTGATCCTATACGATGGCTTCCGACATTCAATGCCAAGTCCTCGGGAGTTTCTGTCGATTTTTCCCAGTAACAGATCAGAACCAGATTTCTTGCATCCAAATGTTTGTCTTTTCGAACAAGAGCTTGAAACTGTTCAGACCTGACAGGCCTGTACAGCTCCATTTTATGTTTGTAATCCAAAAGGTGTTCCTCTGTATCTTCCCCTATGGTTTCCTCATTCTTTCCTTTTGCCATTGCTGACAACACCCTGATGACTCCTCGAGCTGTGTCGCAACATCATTTGTGGTCGAATGTACAACCTACTATCCCTCTATTCAATTCAATCACATGATCAGCCTTATTTGCTGATCACACATCAATCGCACGATCAACCTCATTAGTACATCGCAAGGTAGATCCCAACAATAATCCTCACAGCCTGCTTTGAGGTCTCACAGTCATATATCAGGATATTTGAAATTGTCAGCTTTGCCATTCCTCAAAACATCCCCTTCTCTGCAATGTTTCCTTGGTTAAAAAAAACCCAGAGAACATACATGATGCATGTCCCAACATAGCCATGTACAGAGTAAAACTGTTTCCAATGAAAATGCTTCATACTTCTCCCACTCCATTGAATTCCAAATGCCTGTTTCATCTTCCCTGATTGGCACTGAGGAAGTAGGTGCAGAAAGAATTTATGTGAACAGTGGTTCGGTTGATTTGAGGCTGTGTGTCCGTCGCATCACGAGCAGTCGATTCGACGAGAACTGTCACTCCACGTCATCCAACATGAATATCGTTTCATGGAACCCCACCAACCCCACCTTATGGATATATATCAAGACTCTCATTACCAAAGCAATTTTGTTTGGAAATTTATTTTTAATAAAACTGTAAACAATAATGAGGATGGCTTCTTCATCTCTGACATTGATTCTCTCTGTGTCTCTCTCTCTATCTGTAAAAAATTGCACATTCCTGAGCTAAGGCTATACTGTGTGGTTTGCCATTGCCTTCTCAGAACTGCCAACAGTAGTCAGGGCAAGAATTTATAACTTCTTCATGGTGCCGGTGATGGCTCGCCTATTCTTTGCGAAGGACACCATGGGGTCTTCAATGTTCACCAACTAATGCCGGCAGAGAGAATGCCCAGTTTAACGTCTAGCGGAGGGACAGCATGCACACTGATGAATCATCCTGTCTGTGAAACACCACAATGACAGTTTATAGCTGCGTCGGGATTATATATATGTATATATAGTTGTTTTTTTTCAGCAGAATAACGAGCAGAAGCTTCTTTGTCCATTTAAATATTCATGAACCTGCATGTTGAGGATATATCATTTGAAGCGCGTTTGTGGTAAGAGCTATCTGTGATCAATGGAAAGCATGATCCTGGTTATAAGAAATGTTCAGAATTGGAATTCCCATGGTGAATTGGTTTGAGACATGCATGGGAAATCTGTTCTGTACAAAAACACGTGCCCCCAATCATATTTCCAGAACTTATTTCGAAAGTATTCCCAATTACCTTGGCAGTTCCTCGATGAGAACATGCAAACATCGCTGTCACATCACTGCCTCCTTTGAGTGGTTGGGTGTTTCAGCTTAATGGCCCATTCATATCGAATCGAGACCCAAACGTGATGAGAAGTCTTGTTTTGTGAAACACGATAATTTATGATGGGAAAATGGTGAGGAGGAGTGATGGGGTGTCTGAAAGAGGGAGGGAGGGATCAGCACAGAAGTACTGGATGTAACAGAAACAGGGGGAAAAAAGGCAATCGGAGATTGCAGACCCTCGCCATGACTTGTTTTGTTGTGTGGTGTTTGTGGAGTTTTGTGTGGTGTTTGTGTACTGGTGTTTTATGTAATTAATAAGAGACATAATTACAACTGCCACTTTATAACTGCTGGCAGTGATGACCGGGTACCAAGACGTCCCGCTTTGATGGGACACCTGACCTGACCGATGATGTTTTTCATGATTATTCAATTGAATTTAGAATGGGATTAAAATAACTTCAATTCAAATCAAATGGAAGACCAAATATGTACAGTCCTGAATTGGAATAATCCATCATAAGGAACCCGGAGAAACAAAAAGCAAATATGAAGTCATCAGGAGGAACCTGGATGGGATTCACATTTCAGCTGCTACTCGTGTACCCTCAAACCCATCCACGCACAGCCAGGTGAACCTTATTAAAAAAAAAAAAGAAGCTAGATTTAAAAAACAAATAATTCTGACTGCCAGACCATGTATCCGATCAAGTTGAAATTTGAAGCATGTATCCCCCATCACTACTGGATCATAATTATGAATTTTCTTGTCGATTGATGAAGCAGTTCCAGAGAAAGCATTATTTAATATTTTTCTTCAATCCAATATGGCCGCCAAACCATGTGACCTATCAATTATTCCTTCAAAAACTTGTACATCCAAGGCTTGGGGAACATTTGTGTGAAATTTCCCCTCGATCTATCCAGCCAGCCTGGAGAGGAAATATTTTTATAGATTTAATGGTAATCCGATATGGCTGCCAAACCATGTGACCTATGATGTCATATATATGTGAACCTTTTGTTCCTCACAGATAGGCAGTCATACCTGTAAAGTTTCGCCTTGATCTGTTCAGCCACTTCAGAGAAGAAGATTTTTGAAGGTTTTGTTTTTTTTAAACAATATGGCTGCAGGATCATGCGACCGAAGACGTCATAAAAAAAAATTCTGTAGACGATTTTATCCCAATATGACCCTCAAAAATGTTCGGACTTATCAGATGTAGCATTCTACATATGCAATTATGACGTCATAACGAAGGCACCTATGACGTCATCAAAAAATTACACCTATCCCTCAAGAGGAGTTCTTGCTATGTCCCAAGTTTCAATTCTTTCCTTTGTGCGGTTTCAGAGATGGAGGTCCAAAGTTTTTTTTCCATCATGGCTGCCACAGCACATGACCTATGACGTCATAATTAACATCAAAAATCCTACATGAGTAATCGCATCTACGATGAAAATTTCTTCTCAATCCGACAAGCGGTTGTGGAGAAAAACACGAAAGTTCTGTGCAGACAAACAGACAGACAAATGGACCCAAAAGCAATACCCTCTCCTTCGGCAAGGGTAACAAGATAACAAATACAAACTACCCGTGGATAGACAAACTACACGTGGATAGACAAATTGACCCAACTCTCATTGGATCAGTTCACCAGACAATCTACCGATGTAAAACACAGTGTGTATGTGTGTGTGTTTGTGTGTTTGTCCTCCTTTATTAGGACGATTTAAGTTCGGGTTTCAAGGACAATCTTTTAACATGACGGTGTGTTCACTGCGGTCTACTTTTCTGGATAAAAAATAACTTGGAAAAAACATTTTTCATGAAAGAGTGATTATGTGTTATTTTCTTTTGGAATTGTAGAAGGTCACTTGTAACCGGGCCTCAAAGGCGAGGTACAGAAGCGTTTTCTTAAATATCATTAAATACAAGTCACTCGGAGGTGAAATTCACTGCACATGATGTGTAACATGTGTAGCGTCATCTTCTCCATGTGTAATGCAGCTTGGCTGCCGGCTAGCTATCATTTTGTTGGGGCACAGCTGTGCCGCTGAAGCTGTGCCCTTATACCAGTACACTGGCACTCATTTTGCTGACCTTGGAAGGATGACAGGCTGAGTCAACCCTTCCTGGTGTTAATTCAACAGACAACAGGGCTTGATCCCAAGACCCTAAGATCCCAGGCCAGCCACCCGAACCACTAAGCCAACACCAGGCTGCGCACAGAGTAAAACGATTGTTCATTTACGTAAGTTGGATGTCTAATAAATAAAGAAGATAGAAGCACACCTGACGCTAGGCCGAGGCTTCAGACTCTGACATGCTCACGAGGCTGTACCGTCAAAATGTAACTTCTCAGAAGATAAAGAAAAGAGGGTAACATTTGTACATGTAGCGATTCAAAATAACGCTTCTTGCTATGAAACGTCATATCTTCCAGTCTCCTTGAACAGTTCGAATAAAAATAATTCCAACCCGTCATTTTTGAGAGGTTTTTATGCTTGTGTGATGATAATGTATCAATTGTCAAGACGTAGACATCTCACATGGGACAATCACACGGATTGACTGGCCACGACAAACAAGACGTGTCGGATCTCTTATTGTCCAATCAAAGCCTTTTATTTTCCAGAGTCAGGGAAGAGTTTTTACACAAATGGAAAAGATTTGACACAAATCACACGTGGGATGTCGACTCTTACCCCAATTACAAGGACATTGGTTGAAAATATCAAATTCAATACGGTACTGTACATTGAATGGCACTTTAATCTGTGATTCATTGTTAAAGAGTTGAGTGCGAAGACACACTATGGCGCCTGTTTTGACTGTAACTACACATGTACACATTATGGAGCCTGTTTTGACTGTAACTACACATGTACACATTATGGAGCCTGTTTTGACTGTAACTACACATGTACACACTATGGAGCCTGTTTTCACTGTAACTACACATGTACACATTATGGAGCCTGTTTTCACTGTAACTACACATGTACACATTATGGAGCCTGTTTTGACTGTAACTACACATGTACACACTATGGAGCCTGTTTTCACTGTAACTACACATGTACACATTATGGAGCCTGTTTTCACTGTAACTACACATGTACACATTATGGAGCCTGTTTTCACTGTAACTACACATGTACACACTATGGAGCCTGTTTTCACTGTAACTACACATGTACACAATATGGAGCCTGTTTTGACTCCCTGTACACACTATGGCGCCTGTTTTGACTGTAACTACACATGTACACACTATGGAGCTTGTTTTGAATGTAACTCCACATCTACACACGATGGAGCCTGTTTTGACTCGACGTACACACTATGGAGCCTGTTTTTACTCTATGTACACACTATGGAGCCTGTTTTGACCATGTGCACTCTCTGGAGCCTGCTTGACTCGATGTGCACACTTTGGAGCCTGTTTTGACTATGTACACACTATGGAGCCTGTTTTTACTCCATGTACACACTTTGGAGCCTGTTTTGACTATGTACACACTATGGAGCCTGTTTTGACTCTATGTACACACTATGGAGCCTGTTTTGACTCTATGGACACACTATGGAACGTGTTTTGACTCTATGTACACACTATGGAGCCTGGTTGGACCCTATGTACACACTATGGAGGCTGTTTTGACTCTATGTACACACTATGGAGGCTGTTTTGACTCTATGTACACACTATGGAGCCTGTTTTGACTCTATGTACACACTATGGAGCCTGTTTTGACTCTATGTACACACTATGGAGCCTGTTTTGACTCTATGTACACACTATGGAGCCTGTTTTGACTCTATGTACACACATTGGGGTTGTTTTGACTCAAACTATAAATATACACACTATGGAGCCTGTTTTGACTCTATGTTCACACTATGGAGCCTGTTTTGACTCTATGTACACACTATGGAGCCTGTTTTGACTTTAACTACACATGTACACACTACGGAACCTGTTTTGACTCTATGTACACACTATAGAGCATGTTTTGTGACTGTAACTGCACATGTACACACTATGGAGCCTGTTTTGACTCTATGTACACACATTGGAGCCTGTTTTGACTCTATGTACACACAAAAGAGCATGTTTTGTGACTGTAACTGCACATGTACACACTATGGAGCCTGTTTTGACTCTATGTACACACATTGGAGCCTGTTTTGACTCTATGTACACACTATGGAGCCTGTTTGGACCCTATGTAAGACTATGGAGCCTGTTTTGACTCTATGTACACACTATGGAGCCTGTTTGGACCCTATGTAAGACTATGGAGCCTGTTTTGACTCTATGTACACACTATGGAACCTGTTTTGACTCTATGTACACACTATAGAGCATGTTTTGTGACTGTAACTACACATGTACACACTATGGACCTTGTTTTGACTCTATGTACACACTTTGGGGCTTGTTTTGACTCAAACTATAAATGTACACACTATGGAGCTTGTTTTGACTCAATGTACACACTATGGAACCTGTTTGGACCCTATGTACATACTATGGAGCCTGTTTTGACTCTATGTCCACACTATGGAGCTTGTTTTGACTCAATGTACACACTATGGAGCCTGTTTGGACCCTATGTACATACTATGGAGCCTGTTTTGACTCTATGTACACACTATGGAACCTGTTTTGACTCTATGTACACACTATAGAGCATGTTTTGTGACTGTAACTACACATGTACACACTATGGAGCCTGTTTTGACTCTATGTACACACATTGGAGCCTGTTTTGACTCTATGTACACACTATGGAGCCTGTTTGGACCCTATGTAAGACTATGGAGCCTGTTTTGACTCTATGTACACACTATGGAACCTGTTTTGACTCTATGTACACACTATAGAGCATGTTTTGTGACTGTAACTACACATGT
This sequence comes from Eptatretus burgeri, assembly GCF_056783735.1. NCBI lineage: Eukaryota > Metazoa > Chordata > Myxini > Myxiniformes > Myxinidae > Eptatretus > Eptatretus burgeri. Next base: position 105,096,978 of record NC_140968.1, on the reverse strand, counting down.
ACACACTATGGACCTTGTTTTGACTCTATGTACACACTTTGGGGCTTGTTTTGACTCAAACTATAAATGTACACACTATGGAGCTTGTTTTGACTCGATGTACACACTATGGAGCCTGTTTGAACCCTATGTACACACTATGGAGCCTGTTTTGACTCTATGTACACACTATGGAGCCTGTTTTGACTCTATGTACACACTATGGAGCCTGTTTTGACTCTATGTACACATTATGGAGCCTGTTTTGACTGTAACTACACATGTACACATTATGGAGCCTGTTTTCACTGCAACTACACATGTCCACACTATGGAGCCTGTTTTGACTGTAACTACACATGTACACATTATGGAGCCTGTTTTGACTTGATGTACACACCACGGAGCCTGTTTTGACTCCCTGTACACACTATGGAGCCTGTTTTGACTCGATGTACACACAATAGAGCCTGTTTTGACTCCATGTCCACACTATGGAGCCTGTTTTGACTGTAACTACACATGTACACACTATGGAGCCTGATTTGACTGCAACTACACATGTACACACAATGGATCCTGTTTTGACTGTAACTACACATGTACACACGAAAGAGCCTGTTTTGACTGTAACTACACATCTACACATGATGGAGCCTGTTTTGACTCGACGTACACACTATGGAGCCTGTTTTTACTCCATGTACACACTATGGAGCCTGTTTTGACTATGTACACACTATGGAGCCTGTTTTTACTCTATGTACACACTTTGGAGCCTGTTTTGACTCTATGTACACACTATGGAGCCTGTTTTGACTCTATGTTCACACTTTTGGAGCCTGTTTTGACTCTATGTTCACACTTTGGGGCTTGTTTTGGCTCAAACTACACATGTACACACTGTGGTGTACTTTTCATCGGTGCCAATTTGCTCGTACGTTTTAAATCACGACCTTTGTTCCATTTACTTTTCCAACCAATGACGGTAGTGTCGGCATGGTTGTTTTTTTTTAAATCTGGTTTCTCACCAATAATTTTGCCCCACACTACTATCGGGCTCTCGCACCTCCTCCTCGGGGTAAGATCAGAGAGGAAGGCTTGAACAGAAGTCTGAGGACTCTTTCCTGCCTGGCAGCTCGCTATTTACACCGTCGTGGAAATGACTCATGGACTTGAGTTTCACTCAAGTTAAACTAAAGTTCACTGGGGTTGAACTACATTTGCAGCCCTATCTTCAGCGACGCTTTTCCTCTCTTGACACATGGAGCTTCGTACCATGTGTCTGTTCATGACCCTTCCCTCCAGCAGCACTTTGCTCTCTGCACCCACAGCTGCACACCATGTGCTGCATCGTGGCTCTATCAACAGTGGGTTTTCACTTCTTTCAACCACGGAACTATCATCAAACCCCTTTTGGTGAGCAGCTTATTCCCACGAGCACTGGCCTTTTATGACACCCGAGTCTCCGAGTGGATCATATTATTTCTTGCTTCTTACTGAACTTGTGACTGTAATCACCCGCACTCAAACTTAACAGTTGATGAGACACCGGTCAGACTGGACAAAGTGATCAACCTTTAGTGGTGAGCACAAGTCGATAACTCGATTTTCAAAAATTGTTTATTTTTTTACATATACAATGTCGAGGCTTGTATGAGAGCTAACACACCAAACGTACAGCAAGGGGAGCAGGAGACATGAGGGGTGGGAGAGGGAAGGAAAAAGCAGTGTGGAACAGAGACATGAGGAGATCTGTGGAAGGGAGAGGGTTGGGGTGGGGTACGCAGGGTAAACAAGATGAACATTACAGGGACTTTCAGGCCCTTACACAACTGGGACTTTCAGGAAGAAAAGCAGAGAATTTTTGAAGGAGATGCGTCTGGGGTGGATTAACGGGGGTAGAAAAGATCGTGGTTTTGGATGGGGGAAGATAAGAGATGGTGGTGAACGGCTGTTTTGGGATTGAACAGCTGTGGGATTGGAGGGAATAGTGGGACTGAAGAGAGTTTGGGAGTTTGTTCCAAAAGCAGGAAAAAAGAGGAATGAAAGAGTGAAGGTTGAGCAGTGATTCTTGATTTTGGTAGTTTTACCAGAAGGAGGAAGTTGGCGGACCTTCAGCGCCCTGAGGAAATATGAGCGGGACAGATAGCAGACAGAGCAGTGGGGGGTGGGGGGGGGTCCGTAGAGGATACAATAGAAGATAGAAAGACCACCGACCTGCCTACGGTGAGACAGTCAGACCCAAAGACAGCCTCATTGCAGGAGATAACAATGATCCTAAATGCCTTGGTTTCCACAGCATGAAGCCGAGAAAGGTGAAAGGCAGGAGCACCAGCCCAGAGGGGAGAGTCATACTCCATCAGGCAGCAGACGAAAGCTTTGTGTGTGGTGAGTAGCTCAGGTGTGCCAAAGAAGGACTTTGCACGACGGAGGATTCCCAGTCGGCGACTGGCTTTGGAGGCCAGGTTGGAAATGTGGCTTTCCCAGGAAAGATCATGGCAGATAGTGAGATCTAGAAGCTTAAATGAAAGAACTTCTTCTGGAGGATTATTGAAAAGTAGATGGTGGGGGGGGGGGTGGGGGCGGGCTTCCAGATTGTCCTTTCGGAGAAACATAGTGAGAGTCTGAGATTTGTCAGGATTGAAAGACATGTTCCATGTATTGGACAGGCTTGTAATTTTATCTAGATCTGCAGATCGCGAAGAAGCTGCTGCTTGCCAATCTGAGGGATGACAGATGGTGCGGCAGAGGGTGGAGTCATCAGCAAAGAGATAAAGACGATTTTCCAGAGAGTCAGAGAGATCATTGATGAAAACCAGAAAAAAAAAACAGGGTCCAGAACACTGCCTTAAGGAACTCTAGCCTGGACAGGAAGAGGGGATGAGGGAACTCCATTTAGGGCCACACGTTGGGTGTGCCACGGGAGGAAGTCTGCGAGCCATGAGTGGAGATGTCCTTGGATAGCGTAGGAAGAGAGTTTGGTGAGCAGAGCAAGGTGCCAGACCATATTGAAAGCATCTGATATATCTTGGGAAATGGCTCTGATTTCCTGTTTGGAATTAAGGATCTTCATCCATTGTTGGGAGAGCAGAAGCAGCATATCCAGGGTAGAGTGACCTGGTCTGAAACCAAATTGAAGATCGGAAATCAAGCCATCGGACGGTCCTGAAGATGTAATCATTTTGGCCCTAATGCCACATGCACATGCTTTGAGACTTGTTTTGACGCGATCTCCACATGTACAAGCTATCGGGCCTGTTTTCAACCTTCATTTGATTCTTGGCCTCAGCATCAAGTCATTTTCTGCTTCATCTCCCTTCAGCTGCGGATACAGATGTCTTTCCAAACCACCAACTCTGTCACCTGTCCAACTTCCTAGCAAGTGCTGATGAATAGACTGTGTGTGCTCCAATGTTTGCTCCATTATAAACGAGCAGTGATTCTCAAGTTAAACCACTATCAGGTTAAGCAACCACAGAGGTGCTCCGTGTCCTCATCCGTTCGATTATATGTACCCCCAATTGGTCATTTTTGCAAAATAAATTGCAAATTGAAAACCAAAGTCTCTCTTCAATCTTCTCTTCAAGTCGAACATAAAGCTGTAATCAGAGTGAGATCCAGGATGGATTTAAGAAAAGGACGGAATGGGATGATGTGTGTGTGGGGGTTGGAGAGAGGGATCAGTTCCTACAAACTGCTGACAAGTGGACGGCCATCACTGTAATTGCAGAGCCAAAAATTAACTTCACCGGCTGCAACCTTTGTGGAAGTGCACATTCTTTGAATTATATTCTGCGGTCATAATTGCAGAATGCAAGAATAATTGTTTGTTTTTTTTTGAAGGAAGAGGAAAGAAGGGGTCAATGCCCCTGTGAATCCCACCTCCCCCTCCTCCTTGGATCTGTCTAGACTGTTAATGGGGGTATAAATAGATAAATTGCAGACCTGCATGAAAATCTATGATTAGACGAGTTGAGGAATGAAGATGAGGAGAAATGCGGGATGTTAGTACACTTTGGAAACTTGAAAACGGGGTCAGGGTTGAGTGGAAAGAGTATTTTGATACAGGATTGGTTGGGGGTGAAGAAAGGTCACCCGACAGTCAGATGTTAAGGGGATCAGCAGATGGTCATTCGATCTTTTAAGGCTGTTGTGTTGGTGTATAACAAGCTTGAGGGGGTTGAAGGAGGAGGTTCTGGGGAAGGGTAGTCATGCTCAATCAAGACAGAAGGAAGAGCTCATAAAAACCGGCGATGGTGCCATGGTGCCAGCTGTGAACAATTAACAAGCCATGACATTCGCAACACGGTGAGACAAGCCATTGAGGGTCAAGGTCATGGAATCCATAATCCATAACGTCACAATGTACCTGCTGAACACATCGTAGATTTGATTTAATGACGGAACAGACACCCCGTGATGGTGCAGGTCAGGGGTAGTTAAGGAACCTTTAACATTGAAGCAACTGCATAAATCCTTTTCGTAAGCACACCAGAGGCTGAACAAGGGCCTCAAGCACTCACTCACACCCTGTTGGAGAAGGCATCGGTGTAAAAACATTGGGCCTTTTGTACTGCCGAGCAAGCAGCGCTGTTTGGATTTACGTTCATTGTGATGAAATACAACGCGTTGTTTCCCTACGATTTGCTCGATATTCGCAGAACTACACTTGGTAATCTCACTACAACAATCAAGTGCTGTCTGGTGCATTGCAGGAATGTGTGCGCAAGTGCAATGGTTTTGAAAAATGATGTCACCGGAGTAAAAAATCTCCTCGGGAATCAATGCAATGGCAGAATAAAAGGAGTTGTATTATCCGACTGGCTCATTAATCATGCTGACAGGTATTGTACGATTTCCTGCGGAAACGGTTTCCGAGACCTACTGGCTTGCTTTCCACATTGGTGCCGTGTACATCTCCCTTTACCCTCTGCTGTGCTTTTGATATTTGCGCATCTCAACTGGCAATCCACGGGAAGGTTTTCAACACGATTTCCAGCTGAGTTGCTCAAAAATTCCACAATGTGTCCTAGGATAATCTCGTCACTACCAGCAGAGCCTGTTGTAATTTCATTGATCTTGGTGCGCCTCTCCGATGATCTCATCTTGAATATTTTTTCATGTGTCGTGAAGCTGGTTTCATTACTGTGGCTTATTCCATGTATATGTACAGTATATATATATATATATATATATATATATATATATATATATATATATATATATATATATATATATATATATATATATATATATATATACACACCCACACACTCACAATCGCATGAAAGCCCATCAAAATGATGGATTGGAATTATTTATTCGAAATATTCAGAGACTGGAAGATATGATGTTTTGTCACAAGAAAAAATGTTATTTTAAAACACCACATAATCAAATGTTACCCTATTTTCTTCATCTTCTGGGACCTTTCATTTTGAGGGTACAGCCTTGTGAGAATGCCAAAGCCTGAAGCCTCGGCCAAGCGTCAATTGTGCTTATATCTTCTTTACTTATTAGACATCACACATATGTAAATGAACACTTCTTTTAGTCTGCATGTCTTACACATCACATGCAGCGAATTTCACCTCCCTATGCCTTGTATTTTTTTATGCTTCTGTACACCACCATTGATGCCCAGTTGCAAGTCACCATCTACATTTCCAAAAGAAGAGACATAATTATTCTTTAGTGGAAAATGTTTTTCGATTTTACTTTTTGAAGGGGAACAGACATCACACAAATAGTAAAACACACAATGTGTTTTCTATGGTACTAGAACTGGACGACCCGTGAACCCGTTGGGTTCCCGATGTGACAGCGGTTGATGAAAAAAGCATTTCAAGAAAAAAAAAAAGAGATAGCTCGAGTGAACTATACCGCTGAGGTTGTTTGCATTCATCAAATTCTCCCGAAGAGAACTTGATTGAATCGAGAATTGATTTTTCAAATAATTTTTTTCATTGCCCGATTTGAACGAAACTTTATATTGCGCGTCAATGTGAACAAAAAAAACGGAGAAAAAAAGTCGAATAAATTATTGTGCGTAATCCTCAAAACACAATTTTATTTATTAATGAACACGGAAGTATTAGATCAAAATGGCGATGTTTATTTATGCTGAAAAAGAAATCGTTTTTTGTCTGCACTAAATGTTTGAGATTTTTTAATAAATCATTTCAAGAAAAAAAAAAAAGATAGCTCCAGCAAACTATACCGCTGAGGTTGTTTGCATTGATCAAATTCTCCCGAACAGTACTTGACTGAATCGGGAATTGATTTTTTAATAATTTTTTTCTTTGCCCAATTTGAACGAATCTTGAATACTGCACACCGCAGGAGAATGGTGAGTTAGGTGGGCTGAAAAATTTTGCGCTATCGTGTACCATTTTGGCTGTATTTCGGGAACATGCATATATATATATATATATATATATATATATATATATATATATATATATATATATATATATATATATATATATATATATATATATATATATATATATATATATATATATATATATATATACATATATACATATATACATATATATATATATATACATACATACATATATACATATATATATACATATACATACATACATAGATATATATTGGTATATATATATATATATATATATATATATATATATATATATATATATATATATATATATATATATATATATCTTCTTCTTTCGGCTGCTCCCGTTAAGGGTCGCCATAGCGGATCAACCGTCTCCATTTCGCTCTATCCTCCACATCTTCCATTGACACTCCAACCATCCGCATGTCCGCCCTCACCACATCCATGAACCTCTTCTTTGGCTTTCCTCTTCTCCTCCTGCCTGGCAGCTCCATTCTCAGCATCCTTCTCCCGATATACTCCGCTTCCCTCCTGTGCACATGTCCAAACCATCTCAATCTCGCCTCTCTCACTTTGTCTCCAAACCGTCCAACCTGCGCTGTCCCTCTAATATACTCACTGCTTATCCTATCCATCCTCGTCACTCCCAACGAGAATCGCAGCATCTTTAACTCTGCCACCTCCACCTCTGCTTCCTGTCTTTTTGTTAGTGCCACCCCCTCCAAACCATACAACATAGCTGGTCTCACTACCGTATTATATACTTTCCCCTTAACTCTTGCAGCTACCCTTCTGTCACAAATCACTCCTGCAACTCTTCTACACCCACTCCATCCTGCCTGCACTCTCTTTTTCACTTCTCTCCAACACTCTCTGTTACTTTGGACAGTTGATCCCAAGTATTTAAACCCAGCCACCTTCCCCACCTCAACTCATTGCAACCGCACCATACCACCACCCTCCCTCTCATTTATGCACATGTACTCCATCTTACTCCGACTGACTATCATTCCCCTTCTCTCCAGTGTGTACATCCACCTCTCGAGGCTCGCCTCAGCCTGCTCCCTATTCTCTCTGCAGATCATGATGTCATCCGCGAACATCATAGTCCATGGAGACTCCAGTCTGATCTCCTCCGTCAACCTGTCCATCACCATTGTAAACAGGAAAGGGCTCAGAGTCGATCCTTGGTGCAATCCCACTTTTACCTTAAACTGGTCCGTCATTCCTAACACACACCTCACCGCTGTCACACTGTCCTCATACATATCCTGCACGATCCTCACATACTTCTCCACCACTCCCGACTTCCTCATACAATACCACAACTCCTCTCTTGGCACCCTATCATAAGCTTTCTCTAAATCCACAAACACACAATGTAACTCCTTCTGGCCTTCCCTATACTTCTCCATTAACATTCTCAAAGCAAACATCGCATCAGTGGTGCTCTTTCCTGGCATAAACCCATATTGCTGCTCACAAATCGTCACCTCTCCTCTCAACCGAGCTTCCACTACTCTTTCCCACAACTTCATGGTGTGGCTTAACAACTTTATCCCTCTAATTTCCACAGCCCTGCACATCACCCTTGTTCTTGAAAATCAGAACCAGTACACTTAATCTCCACTCCTCCGGCATTCTCTCACTTTCCAAGATTTTATTAAACAATCTGGTTAACAACCCCACTGCCATCTCTCCTAAGCACTTCCATGCCTCCACTGGTATACCATCTGGGCCAACCGCCTTTCCACTTTTCATCCTCTTCATAGCAGTCCTCACTTCATCCTTACTGATCCACCCCACTTCCTGGTTCACTATCTCCACCTCTTCCAACCTTCTCTCTCTCATTTTCTTCATTCATCAGCTCCTCAAAGTACTCCATCCACCTTCTCAACATACTCTCCTCGCTCGTCAGCACATTCCCATTTGCGTCCTTTATCACACAAACCTGCAGCACATCCTTCCCAGCTCGGTCCCTCTGTCTTGCCAATCGGTATAAATCCTTTTCCCCTTCTTTTGCATCCAACTTCTCATACAGCTCGTCATATGCCTTTTTCTTAGCCTTTGCCACCTCCTTCTTTGCCTTTCGCCACCACTCCTTGTACTCCTGCCTACTTTCTTCATCTCTCTGACTATCCCACTTCTTTTTCACCAACCTCTTCTTCCTTATACTTTCCTGCACTTCCTAGTTCTACCACCAACTCTCCTTATCTTCCTTCCTCTGTCCAGATGTCACACCAAGTACCTTCCTAGCTATCTCCCTCACCACTTCTGCTGTCGTTGCCCAATCATCCCACCCATCTTTACCACCATCTAACACCTGTCTCGCCTCCTCCCTAAATTTCACGCAACAATCTTCCTCCTTCAGCTTCCCCATCTGGTCCTTGGTTCAGCCCTCACTTCTTCCTCAACCTCACCTCTAAAGTCATCCTACAGACCACCAATCGATGCTGTCGAGCTACACTCTCCCCTGCCACCACCTTACAGTCTTGAATCTCTTTCAGGTTGCATCTCCTGCTTAAGATGTAATCCACCTGTGTGCACTTTCCTCCACTCTTGTATGTCACCCTGTGTTCCTCCTTCTTGAAATACGTATTTACCACTGCCATTTCCATTCTTTTTGCAAACTCTACCACCATTTGCCCTTCCACATTTCTCTTGTTGAGACCGTACCTACCCATCACCTCCTCATCCTCTTTATTCCCTTCCCCAACATGCCCATTGAAATCTGCTCCAATCACCACTCTTTCATCCTTGGATACACTCTCCACCACTTCATCCAACTCACTCCAGAAATCTTCTTTCTAATCCATCTCACAACCCATATGTGGGGCATATGCACAGATGACATTCATCATCACCCCTCAATTTCCAACTTCACACTCATCACTCGGTCAGACACTCTCCTCACCTCCAATACCCTCTTGACATAATCTTCTTTCAGGATTACCCCGACACCATTTCTCCTCCCATCCACACCATGGTAGAACAGTTTGAAACCACCTCCAATGCTCCTAGCCTTACTCCCCATCCACTTGGTCTCTTGTACACACAGTATGTCCACCTTTCTTCTCTCCATCATATCAGACAACTCTCACCCTTTGCCAGTCATCGTCCCAACATTCAGAGGTCCAACTCTCACCTCCACACTTCTACCCTTCCCCCTCTCCCACTGCCTCTGGACTCGCCTTCCCCGTCTCTTTCTCCTCCTTCGCCCAGCAGTAGCACAATTTCCACTGGTACCCTGCTGACCACCGGTACCGGTGGCGCTCGTTGGTAACCCGGGCCTCGCCCGATCCAGTATGGAAATTAGTTTTATTGTCCGCATAATGTCCGTTGTCCGCCTATGTGTATATATATATATATATATATATATATATATATATATATATATATATATATATATATATATATATATATATATATATATATATATATATATATATATATATATATATATATATATATATATATATATATATATATATATATATATATATATATATATATATATATATATATATATATATATATATATATATATATATATATATATTTATTCTGCACAAGAAAACAAACACGACATATTAACCAAAGCTTTTCGTGCTGTCCTTCTCAAGGTTGGATCACAGCAAGAGAACCAGGAAATGAGAGTGTGTGCATATATAAGCTTGTCTCTGTAAGATTGAGACTGAATGGTTCATAAGTTATGATTTCAATGGTAACCTAAGCCCCCGTGAGTTAGCTCAGTGTCATCAGTATCTCTGGCTGCGATTCGCTGGAGCGTAGTACAGGACGATGACTCACCATTTGCCTGCATACCTTCGACAACAATTTCCCTTTGGTGATAAAGCCAGGAATAACCTCATATCGATGGTAATCCCTGAGAGATCTCTCAGATAAATTGCCCGTATGACACTTGCCATTTAGCCGAACGAGGTTATTTAACTGATCGACTTGACATTGTGGGTGCTGTCGTTTTAAAGAAAGGAACAGATATTTGGTACTGCAGAACTTTAATACACAAGAAAACAAACACGACACATTAACCAAAGTTTTTCGTGCTGTACTTCTGAAGGTTGAATCACAGCAAGAGAACCAGGAAGTGAGAGAGCGTGCATATTTCGGGGAGATTGTGGCAAGATGGTCCCTTTTTTTGGTTTTGCCCGTTTTGCCGTCAGATGATTTGCCAGCCAAACACCATTCAATTGCCACTCGTTAGTCCATCTATCGCCCCAAGTAACTGCCCAATTTCGAGAATATTAGAGATCATTGAATGTCTATAAAAGGCAATTCAAAATTTGTGGTCGAAATGTTCAACTTGCCCCACCCCTGGGGCAAGTCAATCATCACTGTGGGGAAAGATGGTCATGGTCCTAAGGAACCATGAGGACAGTCAAAATAAGCAATGTGTTAGAATTTTAAAGAACGGAAAATAATTTTTCATATATATATATATATATATATATATATATATATATATATATATATATATATATATATATATATATATATATATCCATCTAGGATACCAACATAATATAATATTTCCAAAACATTGTCCCATACACATCCGGATATGAATGTCCATTTTCATGTCATTTATCTTTGTGTTCCAGTCTTAATGTCTAAATTCGCAACTCCCACTGACTGAGATCAATTTTGAATACCAGTTGCTTTGATTTTCTCTGGCTTCCCTTCAAAAATTCGGGTGGAGGTAGTTTTTTTAACGATGTCCTCCTTGGAAAAAGTCCCACAATCTGTCTCGTCCATGATGAACGTAGGTCGATCGAAGTTCATATGAGAAGGTACTTTGCGGAGAAAGGCTCCGTCATATCCATCGTCGTCGATTTCCTCTTCACACGCTATGTACAGAAATGATCGCGCTTTTTTCCCATCTATTTTTGTAATTACAAAGTCTCCTTCAATAATATCATTATTGTCATCTGATCACCTGATCAACTTGCCCCACAACCAAGTGATCATCCTGCCCCACCGCCGCCATTTTTACAAAATCGTCTGGCATTCATAAATTACAGCAATCAGCTAGGCAAAACATACATGTAATATGGGCATATAAGCTACATATTTACCTATATACAGATACCATTCCTACTACACTTATCATAGAGATAAAACGTACTCACCGATGATTCGAAAATTTTCTTTTTCAGGAGGAAAATGATGTTTTTCTGATAAAACGAACGCAGCATTTTTTCTCATCATGCGCCTTCCACCGTGGAATTGTAGTTAATCGATCTATAGTTGAGTGGTGCCACTGTCCAATGCGAGCTTTATTGGAGTCGTGAGAGGGGGGTGATCATCATGCCCCAGGGATCATCTTGCCCTACTCTCCCCAAAGCTTGGCTATGTAAGATCGACATTGATTGGTTCATACGTTATGATATCAATGGTAATCTGAGCCCCCATTGGTTTTCTCACAGTCATCAGTATCTCTGGCTCCGATTCGCTGGGGCGGAGTACAAGGGGATGACTCTCCATTCGCACCAATGCCTTGGAGGGAGGGGGATGCGAAGCCCCCAAAGCCGATGACTCACCATTTGCATACATACCTTGATATTTGGTCATTTTCTTGATTTCTGCGTTATTTAGATCAAAACCACTGAATACTGAAACCTCAATTAACAATGCCTTCTTTTCCTTTTTGTATTTCAGTACTATGTGTGGTTGCAGTGCTTTGTTTTTGATGTTCACACTCGCCGACATAATCTGGTCGTACCTGAGCTATATTTCCATGTTCTCAGTTGTTGATTTGGGTTTATGTTTCCATGAGTTTTGTGGAACTGGGAAATTGAAATTTGTACAGATGTACCAGTGGATCACTCGACATACCTAGTTGTGCCTTTGTGTGTACAGCTGCTCTGACTTGAGTTTTTTATATCCCCATAGGAGGTTACTCGTGCTTTCTGTTTCTACCTTACACAATATACACTTGTCCGATTGACTCAGTCCTGCCATGTTTTTAAAGCCATTTGTGTAGTGTCCTTGGTTTTGGGCATTTATAATGATTCGTTCTCCGTCCCAGTTGAGCTAACCTCTTCTTAGCCATTCCAGTGATCCTTATTTGTCCATCCCCAATCTGTCCAACTCATTTTTATATTTCCCTGTGCTTTTGTCTTTTTCCTAGTTGTCATTACATACAGTGCTTTGGAAGAGGCCACAACGATTTCGTAGTGATAAAGTTTTTTTTTTCTTCACTTTCCTCAATCATATTATTGAATGCCTGTTCATCATAGCTATGAATCGCTGGATATATTGCAATAATTATAAACGCCTGGAGACGTGAGCGTTTGTGGCTTTATTTCATTTCCACACAAGCCAAGACACGCAGAAACTCTTAAACTGAGTCTAATTACAAAAATTTATGCTGCAGAATTGAACTTTGCAGCAGTTTTGACTTCTAAAAAAAGTGTTCATCTATCTATAATTCCAGCAATGTGTGTGTAGGTGTGTCTCTGTATCTCTGTGTCTCTGTGTGTGTCTGTGACTGCTGTTTCTCGACGACCACTGGTCCGATCTGATTGAAACTTGCCAGATATATTGCTGGGGACCTGAGGATGTGCCTTTTCAAGGTTTGATATTAATCGGACAAGTGCTTCCCAAGTTATGGCCATTTATTTACCAACCAATGACAAGACACGTTGCTGCGTGGGCGTGGCCGATAGGGGAAGGGAACTTCAGCCGCATTCGCCATTACGGATTACAATGTACGGACTTCCGGATCCATTATGGGTTACAACGTACGGACTTCCGGAGAATGATGACTTCGTGTATTCTAATAATTTCTCGATTTCTCATGCGCATTTATAGATAAACACAATGCCCCAAGTTATGATCGTTTTCATATTAGACGGTGCATAAATTTTGGTAACATCAGAGAGCTGGTATGCTCCGAACCAGGAAGTAAATTTGAAACACGCGATAACTTACGATCGAAAATAAGCAAGTAGGAGACAAAATTTAAACAACAGGTGTTTTTTTGGTACCTTCAGATGTTTTCGTGTATTCTAATAATTTCTCGATTTCTTATGAGCATAAATTATAGATAAACACAATGCCCCAAGTTATGATCGTTTTCATATTAGACGGTGCATAAATTTCGGTAACATCAGAGTGCTGGTGTGCTCCGGTCGGAAGCAAATTTTTTTTTTTTTTTGCACGTACGTTTTTTTGTTTTTTGTTTTTCTTCTTTTCTCTTCTCTTCTCTTCTCTTTGTGTTTTTCCTTGCGACGACATTGCAAAAAGGCAAAATACGTTGGCACTAATAGAATAACTGGCCATTAAAACTAAATTGCGAATAATCGTAACTGCGATATGCGAGCTTCCGGGCCACGCACGTACGGGCACGCAAGAGCGAAGAAACGGCCTGTGTGGTTGTCGTTTCTTGCTCGCGGTTTGAAAGTTTTTTTTTTATTTTTATTTTATTTTTTTATTTTATTTTACTTAAATTTATTTATTTATTTATTTATGTGTTTATTTATGTTTGTTTATTTATTTATTACTTACGAAATCTAAAGATTTCGTAAGTATATTGATGACTTCCGTTTTTGTTTGTTTGTTTGTTTGTTTGTTTGTAGGCACGATAACTCAAGAACGGAAGAAGCTACCAATGTCAAATTGCACCACGCGATTCAGGAGGGTGATGGCTAGTGCTGATTAGATTTTGGTCAATATCGGCCAAAGGTCAAGGTCACAGTGAGGTCAAACATCCAAAACATTCGATTTTTTTGATGGTTTAGTACAGAATCATCGTAGAAACTTCAGGTTTGCGTCGCTACCTTCTCGAGAGACAGCTTTTATTCAACAAGGTCAGAGGTCACGTTGACGATTTCGTAAGTACCAGTCTATGACTGCTTGTTTGTTTGTTTGTTTGTTACTTACGAAATCTAATGATTTCGTAAGTATATTGATGACTTCCGTTTCTGTTTGTTTGTTTGTTTGTTTGTAGGCACAATAACTCGAGAACAGAAGAAGCTACCAATGTCAAATTACACCACGTGATTCAGGAGGGTGATGGCTAGTGCTGACTAGATTTTGGTCAAAATCGGTCAAAGGTCAAGGTCACAGTGAGGTCAAACATCCAAAACATTCAATTTTTGATGATTTGGTACAAAATCATCGTAGAAACTTATGCTTTGCGTCGCTACCTTCTTGAGAGACAGCTTTTATTATGCAAGGTCAGAGGTCAAGTTGACAATTTCGTAAGTACCAGTCTATGACTGCTTGTTTATTTATTTATTTGTTACTTACGAAATCTAAAGATTTCGTAAGTATATTGATGACTTCCATTTCTGTTTTTGTTTGTTTGTTTGTTTGTTTGTAGGCATGATAACTCGAGAACGGAAGAAGCTACCAATGTCAAATTACACCATGTGATTCAGGAGGGTGATGGCTAGTGCTGATTAGATTTTGGTCAAAATCGGTCAAAGGTTTAGGTCACAGTGAGGTCAAACATCCAAAAAATGATAACTCGAGAACTGAAGAAGCTATCAATGTCAAATTGCACCACGTTATTCAGGAGGGTGATGGCTAGCGCTGATTAGATTTTGGTCAAAATCGGTCAACGGTTAAGGTCACAGTGAGGTCAAACAATCGATTTTTGATAGTTTGGTACAGAATCATCGTAGAAACTTCTGGTTTGCGTCACTACCTTCTCGAGAGACAGCTTTTATTACACAAGGTCAGAGGTCAAGTTGACGATTTCGTAAGTACCAGTCTATGACTGCTTGTTTATTTGTTTATTTATTTATATATATATTTTTATGGGCACGTACTAGTTTCTCCAATTCGGTCTTTGCTTTGGCATTTCTGGTTGCATGGGTTTATCGACAGCAATCGGTAATCGCTTGCCAAGCAAGACATTCCGTTGGAGTCCTTGCTTGAGTACTTAAGTCACTTACCGAGCACCCTTCAGTTGATGGCGGTACAGTTTGTATCCCGATTGAGATGTACAGTCGATTGTTACCATAAGGTTGAGGTACGTACACAGCACACACGGACGTGGTACATATGGGTAGATTTGGATGTGTGCGGACCCTCCGTGGGTGTGTGGACATGCCATACCTGTTACAGGTGTCCTGGTGGTGAAGTTTCATCCCGTACCTTATGGAGGTTCTATCAGGTTTTCCTTTGTCCTCCCTCACACCTGTTTCTAAAACATTTGGTTTTCGGATTTTCTTTACAAACGTTAAATGTTTCTCTTTGTGAGTTTCAAATGAAATATATTTGATAACGTCCAGTTTCCGAGCAGTTTTCCGGATTAACGGGATTTCTAAATTAAAACACGTTTT
>NC_140968.1:104981306-105078806 GCF_056783735.1 Eptatretus burgeri | reverse complement strand
TGCTGTGTCCTTGCTTGATAGTCAGTATTTGAAAGGATAGAGCACTGACAAACAATGCTGGAATGGCAATGGTACCCACAGCTTAGGTGGCACCAGCACTCTTTAAAGAATATGATGCATCACAAACATACCACGAACTCGAAGGGTACTCGCTAGAGCGCATACCTCCACCACATAATGCCTGATCCTTGAGAACGTTTTTGGCCCTTTCTCTCAATGGTGAAGAATCACTTTACGAATTAAATAATTCTCGTATCCAGATCCGGATTCGGATCTACACCAAAATCGAATCAATTCATCGGGGTCACACACCCAACGCGTCCACCAAGCTTCGTCTGAATTCGTCTGCAACTTTTTGAGATGTTGTGCTTTATATAATTTTTAGTCAAATCTCTCAATGGTGAAGAATCACTTTAAAAATTCTGATATCCGGATCCGGATCCAGATATTCACCAAAATCTAATCAGTTTGTCCTTGTCACACACTCAAACATGTCCACCAAGTTTCATCCGGATCCATCAACAACTTTTTGGGATATCTTGCACACAGACAGACAGACAAACAAACAGACAGAGAGGGGTGAACACATAACGTCCTTCACCTTCGATGGAGGAGGTAATAATGAACGATATATACATGTATGGAAAAAGGTGCATCCAACTAAGAAAGTAACTAGATCTACCCTGCTAATCTAGAATTGAACAAGCAAGAGCAGATCCGGTCTCAGGCGACATTTCACCCACTTCCCAGTGAGCTTCCTCAGGTCTACAGTCCTCAAGAAGAGACCGATATTAGCCGGTAGACCTGAAGAAGAGATCTGTATTGGGCAATAGACCACTCTGTTATCACAAAGCACCCAGTATTTATTTCCTTCAAGGAGGGCAGACAAGGACACAAGGAAATTAATCACAGCTGGAGACCATTCAGCCCATCATACGTGCACCACATCAACACCCCTTGATGAGTCCCCCCACCAACAGCACTCCGTACACACGCACACAATCACCCATCAATGCTCAAACTACCTAAAAGTCCTATCAACATCCCCATACCCCTCTATCTCCATAACTTCCAGGTACATATCTAATTCTAATTTAAACATATCTACTGCTTATGCTGCCACTACCTTTCCAGGGAGACCATTCCATGCATTGAATACTCTCTGAGTGAAAGTCCCCTCCCTTACTACCGTCTTAACTCTCCACTTCTTTACTCTCAGGCTACGGCTGGATGGTGGTTATCTCCATCCGTGTCTGGACTTTTGGTACCCTTTTATTCCATCGTGCCATGGAGTGCATGTTGCAGGCAGTTTTCATCTGAATGGAGCCAAACCCCGATGGTATTTCATTAAGCCGTCCCTCTCACCTTTTCTCCTCCTCAAAACTCTCCCCCATGCTTGGCTCACAGTCTACAGCCATTAGGGATTCTGAAATATTTTGCGATGCGGATATGCTGCAAACAAGCCTTCAGCCTCAAAAAGCCAAGAGAAATGGTGCAACAAACAGCATGGAGTGGTATCCCCTCATCAATCTGAGTCCGATTTGCCCATTCTCGTTTCCAGGCAAATGTTGAATTTGCTCCATCTCTGAAGCCGTACATGATGTTTGTTGTTACGCTCCGTTGTTTGAGTTTTGTTTCATTTCAAATGCCTACCTAACGACCTCCCCACCGTCGCATTTGTGCTGCAAATATAATGTGATACGTTTTGCAAAATATGAAATTCTTTAAAATATTCACCATGAACACGGAGGTGATTTTTCAAAGTTTGCAAACATAACGGTCATAATGACCCCTTGTCTCTGACCCAGAGTCATTTTGAGCCCATAGTTTATCTTGAGCAAACATACAAGGCAATTTTTCTCCTCTGAGCTCAGCTTCAAATTGCCTGCGAGGCAATGACTTTGATCTATTTTGACCTTGCCACAAGGCACAGAGTGAAACGGCATACACAAGCCAAGAAGTGGAAAACAGGCAGCTGCATGGCCTCCATAACTGAGAGCGAATAGAACGTGGGCCACCACAGGACCTCCTGCGCCAATACCTTTTGACAATTAAATATATAAATAATTATAATTATTTATGTATTTAATTGTCAAAAAATTAAAAAAAATTGTCAAAAATCCTGGTCTCCAATAATTATTGGCCGAATACCATATTGAAATGGTTACCGTGAGCTCAGAACCTAGGTCCTCGGGCATTCCGATTGATGTGTCCAATTTGTAACCTCAAGACCAAGATACACTGGAGGAGTGGAGTGAGCGGTTGGTTCTTCCTCCCTCGCTCACCATCAGCCCCGACTGTTTTGAGATCACCTGGTCGATGTTTTTTTTTTCATCTGATTGTACAGATGTGTGGAATTTGACTCGCTGCCTACAAGAAATTATGAAGATGGAGAATGATGGCATCCCAGAAATCTCGTCTGGAGTCAGGATGGAGGAGAAAGATGGCATACTGATCGAGAAGTATGGCCACTCAGATCACCAATTTGGTTCTCAGATCACCAAATCTCACACTCTTACCATCTCACTGCAAAAGGACCATCTCGCAAACACTCCTCTCGACTTTCTTTAAAATACCCTTGAGGAAATTCACTCATTCAAACTCCTGCGTCTCACTTTCAGCCATGATATTTCTTTGACAAACCAGATATCAAAGTGGGCCTCCAAAGCCAGATGCTGACTGGGTGTCCTCCGTCGTACAAAGTTCTTCCTTGGCACGCCTGAACTCCTATCCAGCTACAAGACCTTAATCTGCAGCTTGACGGAGTACTGCTCCCCCCCCCCCCTCTTGGCTGGCTTCCCTGCCTGACATCTTGCTCAGCTTGATGCTGTGGAAACCAAGACCTTAAAGATCATTGGAATCCCCTGCACTGAAGCTGAGTCTATGGGTCTATCACTTTGCCATCACAGACAGGTCGGTGGTCTCTCTGTCTTCTACCGCCTCCTCTCTGGTCTTTCACCCTCTGCTCTTGCCACGCTTTGCCCCCCTCTCACCCCCCCTCCACCCAGTCTCTCAGGTTTCTGCAGGTCACACACAGTCCACCATCAACCCCCTTTGGGTGAAACGACCTAAATCCAGGATCACTCCTCACCTCCACTCATTTATTCCTCTTTTTTTTTCTCACTTGTGGAAACAACTTCAACATCCTGTTCAATAATATTCTTCTCTCCAGGTCCACACGACAGCTGTTCACAACCTTCTCAGATCATCCTCAATCCAAAACCATACTCTGTGTTTTGTTTTGTTTTTTCCCCTCATTAACCCCACCCAAATCCCTCATCATTTTCCAGTTTTTCTTCCTTGGAGTTTCTTTCTCGATGCATGCATGTTTTGCGTCCTGATTTTAGTCCGTTTCATCCTGGTCCGATCAATGTGCTGGCTCTTTCACGGGCCTCGAAAATAAAACAAAAGAAGTAGGTTAAGGCCACACAGACATCCATAAGCAACTTATTTTCCAATGAAATCAGACAGCAGTTGGAGAATTCAGATGTGGATAAGAGAGATAGTTTTGAGATTGTTTTGAGGAACCATTATCTCTCGGGTTTTTGTCTTCAGTTTTATATTTGTGGGTTTTTTTTTTGGATTCTTTTCATTAGCTTTGGGCTTCAGTTTTCCTTCTGAATAGTTTTATTTGTCCTGTTTTCTTTCTCAGTTCTCTCTGTCTCTCTCGTCTCTGTTTCCTTGGTGGTGTTTAGTTTCTCTTTGTGGGGCGAGTATATTCTTCTTGCGGTGCTGTTTGCCTGTTACTTTTTTCTTGAATGAGCAGTGCCACTGCAAAGCACACAGTATTGATTTCCTTCAAGGAAGCTGATGTTGGTACCATTTTACCAATTGATTGGTTGGTTCTACTGATGAGCCTTTTGGACATTTCGTGTTTTCTGTTCATTAGAGTTGTGGTCTTTCTCTGAGTTGTGTCAGTCTTATCTCTTGTACTTTGTTAGCCAACTCTTCTTCCAATCAACATTGCTCCTCTTCATTCTCATATTCCTCCTCTCTTGCATTCCACTGTTTTTCCTCCTCTTCCTGCTCATTATCATCCGTCGTTCCCTCTGTCATCCCTTCCATCTGTGTAGGATTCAGCTGATCCCCGTTAACTGGCTGGGTCTGGTTCTCCCTCGCCCTCAGGGTGGGCCCGCATCTCCTCCCTCCATCACATTTTGTCACCGCCGCTGGGTTACCATTGCCATACTTCGGTCTGAGCTGCAGCTTCACTGCATGGCTCCTCCCTGTGCCACTGTGTCCAAAATCTCCACCATCCTTCTCTCCACCCCCCCCCTCTCTCTGTCAAGCCGTCAGCTCCCATTAGCCACATCTGTCTTGTTACATGTTGGCTGGCCCGAGTTGTTAACGTGTGTGCGTGTGTGTGTGTGTCAGTCATTTCAGCTCACCTTACCCCCTGGTACAAGTACAAGCCATTTTCTGTTTCAAGTGGATTCATTAATCATCAATCATCAATCCATCCATCCATCCATCCATTGGGACGATGCTCTGTACAGAGCGTCACTGCTGTCGAAGCAATCTCCTGGGCTATTGGGTACAATCCTGGGCGGGTCGCCACTCTGACGCAGGATACTTGAATGGCTCAATCATCCCAGCAAGCTGGCACTCATTTTGCTGACCTCAGAAGGATAACAGGCTGAGTCAACCCCATTAATCATCAGTGTTGCATAAAATTTGAGGGAAATTTAATCTTTGGAGCATTGAGAATAGCAGAACTACAAAGTGGTAATCCATGCTTTCATCTCGAGCCGGTAAGTCAATCTGGACTTGCCTTGCTGCGCATCTCATGACAGACAGTTGCGTGTGACCTTCTGAGGGAGAAAACAGATCTTAAAACAATTTCACTCTCCATTGGGCAGAAGTCAATTTGCTAAATGACCGAACTGGATCACAAATGCAATTAACACCTCAAACTTGTAAGAGATTCCACACCATGGACGTGGAACGCATACCGCGGTTGCGGGCATTCATGGTCGACGGAGTGCGTGTGTCAAACGGGACAGTGTAAGGTTGGTGCCGTTGTACCAAAAAGTATACCGCATTCATTACCTCTCGACTTCACCTCTCCTCGCACTTCCACATCCTTACCTTTCCACAGGACCTCACCTGTTCACCTCTCCTTCCACAAATCACAACGCTCTTCACTGAGCCTGTAATTGATGTGTCCAACCTGATCTTTGTTCAAAGGGTATCACTTTTAAATGTTATTCAAGCCCTAACAATGGGAGCACCTGTTCTTAGCTCATCAAACAGAAACGTCTGCTATTAGGGATAATACGAGGGGAGAGGCGTTCAAAATGGCCGTGGAATGAGATGCAGCAATCAAGAAATGCGAACACATTATTTATTTTTTATCACCTCTTCTACTACAGCTCTAATGGCTCCAATTATATGTCAAAGTTGATGCATTTTTTTTATAACTGCCTATGATAGAAAAATCTCTGAATCCTATAAGGCGGTTTTTGTGTGTGGCTGTGTGTTCAGGTGTACACACGCTACGGAAAATGCTACACCTTCAACTCGGGCAGGAACGGGCGTCCCTTGGTGTACACCTTAAAAGGTGGTGTGGGAAACGGCCTCGAAATGATGATAGACATACAGCAGGACGAATACCTTCCTGTGTGGTCAGATACTGGTGAGTACCATAACAGGCGAGAAATGGAGTTGTGAAAGAGGGGTTACGGGTTAATGTATCAGACAAAAACCGATGGGGATGACATAAGAGGGTTAGACCAAATCTTTTGAGCTTTTCTTACTTACTTTGAATGAAAGGAAGTGCAATGAGCTCTCATTAAGATGAATGTTCATTGATTTTTTTTTTAACTTTATGATGCTGAAATCGGTTTAATATGCTGGAATTATGGGGACGTGGAAGAACCTAGCATACGTCACGTCCATCCTGACATATGTGATTAAACCCACAGGTGTTTGGTTTCAGACAGTTGAATTGTGATGCTCTGTTGGAATTCAGAATTACAGATTTTTGATACTCCACTCCTTTCTATCGAAAATTGTTAAAAACTAGCAAAGTACCCATCGCTGACAAGGTCGTACACGTCTCACCTCAAATGAGTGTATATTGCGAGAAACGGGAATTTAATGTAAATATTCATTGTGCACATAGCACGGTAGGTGGAGCTTGGAAACCTTGACAACCTCATTCCATTCCACCAGTGAAGATTTCTAATATATGCTTGTTGTACCTCCGAAGTACTACTTGGGGGTGAGGGTGATATTATGAAAGCTCGGCTGGGAAGCTAATTTAAGCACGTTTTGGGCCTACCGCCTGATGGAAGATCACCAAAGTTCTTTCCATGCCAACCGACCACCTATAGGCACCTATCCCTCTCCACATCGCTTCTTCAGTCCCCAACCTGCGCCTTCTCTCGATACTTCCCATAATTTTGCTTTCAGTAATTTCCATTCAGTATTTCTCACAGCATTTCATTCTGGTTTCCCATCCGATGATCCGTAGATCAGTAGTCCCAGTTTCACTTTTAAACACCAGTTTTGCTTTGGGATATCAGTTTTGATTTGTCATTGCAACTTGTGATGCGACGTGAATGGTGCAAAGGTTGTCAAAAACGATTTTCTGGAAAAAGGTCGTCAAAAGCAACTTTCGGGGGAATGTTGTTTTCAATTATATAAGTGGGTATACAGTGTTTCAATGATCTTACGGGTCATAAAGGGGTCAAAAGTGTCCAAATGGTCTGAAAAGTCTAAATGGTCAAAGAAGGTCTATACATCTCAAAAGGGTTTCAACGGGTGTGAAAGGGTCTAAAAGGTCTTAACAAGGTTCAAATGGGTAGTAAAGGGTCTAAGGGTGTAAAGGGTTTAATGGGGTCGACAGGCCATAAATGGTGTAAAGGAGTGAAGCTGTAGTAAATATATTACCTCACATTAGTAATTGTATTTACTCTGTAGTGCAACATGGCAATAATGGATGAAATGACCTCCCCAAGACTGTTTTAAACGCTTATTTACGTGCATCTTAGTTAAAAAATCTAATCATATAAGTTTTGTCGTGATTAACTTTGGGAGCTGAAAGCATTAAGGTCACAAACAAACAAAAACACCACTTATATATAGAGATGGACAACCTGTTTTCATGCTGCAGGCTCTTCTTCCTCTTCTCAGGGAGGTGGTGTCACTTTTCTTCCATTGATCATCTTACAGTGAGATCTCTCAACAAAGCCATGGCTAAGAGAGAAAAGTTCCATCAAGAACCCCATTCAAGGTTACAGGAAAGCTCACCCAGAAACGTCCAAAAAGCCCTTTATTTATATAGCTCATTTAATTTGTCACGAAAAAGGTCGTTATGTGACCACTATGGAAACACCCCCCAACGCCCTGTAAAACTATCACGTTTGGACGTACACCCACCTCTACCCCACTCCAAACCCCAACATCCACGCGTTACGTACGTCATTTTTGAACGGCCCCTCAGATAAGACATCGTTGAGAGGTCAGAGATATCAATAATATTGCAAGAAATGAAATATATCTCACCTGTGATTGAATATTTTTTCTAATAGTGACCAGAAACCATTTGAAAATCAAAAAAATTAATTGTTGCCAAGGTTTCTCACTCCACCCATTGTGATATCTCGTCAATCAATTTTGACACCGAATTCCCGTTTCTACCAATAACACGCACTACAAAATGATTGCCTCTTTGAGGTGAGACATCTACGATTTAAATTACGATCAAAAATCAAATCACGATGTCAACTTGATTCTTTTAAACTATAGGATGGAGGTGCTTATTTGGTGAAGTTAGCTAAGATGGTAACCGTTTTTTCTACAAACAATCCTTCTTTCACCCTTGAGAGTTATGTCATTAGTTGAGCAGTAACATTACCTTTCAATTGATGTTTAGGTTGTAGTTGTACTATTTTACGTTTTTGAATGATTGGCGCATTTGAGATATCACGTGACTCCTTCGCCAATCTTACCGATCGTGATAACGTCTTAATTTTACAGTTCTTTTTCACATTTAACATCGTATTTTATGATCGAAGGTCACCACCCCACCAAATATATCGGTATCTGGGTTGAAATCCAAAAGAAAATGGGATTTTTATGAAGCATTGTATGTAATTATTAGTACCAGCTTGCTGGTATCCTGTGTCGGAGTGGCGACCCATCCAGGATTGCGCAAAATAGTCCAGGAGACTACTAAGGTAGCACCAACGCTCTGCACAGAGTATGGTCCCAATGGATGAATTGTATATGTGGATCTACCATATATATATATATATATATATATATATATATATATATATATATATATATATATATATGTATATATATTTGTATATATATGTATATATATATATATATATATATATATATATATGTTATATGTATATATATATATATTTTTTATGTTCCTGGCTGAAAACCTCCTGACTGGTGAGCAGCGAGTCAGAGACAATGTGCTCGTGTGGCAGGCGCCACTTGTTGCTGACAGGTCGTGCAGCAATTGCTGTGATGGGACTCGATCTGTGGCCTGCTGTCTCATCAAGTTAGGGGGTTCAATTAAGTTGTGTGTGTATGTGTGTATATACAAGTATATATATAATCAATCAAAACATGTGGAGTGTGACGAGCACTCCCCCGATCTCCATTGGACACCGTCCTACACCAAAGCGTCACCTCCAACCCAGAAGCTTCAGCCCGGTAACTCTGTTAAACAGACAAAGATTACATGATCAACATGAGGTTAAACATTAAACGGAGCCTCCCATTCAGATTTTGGGCCCATTTGCCCTCATCAGGACAGCACGCCAATAAATATCTCACCATTGATGACCACATTTGTCGTTTATATATCAGACACACCTCCTGACTTTTGTGGTGAGCATCGCCGCAGATTATGCCTCACCCGGTAAACCGCATCATCTGCAATGAACAACCATCCGTCTGCCACCCAGACGTTTGTTCCCGCTAATGCAAACCATTCAATCAGAAGGCACGTGATGTAATCGGCAGGTATATTGAAACATGTGGAGTGTGACGAGCATTCCCCTGATCTCCATTGGATATAGTCCTCTACCAAAGCGTCACCTCCAACCCAGAGGCCTCGATCCAGCGACTCTGTCAAACAAAGATTTCATGTTCAACATCAGATGAACATCAAAAGGAGCTGCTTATCCAGATTTCGGGCTTATTTGCCCTCGTCAGGATGGCGTCCCCATAAATATCTTCATTGCATGACCCAGAGCCAGTGGCGGCTCATAGTGGCCAAAAGTGCGATCCCTGACGTGCAGTCAATAATAAACAAATGTGAAAACACCCCATCGTAATCCGCCATAAATGCTATCAAATTGACCCAATGGATTGAATTGAGTGTTCCAATGCGAAGCATAAGAGCAACATAACTACAACAGGATATCGTTGCAGCCAAATTAACAACATAAAATTAGAGTGTGTGGAGGTGGGGCCTAGTAGCAGCCGTTATGGAGTCCTGCAGGTGGTGTGGCAGCTCTCACACTGATGTCTTATCGGAAAAAAAGTGCCTCCCTCTAAACCAATCGCGAAGATCACTGGTCTACATTCTACATCCGTTGCGTTTGCGCAATTTGTCTACATTTTACATTCGTCACACAATTTGTCTACATTCTACATTTGTTGGGTTCATGCCATTTGTCTACACTCTCCCTGTTCCTGGACCCAATCTATCCCTGGCAAGTTAAAGTCCCCCATAATCAATACTGTTCCCTTACCACATGCCCTTTTGAATTCTTCATGTACTCCTCCGTCCTCCTCTTCCTTCCCACCCGGAGCCCTATAAAAGCATCCTACCAGTATCTCACTGTTTTTACAATCTCTAATCTCTACCCACACAGAATCCTCAACATTGATTCCTTCCTTAATGTCCTTTTCTCTTGATGCAATGTTGTCCTTTACCCAGATTGCTCCTCCTCCTCCTATTCCCTCCTTCCTATCACACCGATACACCTTGTAGCCTTATAATCCTGTCCTCCAGTTACTCTCCTCCTTAAACCATGTCTCGCTCACTGTAACTATATCGTACTCCTCGCTATCTACTTTGGCTTCAAGCTCTTCCATTTTATTATTTAAACTTCTGGCATTTGTATAGAATATATTTAACTTTTCCCTTCCTGAAATTCTATTTTCTTGCCTGGCCTTACTCATCACAATTACATCATCCATTCCTTAATACATTCTCTATCCTCCGGTGACCTAATAGAAAAAAGCCTCAATTCCTTCCTCAATTCCTACTACAAACCTTGCTGCCCCCTTTCTATTTAACATCTGGCCATCATTCCAGAAACACTTCCTTTGTCCCCTCAATGATTCCCACTGCTTCTTAAATGTAAAACTTTCCTCCCAAGACCATTCTTCTCACCATTGGTTGACGTCTATTGGTCTGCTCATAATTTCTATATTGTTTCCTAATGTTTGGAGAATCCCAGAAAACACGACCCCACAACCCTTTGCTTTCAGCCGCTTGCCCAATATCCTGTATCTATTTTTCAAAACCTCTGAGTAAACTTTCCCGACATCATTCACACCGAGGTGTACCACAACCAACTTCTTCCTGTCATGACCCGATACAATATCATTTACCCTTCCTTCAATGTCCCTAACTCCCGCTCCTTGAAAACTGCACAGAATTCTATGTCTGCCATCCTTCCTACAAAATGAAGAATCTACATATTTAATAATCTCATCACCCACAAAAACTGTCTCCCATACCTCAATTCTACCAATTTATATTGCTGCACCTTCACCACTCCCTACACCCGCTGTACCACCACTGCCTACACAAATGGTGAAGAATCACTTTAGAATTCTAGTATCTGGTTCTTCACCAAAACCTAACCATTTGTGGAAACAAGTTTCTGAAAACCTATCAGGTCTTCAGGCTGCAATGCACATGCATCTCCTATTTTCATTCACAAATTACTTCCCACCATTGTTGTCTTTCATAGATGTAGTGGTTATTTTGGTTAAATTGGTGTACATGTGAAACACAAAAAAAACATAGTGCTTATTGAAAGTCTACACCCCCTTTCAAAATTTTCGCCTTTTGCTGCTTCGTAGCCTGGAGTGAAACTGCATGAAATCAGACTTTTCCCACCTTTATTTACACATTGTAACCCACAATTTCCAAATGAAAAACAAATTATATACATTTCAGAAAATTAAATTTTAAATACAAACCTAGAATATATTGGTTGGATAAGTGTCCACCCTCCTTGTAATAGCAATTGTAAATTAGCTCAGGTGAAACCAATCACCTTCAAAATCACACACCAAGTTAATCGGCCTCCACCTGTGTTAAATGGTTGTATTTCTGATTATTTAAGAATAAAATAAGCTGTTCCTGTAGTTTTCCTCTCCTGGGGAGTGCATTTCACAGCAAAAATTCAACCATGAGCACCAAGGAGCTTTCAAATGAGCTCCAGGATAAAGTTGTGGAAAGCCACAGATCAGGGGATGGGTATAAAATATTTTTTCAAAAGCCTTGAATATTCCTTGGAACAGAGTCAAGACATTCATTTAAGAAGTGCAAGGCGTATGGTGCCACCAACACCCTGCTAAGATCAGGCCGTCCCTCCAAACTGGGTGACCAAGCAAGGAGGAGACTGATCAGAGATGCCACCAAGAGGCCAATGGCAACTTTGCAAGAGCTACATACCTTTATGGCAAAGACTGGTCACTGTTTGCATGTGACAACCCCAAGCACTCCACAAGTCTGGCCTGTACGGTTAGGTGGCAAGAAGAAAGCCATTACTTAAAAAAGCCCACCTTGAGTCCCATTTGAGGTATGCAAAAAAAAAACCACTCTGGAGATTGTGAAGCCATGTGGCAAAAAGTTTTGTGGTCTGACGAAACCAAGATGGAACTTTTTCGTCTAAATGCAAAACTTTGTTTGACACAAACCCAACACAGCACATCACCCAAAGAACACCATCCCTACTGTGAAGCATGGTGGTGGCAGCATCATGGTATGGGGCTGTTTCTCATCAGCAGGGACTGGGGCACTTGTCAGGATAGAAGGGAAAATGGATGGAGCAAAATACAGAAAAATCCCAGAGGAAAACCTGCCGCCCTCTCCAAGAAAGATTAAATTGGGACGGAAGTTCACTTTTCAGCATGACACGACCAGAAAACCACAGCCAAAGCTACATTGGAGTGGCTAAGGAACAAAAAGATAAATGTCCTTGAGTGTCCCAGTCAGAGTCCAGACCTAAATCCAATCGAAAATCTGTGGCGTGACGTGAAGATCGCTGTGCAGCAACGCTCCCCACACACCTTGACTGAGCTTGAACAGTTTTAGACAGAAGAATGGGCAAATACTGTATTTCCTAATCAAGGTGTGCAAAGTTGGTGGAGACCTATCCCAACAGACTCACAGCTGTAATTGCTGTCAAGGATGCTTCCACAAGGTCCTAACTCAGGGAGGGTGGACACTTATCCAACCAAGATATTCTGGTTTTGTATTTTTAATTAATTTTCTGACATTTGATGAATTTGTTTTTCACTTGGAAGTTGCAGGTTACGATGTGTAAATAAAGGTGATAAAAGACTGAATTAATGTAATTCAATTCCAGGATATGAGGCAAGAAAAGGTGAAAAATTTTGAAAAGGGTGTTTCTTAATTTATTTATATTTATACTTCCACCTATTGTGGTGGCATGATTTCATGCTTTCAGCTGGCTATGATCAACAGAGCATCCCCACTGCTACCGAGTATGAGAGCACAACTGATGCAATGCCCCTAGTCCCAGTTCACTCGTACTCATTTCGCTGACCTCGGAAACATGACAGGCTGAGTCAACCCCACCTGGTGTTAATTCCGCGGCTGATGCGGCTTGAACTCGGAACCCTAAGATCCCAAGCCTGCCACCCGAACCACGAAGCCAACACCAGGCTTGAAAGGGGGTGTAAAATTTATATAGGCACTAAAACATTACCTCCCTTTTATACCTTAATAAATAACCAACCCATTAATCCATATAATAACATCATATTCACTCAAACAATAAATCTTCCAGAACACCTTTAACGATTGGTGCTTCATTGCGACACGTGGGCCACACCAGGAGAGCCAACTGATCATTTTTTTTTTTCTCTCTTTTGACATATTCTCCTCTGTTGAATATGTCCATCATCTTTGATATTGCATAACCTTTCACCAGACTTTTGTTATATCATTCTGCGCCTTTCTTTTCCAACTGTAATATAAATCTATTTGAATGATTTCCCTTTCGATGTACATGGCAATGCAGCATTCCAGGGATAAATGCAGCAACCAGGCAATAAATATAAACATGAATAAAATGAAACTGAACACAGGGTTTAAAAATCCATCCACCCACCAACCCTCTCCCACCCTCCCACCTCCTGAGCCACTCAATCAGCCTGGATTAATTGGCTAGCGGGAGAGCATAGAAGTATGCACACTCGCCTCTGAGTTGTCTATCCTGGGTTTGAATCCCAACCCGACTTTAAATCCATCCTGGTTGTTTCACATGCAGGGCGAGGCATCAACGCGTGTGCCTTCCCTCGTATTAACGTTATATTGGGCATCTTGTCTGTCAGCATTAGTTGGTGGATGTTAAAGATCCCTTGGTGAAGAGGAGGTGAGCTCTTGCTGGCACCCTGTACAAATTAGGAATTCCTGCTCTAACCTACAAGGGGCACTGCATCAGTGGCACAGCCATGCTCTCAATAATGATGCAAATCCACAGCCACTTGCTACATATGAAAGCAGAAAATGAAAAATAAATTAACAAACCAGTTTTACTGACATTGATGACGTGATGACATCTGCCAAGTCAGAGCCATCAGGTGGAGTAAAGTGAATGATTTGCGCAGTTTTTCTTTTCCGACATCTCTTAAACCGAGTCATAAAATTGTATTAATAAATCAGATGTGATGCATCACCCCCTTAAGATAAATAATCATTACATCACCCCCTTTAGATAAATAATCATTACATCACCCCCTATGGATAAATAACCATTACATCACCTCCTGTGGATAAATAATCATAACATCACCCCCTGTGGATAAATAATCATAACATCACCCCCTATGGATAAATAATCATAACATCACCCCCCATGAATAAATAATCATTACATCACCCCCTATGGATATATGACCAAGACATCACCCACAATGGATAAATAATCATTACATCATCCCCTGTGGATAAATAATCATGACATCACCCCCTATGGACAAATAATCATGACATCACCCCCTACGGATAAATAATCATAACATCACCCCCTATGGATAAATAATCATAACATCACCCCCGATGGATAAATAATCATAACATCACCCCCTGTGGATAAATAATCATAACATCACCCCCTATGGATAAATAATCATAACATCACCCCCTGTGGATAAATAATCATTACATCACCCCCTGTGGATAAATAATCATAACATCACCCCCTATGGATAAATGATCATAACATCACCCCCTATGGATAAATAATCATAACATCACCCCCTGTGGATAAATAATCATAACATCACCCCCTGTGGATAAATAATCATAACATCACCGCCTGTGGATAAATAATCATAACATCACCCCCTATGGATAAATAATCATAACATCACCCCCTGTGGATAAATAATCATAACATCACCCCCTGTGGATAAATAATCATAACATCACCCCCTACGGATAAATAATCATAACATCACCCCCTATGGATAAATAATCATAACATCACCCCCGATGGATAAATAATCATAACATCACCCCCTGTGGATAAATAATCATAACATCACCCCCTATGGATAAATAATCATAACATCACCCCCTGTGGATAAATAATCATTACATCACCCCCTGTGGATAAATAATCATAACATCACCCCCTATGGATAAATGATCATAACATCACCCCCTATGGATAAATAATCATAACATCACCCCCTGTGGATAAATAATCATAACATCACCCCCTGTGGATAAATAATCATAACATCACCGCCTGTGGATAAATAATCATAACATCACCCCCTATGGATAAATAATCATAACATCACCCCCTGTGGATAAATAATCATAACATCACCCCCTGTGGATAAATAATCATAACATCACCCCCTATGGATAAATGATCATAACATCACCCCCTGTGGATAAATAATCATAACATCACCCCCTGTGGATAAATAATCATAACATCACCCCCTGTGGATAAATAATCATTGCATCACCCCCTGTGGATAAATAATCATAACATCACCCCCTATGGATAAATGATCATAACATCACCCCCTGTGGATAAATAATCATAACATCACCCCCTGTGGATAAATAATCATAACATCACCGCCTGTGGATAAATGATCATAACATCACCCCCTGTGGATAAATAATCATAACATCACCCCCTGTGGATAAATAATCATAACATCACCCCCTGTGGATAAATAATCATAACATCACCCCCTGTGGATAAATAATCATAACATCACTGCCTGTGGATAAATAATCATTTCATCACCCTCTGTGGATAAATAATCATAACATCACCCCCTCAGGATAAATAATCATAACATCACCCCCTGTGGATAAATAATCATTACATCACCCCCTGTGGATAAATAATCATAACATCACCGCCTGTGGATAAATAATCATAACATCACCCCCTGTGGATAAATAATCATAACATCACCGCCTGTGGATAAATAATCATTACATCACCCTCTGTGGATAAATAATCATAACATCACCCCCTCAGGATAAATAATCATAACATCACCCCCTGTGGATAAATAATCATTACATCACCCCCTGTGGATAAATAATCATAACATCACCCCCTATGGATAAATAATCATAACATCACCCCCTATGGATAAATAATCATAACATCACCGCCTGTGGATAAATAATCATAACATCACCCCCTGTGGATAAATAATCATGACATCACCCCCTATGGATAAATAAATAATCATTGTCACACATTATAGCATAACAGAGTCAGCGTCGTGACTCGCTGCTTATCAGTGTTACCTGTTCCCATGGGTTTGGTCGGATGATTATTGTTGTTTCGTCAGATGATTGATTATTGGTCAGACCTCCATCCAGTTGTTACCTCTGCCACCGAAGGTGGGCGGAGGTTGTTTTCCCCACTGTTTGTCTGATTGTTTGCCTGTGAGCATGATATCTCAAAAGGTTATGGACTAATTTGGGTGAAACTTGGTGGACCGGTTGGGTGTGTGACAATGACAAACGGATTCGATTTTCCTGAAGATCTGAATGCGGATCCGGATATGAGAATGTTTTTATTACCTCCAACACCGAAGGTGAAGGAGATTATGTTTTCACACCTCTCTGTCTGTTTGTTTCTTGCAAAATCGAAGATTTTTCAAGAATATTGGTTCGTCGATTTTGTTATTCTGTCTGCTTGTTTTTCTGTTTGTCTGATTGTCTGTTTACCGCCTACAGGTCAAAATTCTAAACCGATCTTCACGAAACTTCACCACATGGTTGAGTTTCTCGTAAGCAAGAAGCCTATTGTTTTTGAGGTCAAATGGTGAAAAGGTCAACAGAAGCCAAAGGTCAATAAACTATTCATATTTCTAAAATCCTCAGTTTTCATCCGATTGATGAGAAATCTGAAAGAAAAAAATTCATATCAGCTTACTGAATTCAACCACGAATTATTTTTGAGGTCAAATTTGTTTTATGGGTTTTGCAAGTATCGTGCTCCGCACGATGTCTTTTTGGTTCACGGGTCAGTAAGTGACCACTATATTCGTTATTGGTGTGTGTCTGTCTGTCTGTCTGTCTGTCCCGAGCATAGCTCCGTGGGTTTTGATCCGATCTTGATAAAATTTTGGTGGGAGGTTTATATCATGATCTAGTTGTGTTTTCCTGAGAATGGGCGTGCTGCGCCCATTATGGGCGGAACCACGCCCAAAAAAACATGTTTTTAGGGGGTAGCCGGTTTCAAGCTACATCTTCTCCGAGGGGGTTTGTCGAATCTGGCAGGTGTTTCGGTATTTGGTTAGCGCAATGGCACCTGCATAGCCCCACGGAGCTCAATTTTTCATTTTCGTCCCAAGGTCAAGGTCACAAGGTCACGAACTTAGAAAATGTCAAAAAAATCAATAAATTGGGCATCGAGCTCCTCGGGTTTTCAACTGTTTCGAATGAAAGTTGGTATGCAAGTCGTGCTCTTCGAGTACTACAACTTTCATCATCTACGTTTTTCCCGATTCCCGCCATAAAAAAAATTAAAAAAGCTAACTACGTTTAGGATTTCGCAATTCGTGGTCGATTTATAGTGCTTTTCGATTTTTTTTTTTTTTTTTTGTATACCTTGGTCGAGGCTCGTATGAGAGCTAACACACAACTCACAGCAAGGAGGCATGAGACAAGAGGGGCGGGAGTGGAAGGGACAAAACAGTGGGGAACAGACACATTAGGTGAACTGTGGAAGGGAGAGGGATGGGGATGGGACGGGGAACATGGCGAAGAGAAGATGGACATTACAGGGACTTTCAGGAAGGAAAGCAGGAGAAATGAAGGAAGTGGGCTTGGGTGGATTATCGGGGGTAGAAAAGATCGAGGATTTGGATGGGGGAAGATAAGAGGTGGTGGTGAACAGCTGTTTTGAAAGCCTGGAGGGAAGAATGGGAAAGAATAGAGTGAGGAAGTTTATTCCAAAGGCGGGAAAAAAGAGGAATGAAAGAATGAAGATGAGCAGTGATTCGTGATTTTGGTAGTTTTACCAGAAGGGGGTTGTTGGTGGACCTTGAGCGCCCTGTGGAAATGTGGTGGAGACAAATCGCTGAGAGAGCAGGGGGGCAAGGCTGGAGAGGAGTCGGCGGTAGAAGACAGAAAGACCACCGACCAACCTGCGGTGATAGAGTGAGAGGCCCAAAGACTCAGCTTCATTGCGGGAGATGCCGATGATCTTAAATGCCCTGGTTTCGACAGCGTGAAGCCGAGAAAGGTGGGAGGCAGGAGCACCAGCCCAGAGGGGAGAGCAGTACTCCATCAGACTACGGACGAAAGCTTTGTAAGTGGTCAAGAGCTCAAGAGGGCCGAGGAAGGACTTAGCACGACAGAGGATTCCCAGTCGGCGACTGGCTTTTGTGGCGAGGTTGGAAATGTGACTTTCCCAGGAAAGGTCATGGCAGATAGTGAGACCCAGAAGCTTGAAAGAAAAGACTTCTTCCAGAGGATTGTTGAGAAAGTGGATGGGGGGGTTTTGTAAACGGTCATTTCGAAGAGACATAGTGAGAGTGTGAGATTTGTCTGGATTGAAAGACATGTTCCACGTGTTGGACCAGTTTGTGATTTTATCCAGATCTGCAGTGAGTGAAGAAGCTGCTGCTTGCTGGTCTGAGGGATGACAGATGGTACGGCAGAGGGTGGAGTCGTCGGCAAAGAGAAATAGAGGATTTTCCAGAGTCCGAGAGATCATTGATGAGAACCAGAAAAAGAACAGGGCCCAGAACGCTACCTTGAGGAACTCCAGCCTGCACAGGAAGTGGGGATGAAAGAACTACTACAACTTACAATTACAACTTACTACAACTTTCATCATTGACGTTTTTCCTTATTCCCGCCAGTTTGCTCGTGGCATCCCCTTGAAGGTCAAAAAAATTGAAAAAAGGCGAACCGTGTACATTGCTCGTAAACCATCGCCGTCTCCACACTTGTTCTTGTTTGTATTTGTTTGTTTGTGTGCAAGATATCTCAAAAAGTTGTAGATGGATTCGAATGAAATTTTGTTGGGCAGGTTAGGTGTGTGACGAGGAAGATTTGGTTCAATTTTGCTGAAGATCCGAATTCGGATTTTGATACGAGATTTATTTAATTCTCCAAGTGATTCCTCACCGTTGAGAGGTGGGGCAAAAACGAAATATACCATGATATTTCAAAAATGTAATGGACCCAATATGTTCTCGTGGATCAGGCATTACGTGGTGGAGGTGTATGCTCTACCGAGTGCCCTTCTAGTTTTTAAAGTGATTCTTAATCATCGAGATTTGGGGCCAAAAACTGTTTCACATACGAGATCTCAAAAAGTTTTGGTTGAGGAGTTGAGTCGGTGAGAAGAACAAGCCGATTTGATTTTGGTTTAGGTCCGGATCCAGATTCGGCCTATCGCTGGGATACAAAACGTAAACTGTTCTGCCTGACGGAGATGTGCACTCCTCCGAGTGCCATTCCAGTTGAGATTGTTTATTTTAAAGAAAAATGCTTGTCAAAACGAGCATTATAATGTTGGAAATTTCATGACAAGTTAGAACGTTTGATGTTAGAATCATATGTTGGTTTGGAATTTAACTTCCCATTGTTCTGTGCAGATGAAACATCGTTTGAAGCTGGAATCAAGGTTCAAATCCACTCTCAGAAAGAGCCTCCATTCATTGAACAGCTTGGCTTTGGGGTTTCTCCCGGATTCCAAACACTGGTTTCCTGCCAGGAGCAGCAAGTAAGGTCTTGGGGTAAAGCTCGGGTCCTTTGAACCTTGTTTGATGCATGCTTTGAAGCACCACTCACGTTTTCCTTGAAGAGATTTCACTTTGCTCCAAAGGATTAACGTCATCTTCAGGCAAAGTAAATGCATTTCAGTCCTGCGGGTAGTTTGTGCTCCAAATCACCAAATGAATATTTAAAACTGACATGCCCTTGCAGATTAAACTCACCGGTTTTCACCGGGAGTCGACGCTTTGTGATGGTAAACACGGTGTGAAAATTACAATTGGCACATAATTCTTTAATAATTTCATTTCTCGCTTTAATACATGGTGTGCACAATTCCAGCCTTTGAATCCTCATTTCACGCAAGCATGCCATTGCGTTTACCGTGGCTGACCACTTGGGATTAGAAAACCTGATGTATGAATGATGTTACAGTAGACCAGTCTGATGTAATCTTCACCACTCTGAGAGATCACCGAGATGCAGTGTTCCTTCGGGATGGCAGGATGGCCTAGAGGTATGCACGTTCGCTTCTAAGCTGTTTCGTTTGGGTTTGAATCCTGACCCAGCGACAAACTGTCATCCCGGTGTTTCACGGGCAGGGTGGTTCATCAATGTGTGTGCCGTCCCTCGGGTGGACGTTAAACCAGGCGTCCTGTTTGCCGGCATTGCTTGGTGGACGTTAAAGATCCCACGGTGTCCTTCGTAAAGAGTAGGTGAACTATCGCTGACACTCTGAACAAATTCCAAATTCTTGCTTTAATCTACAAGTGGTATCGCATCAGTGGCACAACCACACCCTCAGTCAATGATGACTCTCCCATCCATGTGCTGCCTCCAAAAGAAGAAGTGTTCCTTCAGCAGCCACTGTTTGGACCTTTGGACACTTCGATGATTGCTCAGTAAGTTGTTTGCTGGCACAGTGTCACAATTCTGATGACTTCAGAAAGATAGCGGTTGAAAGTACACCTCTCACAGCCCACAGGTAAACAGCGGTGTCCCTTTTCATGTAATGAGGTTTAGGTGTGGTTGATTCGATGTGAAAGTATTGCATGTTGACTGCATAGGACTAATTTTAGGCTTTTCAGTGGTTTGTGTGCCCATTCTGCTTCACCGAATTATCGCGCACGTCACGTACCTGTTGACATTTCCAAAGCCTATGTCTGTGGCAGCAGCAGTGTATCTCTACTTCTCTACTTATGTTATAATGATATATGAAGCTAAAGGTGAGAAAAAGCATTTATTAGTGTCCTTTGCATTTGGATTCACCTTAGATTCCCGAACACCGATACCTTTTTGCTGGTTACCTGTTTACCTGACCTATCTTCTGAAGGCCTGCTGCATGGCACAAATCGAATTGACACAAATGGAACCATTGTTTACGAGTAGATATCCTACCATTGTAAAAAATAATCTAGATCACTGACTACATTGACGACCGGCCTCAGTGCATAGTGGTTGGAGCATCCACTCTGAGTCTGGGAGGTCGACGGTTCAAAACCCCGGCTGTCAATATGTCACCGTCATGCTGTTCATACTGTACAGATAACAGAGATAACAGTCTTCGAGATTGGGATGCATCTTGGCTAATAATGGTCCACATAAACATGTCAAAACATGCAATTGATGAGACACTTAACACATCTCATGATCTAAGAAGACAAAGTCATTCATGGACGGTTAGCAACTGTACTGACTGCGAGTAAGTTTAGCCATGATAGACTTGTACACAATTGGATTGAAAGATGACAAATGAACTTTGATGACAATTTATCATTAAATCACATTTCCTTGAGGATGGAAACCAGACTGACCATCTTGTTGCTCAAAGCATGCTCTGTTGAACTTGGCATCTCTTCTACCTGTCACTTGCAGCAGGTCGTTCACTTCAAGCTGCCTTCCTCCTGCTTGGAAGGTGGTCACCATCACCACCATCCCGAAGGAAGGCAGAAAGACCGGATGCGCAAAATTGCAGACGAGTAAGACTGCTTCACATTGTTTCGCTTATTACTTCACGGCCCGCGCACATGAACTCAAAAGTGGGGTTAAGCAATTCAGTTTATGATCGAGGAACAACTTGATTTCAATTAAATTTTATATTTTGAACACTGGAACACGAATCGGAAGATGAATTGGAACACGAACCTGCAGTTTAGCAGGACCTTGCTCTGAATTTGGCAAAGTGTACGGAATCTCGTCCCGATCACGCATGCGCAGAGAGGAGTAAGGTAATCAAGGAAGAGGAGAGTAAGGTAATGTCTGCCTGTCCGGCAGTGAAACAAAATGAAAATAATTCCAAACAGGAAATTTTACTGTTTTGAGGGACGTCATAAAATACACAAACAACAGGCACGGAAAACGAGTGCAACGTGTTAAATAAGGTGGTGTAAAAGAAGATGTATCAACAAAGGGAAACTTCCGACAAAAATTCCGTCAGCATTAGTTGGTGGACATTAAAGACTCCACGGTGTCCTTCGCAAAGAATACGCAAGCATTTGCCGGAACCATAGCCAAATTCCAAATTCCTGTCCTAACCAGCAGGGGGCACTGCATCCACAATACTGCCATGCCCCCAGCCAATGATGCAACCCAGCGACCTTGTGCTGCATGAGAGAGAGAGAGAGACCGATCAAGAGAGAGAGACAGAACCAGAGAGACAGAGCCAGAGAGACCGATAGACCGACCTTGCAAAAACTCAACACCACGCTCACTTTAGAGTCAAATTATTATGTATCTCACCATTCACAAAACCTTGGTAGCAGATGGTACATGCAACTCATCTGTTCACTCCTTCTTGAAGGATGTCATCACTGTGAAGCCTCCTTATCCAAGCTATGCCTGATTTGTTATGTTCAGTTATTCGAGAAAAGGCCACAGTCCCTAATTTATCCATCTCACCCACAACCCCCTTCCACACACACCCCACCTCTCCCTCTTCCCCCTCTTAGCACAAGCACTTAAACCTCCTTCACATTTCTTCTCGACCACACTTAGACATCACAATATAATGAAAGGAGATCAAAGACAAGTTAACCCCATTCACTGGTTCACCACTGTGCAGTGTGGTTTAAATGGCCGTTCAGGTGAAAGATAGCCCATGTACAAAATGGAATGAGAAAGTTTTTTTTATTATTATTATTCAAAGCACAAACTTTAATCTATACACCGGAGACAAACTGCATGATACGATTCCTTGATGTAATCCACTTTGCGGGATCACAAGCCACCGGAATATAATAAACCATCTTGTTGAATAATTTATTTTCTGGGCAAAGAGAGATTGTTTGAATTTTTTGGAAAATGGTCAAAATTGTATGAATTGTTAATATGTTCAGGGAAACAACTCGAATCAAACATAAGGGACCATATTTATAAAGTTCACTCTAACCACTCACTGACTAACCACTGACTGACTGACTCGTATTAATGTTTGGTTACTTCCAGGTGATGGAAAAAGCTGAAATTTTGAGTATCGATGGACATTGAAGCCAATACACCAGTAAAAATAACGGAACCATTGGAAATCATCTGTAAATGATAATATAAATAAATGGAAAAAAAAGAAATGAAAATATGTGAAAATAAGTGCAGCCTTGTTGTGCTCACTGCATGTGAGTGACCAGAGACAATGGGGAAGCACAGTTCATTATTGCTTACAATGTGTAAGCATACCCCACCAGTATACATATATACTGCATATTATTTGAGATTATAGTGATTGGGATTAAACATTTCTCTTTTTTTTTTCTTCCTCTTCGTCTTCTCTATTTTCAGGTACCGATAATCCCAAATGAACTCGATGGGACTCGTGCCCGAAGTGTTCATTCTCACACTAGGAGCACACCAGCTTTAAACTTGTTCTCCAAATACTGTTTTACTATGCTGTAAACCCTCAAATATTGCAGGGGTAAGGTTCCTGAAAATGCTGCTGGAGTTAAAACTATGATCTTGGAAACCAGGAACCAATGGAAAAAAGGGAGGTTCAGTTCCTGGGCTTCAAGGAAATAAAGAGGAAGGTGGGTGGCAGCTCAAAATAACCACATCACAATTAAAATAATCATGTAAAATATATGTATAGCATGTTAACATTGAAATCAACATGTAAATAAAATAAATACAGTATATAACTAGAGGGGGAGCACTCAGGAGAGTGCAAAACCTCTGCCGCCAATACTGCTGGATGACTCAAGTGAACCTTATATCATATTCATTAAATATGTCAATAGTGCTGACAGAGTTATAGTTCTTTTCTCCATTTTTTTGGGGGGGAGGGGTTGGAAATCACTTAAAATATGTAGAAATGCAAAAAAAAAATTTTTTTTTCTCTAAATTTTTTTTTGGGGGGGTTGGAAATCACTTAAAACATGTAGAAATGCAAAAAATAAAAATCCTCTATTTTTTTTGGGGGGGGGGGTTGGAAATCACTTAAAACATGTGGACATGCAAAAAAAAATTTTTCTCTAACAATTTTTTTTGGGGGGGGGGGGGTTTGGAACCAAGTCCAAAATTTAATGGCATTATCCTTGGACCATACCTAACCCCCCCCACCCCCAACCAAGTTTCGTCGAAATCCGTCGAGGAGTTTTTCCGTAATACTGTTCACAAACAAACAAACAAACAAACAGAAAGGGGTGAAAACGGTAACCTCCATCCATCTTCGAAGATGGCGGAGGTTAACTAGAAGGACACTCGATGGAGCACATACCTCCGCCATGCAATGCCTGATCCAATCGAACATATCGGGCCCAATATCAGATATCGTGCTCCATAACGTTTTTTTTTTTTTTCTCGCTGGTGAAAAATCACTTTCAAAACTAAAAAATTCTTGTATCTGGTTCCGGATTCAGATCTTCACCAAAATCAAATCAATTCATCCTTGTCACACATCCAACGTGTCCACCAAGTTCTTTTTTATCCGAATCCGTCCACAACTTTTTGAGATATAGTTATATATTTAGTTTTTGGTCCCATCTATCAATTTAAGAAATTAGGCCTGTGTTGAACTTAATATTAATAGGTGGTTGAATTCATAGACCTGGCATGAAAATGCTCTTCAAATTTCAAGTCAATCGTTTGAAAATTGAGGATGTTAGAAATACGGCCTATGCTGACCTTTTGGCCTATGGTTACCTCAAAATTAATAGGTGGTTGAATTCGGTGAGGTGATATGCAAATGCTCTTCAAATTTCAAGTCAATCGGAGGAAAATTGAGTATTTTAGAAATATGACCTATGTTGACCTTTTGCTCTATGTTGACCTCAAAAGTAATTGGTGGTTGAGTTTAGTGTCCTCATGTGCAAATGGTCTTCAAATTTCAAGTCAATCGGATGAAAATTGAGGATTTTAGAAAATTAGGCCCATTTTGGCCCAACTTGGCCTTTTGGCCTATGTTGATCTCAAAATTAATAGGTGGTTGAATTCAGCAGTCGGATATGCAAATGATCTTCAAATTTCAAGTCAATCGGATGAAAATTGACAATTTTAGAAACAATTTAAAAATTTGGCCTATTTTGGGTTGACCTTTTTGCCTATGTTGACCTTCCAACCTATGATCTCAAAAGTAATAGGTGATTGAATTCAATGACCTAATATGCAAATCCTGTTCAAATTTCAAGTCAATCGAATGAAATTTGAGGATTTTAGAAAATTTGGCTTAAATTCGCCTATTGGCCGATGTTGACCTTTTTCGTCAACCAAATCTTAAGTCCCGGTCACACCTTGACGTTTTAGCCAGCGATGGCAACGTATTAAAATGTATGTAAAACGCTGGCTGACGTTGAACTTTTGATGTTTTTTTTTAAAGATTCGGACGTATTCATAACGAGTTGGTCGTATGCATAACATATTAGTAATGGACACAGAACGTTTTGTTGTGTTATAGATAACTTATACCAACGAATGCTGAACCTGTTGTCGGCCGACACAACCGATGCCCAACGATAGTCTAACTCAGGCATAGCGCGTTGCACGCATCGCCGACGATGTCGTGGCGTAGCCTATTAAAAGGCTGACGCACAACGATTCGAATCATAACTGCCGTAGAAATGGAAGTGTCAACATCGCGGTCACACCTTGTTGATCTTGCCAGCGTATGCCGACCTAAGAAAAATGTGTCTAAAACGTTGGGGGCACGTCAAATACGGTATGAGTAAGTTTGGTATACGTGAGTACAACGCTAAAGTACGCTATCATACGTCGTAGTAAGTAGAGTACGTCAAGAAATTTTAAACATGTTCAAAATTTTATGACGTACTCGGCGTATGACACACGTTCCGCATGCGATGGGGATAAGTTTTACACACGATATGTGGACGCTTACACACGTCCACAAAGGCTACTTATAAGCTACTCATAAGTCAAAACATGTCACGGTAATGTCTTTTTTACGCGAAACTTATTTCTAACTTATGTTTGACGTGCTTTGAACCAATTCTTTACGTAGTCCCAACACACATCGAAGTATGTAGACGTATTCCAATGACGTCTTCCGGTCGACAAAAAAAAATAAATTAACGTGTTTCTAGCTTACAACGACCATATAAAGACGTGTTCCCAGCGGTTTTGGGAATTGGTATATAAAAATGCTGCTCATAAAAGGGGAACCCAACAGTGTTTTCGAGTCCTTTTTGAGTCGATGTCCATGTCAGCAGTAACAGTATCAGTATTAGTATTAGTATTAGTATTAGTATTAGTAGTAGTTTGTTCATGTTGGCAGTAGTAGGTGGGTGTGAGGGGGAGGGTGTGGGTTATGATGGATCGTCCTTGCGTCCGCGTGTCCACGGGTAGGTTCATAGGCTGCCACTCAACGATTTAAATGGCTGCATCTCCACTATTGAAAGTAGACGCTTGCGCTCAACAATTGGATTTTTTTTTACACTCAACGACTTTTAAACGGTACCACTCAGCTATTTTCATTGTTTACAATGAACGATTTAAATTGCTGTCACTCGCCTTTGTTTTTTGACGCTGGGGTTTTGAAATTTGAAGCGTTTCTTCTGAACGTGTTAAAACGCTCAAACTCGACTATTTTAAATAAATGCTGCCGATGGACAATTGGAATCATAGCCAAGCTAGACATCGAAGTGTGAACATCCTCGTCATGCCGAAGAAAAGTTTGAAGAATGCTGCAAATAAGTGTCCTGGACGCTGTGGACGCTGACGCAAGGACGATCCATTATACCGACGTCTTTCAGCCTATGAGTAACTTAAAAGTAACGTCTGTCGATGTGTGGCAACGATCGTGTAACGTGCCAACAACACGTTAATCATAGGTTAGAAATAAGTTTCGGGTACGCTAAACATTACCTCGGCGTGTCTCAACTTATGATTAACTGACAAGTAGCATGTGTTGACGTCTGTCAACGATCGCAGACCATGCATACAACTTGTGGCTAGCGTAGCGGAATGTGTGAGTCATACGCCGGCATACGTCGTGAAATTTCAAGCATGAAAAAATTTGAGGACAACCGAAAAGTACAACGTTTAAAGCCAGCGTACAACGACGTATGGCAGTGTTTTTCAGTGTGCTCTCAATGTTATCAAAACTTACCCATAACGTATTCAACGTGTGCCAGCGTTTTAGAAAAAAAATTCAAAAATCGGCATACGTTGGCTAAAACGTCAAGGTGTGACCGGGCCTTTACGAAACTCCAATGCGCGACTGTCGCAGGGTCGGTGACATTAATCTCTGATAATTTCAGAGTGATCGGTTGAGCGGTTTGGGCTGGAGGCGAGCAGACAGACAAAGAAACACACAAACACATAAACAGACAGAGGCGATCAACATACTTGTCGAAAAAAAAATTTTGTTTGCCAAGTAACAGACAGACAGACAGACAGACAGACAGACAAACAGACAGAAAGGGGTGAAAACATAACCTCCTTCACCTAAGGTGGTGGAAGTGATTAAAAAAATTATCGTATCTAGATCGGATTCATATCTTCACCTAAATCGAATAATTTTGTCATAGTTACACACCTAACCTGCCTACCAAATGTCATCTGGATCCGTCCACAACTTTTTGAGATATCCTGCACACAGACAGACAGACAAACGGAGAAACAAACAAACAGACAGAGAGGTGTGAAAATATAACCTCCTTCACCTTCGGTGACAGAGGTAAGAAACAAAATCACAAGACTTTTACCTTTTAAGTTTATTACAAAAGAGCGAGGTGGGTTGGGGTAAACATATTACGTACTCATTCGTACTGTCCTCTGCTGTAAATCGAAAACACAAGACTTAGCTCGGGATGATGATGCTGTTAGAGGGGGAAGGATGTTGG
Source organism: Eptatretus burgeri (assembly GCF_056783735.1). Lineage (NCBI taxonomy): Eukaryota > Metazoa > Chordata > Myxini > Myxiniformes > Myxinidae > Eptatretus > Eptatretus burgeri. Next base: position 105,051,056 of record NC_140968.1, on the reverse strand, counting down.
TAAGAAAGATGTGGATGTAGTACTTGCGAAGGCTGTTCGATCATCAGGAGCACAATGAAGTCGGCTGCTGCGTTGCCACATAGAAGAAGGGTAAAACAATCCTTAGTCACTTTGCCCCAAAGCAGAATTTTCCTGCTTGGAGAGGAAGGTTTCAGATGGCATCCTCTTCCAAAACAATCCTGTCTCTTCAGCATCTGCCATGGTTGAACTGGAGCCTTCGGCCCCAGGTGACTCGTGGAAACATTGGCACATCTGCAATGATTTCTCCCGTATCACCGGTCCACTTAAGTGGGTAAATCTACAGTGGTTTCTCTCGTATTACCACATTTGACTCAGGTTTACAGACGATTCATTGATCCGATAATGGCCACCCACAGATGCCATGCTTTGACCTCTTGCCAACCTTTCCAACAACTGAATTTTCTTGCACAATGTCATAACATTTCTCTACCTTTTAGCACAACAAATTTTGTCCATCGTTTTACATTTTTGCCATTATTATCAACTGTTGTGGCTTGCATTACAGGATCTACACACATCATTTCCTGTTCGATGACAATTCATCACTAAACGTAGCTTCATTCCCGTATGCTGGTCTGATTATTACAATTCATGATGAGCGAGAAACAAGAAAAGGCTCGTAATGGGAGGCAATCATACATGCAGACACAAACATTGACTCATCTCAGCTCAAAAGCCGCGATTAACCGAAATGAAATATTGCGATAACTAAATCAGAACACAATAGGTTGCCTGCGATTGTTCAAAACCCGTGATAGGACTCGAGATATTTGAGGTCATTACCTCGTTGGAAAATTTATCCTCTTCTGATTGAACGATTTCTACTCAGACTTGCATGGTGCTGCAGTATCTGCTTGTACTTCTCTTTTTTAACATCCCATTGATTTTAACAGGTTTCCTCCTCCAAAACCTGAGATACAACTCCAGACAGTCACAGAGCCTCCACCGTATTTAACGGTAGTCTGCAAACATTGCATGTCGTAACATTCTCCAGATCTTCAGTGTTTGAACTGGTGTCTCTTAAATCCAAAAATGTTCAACCTTTGATTCATCAGACCAGAGTACCCGATTCCATTGTTGCCTTGCAAATATCAATCTTTTCACCTTACTCTGTGGTCTCAGCAGTGGTTTCTTTCCTGTAACTCAGCTATGCAGATCTGCTGCAATTCGCCTTTTGTGCACAGTGCTGGAAGAAATGTTAATGTTCAGGCCTGCTCTCATTTCGTTTGTCAGCTGCTGACTTGATTTTCTTCTATCGTGTAATCTGATCAACTTCAAGTGCTTGTCTTGCCTTGAGGAGGTTCTGCTGGGTCTTCCTGACCTTTTCTTGCCTTGTCCCGATCCAGTTTATTTCAGGCATTGCAAACTGTACCTCACACCATTGGCGGAGGTATAATTCTTTTCTGCTGTTTTATTCATACTGTGCCCTTCTTCTCCAGAGTTTGGATCTTTCCACGCTGTTCGGTTGAAATGTGCTTCCTTGGTGCCATCCTGAATCCACTCATAGTCTTTTAAACAAGGGAATAATCTGATGAAAAGTAGTTTCACATTTTCACTAATTTGTAACTTTTATTGTGGTTTCTTGTCATTCACATTAATCTTGCTGGTGTTGATTGATCATTTTTTAATAATTTATCAATGAATGTACAAAAATCCACAAACTTTCCTGGATATCTTCTTTGTAGTAATTGGATATTACTGGCACATGATAATAAAATATGTATCAAAAACATAAAACTTTTTAAATTTCCTCATTTATCTTATCTGCTGAAAGGTAACTGTGGTATGAAATTGACTTTTACAGAAATATGAATGATTATCTCCCTACATTGCACACTTTCAACTTCCCGCTAATGTTTACTGGGGAACAGCAGCACAAGATCCCTTACACATTGACTGAGTTTGCTGAGAGATCTCATTTTATATTTTCACTTAGCTGTTAGTGTAGATCCTTGTGCCCCAGGGGTCACAAAAAGTTTCCAAAATTCCTGGTTGCCATGGTATATACTAATTGAAATATTGGTCTTCAGATGTGTTCAAAATGTAATAGAAAAGCCTCTGGCACGAGCTCGATCGATTGCCCATGGGAAACACATAACTCGGTGGTGACACGTTTCAGGAGTTCAGTGAATGTTTTGATGCGAGAAGATTTGTTTGATAATTCCCAGCATACCAGAAGAGCAAATGGAATGGTAAATGCAAATACTCCTGCCAGTGAGGATGAGATTCTTACCTTTGGAAACATTAAGGATTGCGTTGAAATACTCCATCTCTGCAATTATGACTTAGGTTTCAGTGAAAAGTTGTTTTGTTATTTCTTTTCTTTTTAACTCTCGTCTTGTATTGAGTGTAAATGTTAAAAAGGACCAATTGTAATTCTCATATTCTTTCTTCAATGCCGATGACGAACAGGATCTTTGCGATGACTCTCCTCAAAAAAATTCCTCTCCTGCGACGACCAGACATTGAATCGATTCAGGTTGATGTTCATTGCGAGAAATACTTCCAAGCAATGGATTCTGATCATTCATGTTTGTGGGGTTCGTTGTGTTCTCGAAACTGTCAGACTGTGAATGTTTTAACGACAACTTTTCACCCACGCATCTGATTTCAAAATGTCTGATTGTGGCTCGCAGAACGACCTCAATCTGTTGTGAATCCTTTCACTTAAATCCACCCACCATGTCTGCCAAGTAGGTTGAATCTCAAAATCATAATTTCAACCACATACAGTGAAATGATATGGGCTCAGTGGGAGGTTTATTTGTCATACAAATGGAAACGGTTTTGAAAGATATAAATGGCAGTGGATGCAAAGTTGACGTTCCAACAATGGAGCGGAGAAAAAGAGTTGGACAATGGACGTGCAAACAAATGAATCAGATTGAGTGAATACAGCTGGAGATGGGCAGAGGGGCCAGGGATAAGGAGAAAATAAAAGCTCATGGGTCGGTTGAGGAAATGATGCAACAGGACAAAAAGAACAGTTGAGAGAGGGGGGGGACACCAACAACAGAGTCGAAGGCCAAGATAGAGGGAGACTTGGACAAACAATGGGTGTGGGGGAGGGGTGGTGAGGGGCAGGAAGAGGATGCATAGGGTGGCCAAGATGGATACAGAAGGAAACTCTCAGGAGGGAAAACTGGGAATTAGGAAAGTGAAGGGATTGGGGTGGGGAGAAGTTAACGAGGGTAGAAAATACCAATTTTTAACTGGGGACGATCTGAAATGGTGGTGAACAGCTGTGGTGAAGACCTGAAGGGAAGAATGATTTGAAGATCATGTGGAAGTTGGTTCCACAGGTGAGAAAAAAGAATGAATGAGTGGAGGTGAGCAGTATTCTTGGATTTTGGTAGTTTCACCAGAAGGGGGTTGATGGTGGACCGTGTGTGCCCTGCAGATACCTGAGTGGGGACAAAGCATGGAAGAGCAGAGGGTGCAAGGCAGTAGAAGACAGGGTCCACCAACCTGTCTGCAATGGCAAAGTGAGAATCTCGTAGACTCGGTTTCATTGCGGGAGATTCCAATAATCATGAAGGACTTGGGTTTCCATGGCATCAAGCTTAGCAAGGTGCAAGGCAGAAGGCAGGGGAGAGAGAGCCCAGAAAGGAGAGCAGTACTCCATCAAGATGCGGATGAAGGCCTTGTAGGTGGATATGAGTTCAGGTCTGCCAGGGGAAAGAGAGGGAAGAGACTGCAGCCTGCCTTTCTGAAGGATGAGGGAAGTCACAGCACAGGGTGGAGTCATCAGCAAATAGATGAAGAGGATTTTCCAGAGAGGTGGAGAGATCATTTACGAAGATCAGAAATAGGACTGGGTCCAGAACACTGCTTTGCGGTACTCCAGCCTTGATGTGGAGAGGAGATGAAAGGGTTCCGATGAGTGCCACATGTTGGCTACAAGAGTAGAAGCAGCCAGTAAGCGATGTGTGGAGTTGACCTTGGATGCCATGGGCCAAGAGTTTGGAGAGCAAGGCAGGATGCCAGACTTTCTCAAAAGCATAAGATATGTCCAGAGAGACAGCCCTGATCTCATGTCTGACATTGAGGGCCTCCATCCATTGATGGGAGAGCAGAAGCAGCATATCCAGGGTAGAGTGACCTGGTCTGAAACCAAATTGGTGATCTGAGATGAGGTAGTTGGAGAAAAGGAAGGATTTCATAATCAGCTGCAATGATGGATTCCATGACTTTGCTGATGATTGGAAGTGAGCTAGTAGGTCTGTAGTTAAGGGGATCCATTTTTGCATGCTTTTTGATGCAATGCAGTGATGTTATCTGATTTCTAAGTAGATGGAAGATGACAGCACAAATGAAAGGGTGAAAGGCCATAGAGAGGATGTGCAAGAGCAGCAGAGCAGGTTTTTAGGACATGTGAGCTGATTCCGTGCAGTCCAGGTACAGAATCGGAGTCGAGGGTTGTAAGAACCTTCTCCACCTTCTCAGGTGGAAATGACAGAGTCCAGGAGCAATTGGGTACCTACGGGAAGGGTGGACACAGAGAGTGAGGGGTTGGGGACACAAGGTTTGGAAGCAAACACAGAATTGAGGTATTCCACCTTCTCCCGAGTGAAGTCAGCTGTGTTGCCACTTGAAGAGATGGAAGGGGAGTATATTCCAGAGACAGACTTCACAAGGCACCACCAGGTTTTAGAGATGGGAGACCAGTATGAAAGCTCATTTTTAAGGATGGACAGATGTTTCCTGGCTCTCCTGAGATTGGACACACACTTGTTGTGGACCTTTTGGAATGCACTGAGATTGCCATCGGTCAAATTACCCTTTCAACATTTGGACTCGTTGTCATAGCCCTTTTCGGACCCCTTTAAACCCCATAGACATTTATACCCCTTTGGCCCCTTTTAGACCACAGAGACCCTTTTCAGACCTTTAGACCTTTAATGTGCAAATTCTACCCATGCTGAGGGTGGGGATGTGAGGAATGAGTGGGGGATGGGGTAAAGCCTTGATGGACCCACATGACCATGTCTCTTAACTGTGTATGGTTTGAACGTGACTTGGACCTTGACACCTCACCACCAAGTAACCACCTTGTTATTAAAAAAACCCTCACCTCCACGTATTTTCAAAACAACTACCACCGTGCAAATCAAAAAACCTCACCACATATCACAAAAGAGACAGGTTTGTTTGAACGAAAGATAAATACACGAGTTGCCGCATTGCCATGATTTACAGCCAGGGTTTCTTAACCTTTTTTAGTGTTGTTTCCCCATTTGAAATTGCCGAATAATGATATCCCCCCCCACCACATTATCAACACTTAATTAATTTTAAAACCCAAAAATTTATTTTAAAAATTATTCCAATAAATATCTTCATAAAAATATTGATACAAAATGTATTGCATAACATTAGCAGTCTTATATTATTTTAACATTATAGCATTCCTAAAATCAACATTCATTTTTGTTCCGCTAATTTTGCATCGCTTGGGAAGTGCATTCGGATGACGTATTCAACGCAATAAATAGGTTGAAAATTTTCAACCTAAAAAATAATTTCCCCCGTGAAATCCGAAAATGTCCACCCCCCCCCCAGGTTAAGAATTACTGATTTACACCAAGCAGAATTCACATATTTATTTTGCAAATTAATTTGGAATATTAGTGATATTTGAGGGAGTACTTCAGTGACAACACAGGACAACACAGACGTGCACAGCGAAGTTTTCCTAATAAATGGGTGTGTGTGTGTGTGTGTGTGTGTGTGTGTGTGTGTGTGTGTGTGTGTGTGTGTGTGTGTGTGTGTGTGTGTGTGTGTGTGTGTGTGTGTGTGTGTGTGTGTGTGTGTGTGTGTGTGTGTGTCCATAACTCCAAAAATATGAAACCTTGCAGCTTGAAACTTTGCATGCAAACAAAGGGAACTCCAAGGAAGTGCAAGAGTGAAAATTGGGTGTCTGGGTTAATTAAAACACCTCCTTTGAAGATAATTAAGAGCCTTATTTAATTATATCCTTTCTCAGGCGATCCTCAGTCACCACTCTCTTTGGGGTCTTAAGGCGTATCCGAGTTAACTTCGCTGGGGTCTGAAGTCGCCATGTTTTTTTAGCCTGCTCAACCATCACTAGACTAGGAACAGGCCGCAACGATTTCTTCACAATAGATTTGTTTTCACTTTCCTCACTCATATTATCTAATGCCTGTTCATCATAGCTACAAATCGCCGTATACTTCACTTTTGTAAGTGCTATAGTTTTCAAATTTGGAGCTTGGAATGATTTCATCCATTATAGGGTACAATTTCCATGATCGACTCTCACGGACTAATTAAAATATGTCATCTAAATATTACTTCGGTTTTGAGGATCAGATATCATCTGGGCTAAACAAGTGTTAAAATCTGGTAATTTGCAGAAATAACAAGTCTCATAACTAAGCTGATGCACCTATTTACCTTAAGCAAGTAAGGCTTTCTTCCCTCTTCCATATACTGTATAATACACAAGAAAATGTGAAATTTCCAAAGCATTAATCTTGTCATTTTCTACTGTTTGGAGAATTATATTTAGTGAACAAAAAATTTAGGAACGTGCCAAAATTTACAAGCTTTATTGAGTTATATGATTAAATGCATTCACTGCTTGACCTCGCACCCTGTCCCTGAGAGGGACTGCCGATCCAAAGCATCTGCCAGATCTGTGTCTTTATTTTCAGAGGTTTCTCGAGGTGCTCTATAGGGGGTCAAAGCAAATCTGGTGAAAAACAGACATTTTAAAATAAAGTTATAACGTTTGCGCGGCCCCAAACTGATGTTCCATGTGATGTGTGCACAGACAAGCAGGCAACATGGCGGATCATCTGCAATGTTTATTTCATGGGCAATTTAACTTTGCGATGTCTCCAGTGTTGTTCTACATTAAACAGCAAATCTTTTGTGGATAAAGTCATTATTTGACTGAATTTATTTTATTTTGTTAACTGCTGCGTGTGCGGTGAAGAAAAGTTTTAAAGTCAAGGTATGCAGCCACAGCTGCATGGTATGCAGCCACAGCTTGGCCAGCCGTTTCTTATCAACAATTTAATTGGATTGCTTGCGTGAGTGCTTAAGCCACTTGGTGAATGCCCTCTGGTCGATAGCGGTACTGTGCCACATCTTTCTAAGTGAATCGTTCACTGACTGCGCATGCTTTTGCCGTGCCACGTCATTCAGAGTGAGTGGTTCGTGCTCCGTCATCCTGAGCGAGCGGTTCGTGCTCTGTCATCCTAAACAAGTGGCTCATGCTCCCTAAACTTGAGCGAGCGGTACGTGCTCCCTAATCTTGAGTGAGCGGTAGGTACTCCGTGATCCTGAGTGAGCGGTTTGTGCTCCGTGATCCTGAGTGAGCGGTTTGTGCTCCGTGATCCTGAGCGAGCGGTTTGTGCTCCGTGATCCTGAGCGAGCGATTTGTGTTCCGTGATCCTGAGTGAGCGGTTTGTGCTCCGTGATCCTGAGTGAGCGGTTTGTGCTCCGTGATCCTGAGTGAGCGGTTTGTGCTCCGTAATCCTGAGTGAGCGGTTTATGCTCCATGATCCTGAGGGAGCAGTTTGTGCTCCGTGATCCTGAGCGAGCGGTTTGTGCTCCGTGATCCTGAGTGAGCGGTTTGTGCTCCGTGATCCTGAGTGAGCGGTTCGTGCTCCGTGATCCTGAGTGAGCGGTTCGTGCTCCATGATCCTGAGTGAGTGGTTTGTGCTCCATGATCCTGAGTGAGCGGTTTGTGCTCCATGATCCTGAGTGAGCGGTTTGTGCTCCATGATCCTGAGTGAGCGGTTTGTGCTCCGTGATCCTGAGTGAGCGGATTGTGCTCCGTGATCCTGAGTGAGCGGTTTGTGCTCCATGATCCTGAGTGAGCGGTTTATGCTCCGTGATCCTGAGTGAGCGGTTTGTGCTCCGTGATCCTGAGTGAGCGGTTTGTGCTCCATGATCCTGAGTGAGCGGTTTGTGCTCCATGATCCTGAGTGAGCGGTTTGTGCTCCGTGATCCTGAGCGAGCGGTTTGTGCTCCATGATCCTGAGTGAGCGGTTTGTGCTCCGTGATCCTGAGTGAGCGGTTTGTGCTCCGTGATCCTGAGTGAGCAGTTCGTGCTCCATGATCCTGAGTGAGTGGTTTGTGCTCCATGATCCTGAGTGAGCGGTTTGTGCTCCATGATCCTGAGTGAGCGGTTTGTGCTCCATGATCCTGAGTGAGCGGTTTGTGCTCCGTGATCCTGAGTGAGCGGTTTGTGCTCCGTGATCCTGAGTGAGCAGTTCGTGCTCCATGATCCTGAGTGAGCGGTTTGTGCTCCATGATCCTGAGTGAGCGGTTTGTGCTCCATGATCCTGAGTGAGCGGTTTGTGCTCCATGATCCTGAGTGAGCGGTTTGTGCTCCGTGATCCTGAGTGAGCGGTTTGTGCTCCGTCATTCTGAGCAATTTGTTGTGAAATAACAACTGATTTCTGAGCCGTTTGCCGTATTAATGTTTTCTAAATTTCCGAGCCAAATTATTTTTCTACCCGTCACACACAGCTGTTTATAAAGATTAATGTTTGTGAACATATCCCTGAAACAGCGATGTAAACGCAACGTTGTTTTTCAATGAAAACTTCAAGGTTTTTGGGTTGTTTCCAGTATATACTGCAGTCGGTAATCAAACAGACTCCAACCAGCCATTTCCTGAAAAAATTTCCAATATTGGCCAAGCACTAATGCATGCGTGTGTGCGTGCGCGTGTAACATATTACGTCATGCATGTGTGTTGTTCATAAAGCATAACATATTATCTCTGCTCACTCCCCTACCCCCACCCCTCTCTCTCTCTCCCCACCCCACCCCTCTCTCTTGTCCCATCCTTGCTCTACCCCCTCCCATTACAGTGCAGCACCCTCCTCCCACACCTCCCACACCTCTCTCACTCTTCCCTCCCCTTTCCCCTCTCTCTCTGTCTCTGTCTCTGTCTCTGTCTCTGTCTCTGGACATATCCAGATGGTGGTTATGTCTGGACGGTGTTTGTCTTTGGGCGGGTTTGTCTCCGGATGTGGCTGGATGGTATTAATCTCCAGATGTGTCCGGGCGGTGTGTAGGTCTGGACACGAGTTTGTCTCCGTACTTGTCTGAGCAGTGTTTGTATCTGGACAGCTTGGCTCCAAATGCGTCTGGGTGGTGTTTGTCTCCAGACGCATCCGGGCAGTGTTTGGCTCCGGATGTGTCCAGGCGGTGTTTGGCGTCCAGGTGGTGTTTGTCTCCAGACGCGTCCAGGTGGGGTTTGTCTCTGGACGCATCCAGACGGGAGTTTGTCTCTGACATGTCCGGATGGGAGTTTGTCTCTGGATAGCTTGACTCCAGATGCGTCCAGGTTGTGATTTTCTTCGAACGTTTCCAGGCAGTATTTATGTCCGGATGAGAGTTTGTCTCTGGAAGGGATGTGTCCAAGCAGTGTTTGTGTCCAGACGGCTTGGCTCCATGTGCATTCGGCGAGTTTTTTTCGCTGGACATGTCTGGGCAATGTTTGTCTCCAGGTGGTATTTATCGTCTGATATGTAGAAAATGGATTTCAGACATTAGTGTGTTTCCATCTTCATTGTTATTCCATGCAAAATAATTTTGATGAAACAGTATGAATCGTAATTAATGCTCCACTGCACGTCTGCCTTCCATTACTCTCAACTCTCATTGTCTTCCCTCCCCCCACCCCTCCTCGCTCCCCTCCCTCCTCACTCTCCTCTCTCCTCGCTCCCCTCCCTTCCTCTCTCCTTTCCCCTCCACCTCTTCACTCTCCCCATTTCTCTTCTTCTCCCACCTCACTTTAATATCCCTGTCTGTCAGTGAAGCGACAGGTGGTATTTGCTTGTGTGTGTACATATGTACTGTGTATATATATATATATATATATATATATATATATATATATATATATATATATATATATATATATATATATATATATATATATATATATATATATATATATATATATATCATGGAAAAGCAAAATAGATTTTTTTTTTAAACACAATGGGCAAAAATGAAAATAGTGGGATGAAAACAACTGGATGCACTACAGCACAAGGAGAGTATGTTGGAAAAAATGGCGGGAACATGGTCTCAATGGTTGTAAGAAAACTTTGTTGTGGAAATGAGAGACCTTACCTGGAGGTGGCAGTGGACAGCAGACTTAAATCCTGGAGCGAAGAGATCGAGACAACAGACTCAGGAATATAATTACACAGGTGAGATCAGAGGAGTGTGGAATAATGGAGGTGAGCATTGAATTTTTTGAATTTTGTGTCAACAATTGATACAAAAACTCAAAACGTCGCAAACACCAAAGTGCACACCAAAGATACAGGTGCAGATTGTTTAAATCCCCCATAAGTCAGCATCCTAATTGTGTCTTGTCACAAGTTGTGATTGTGGGGTCGAAATTAAGTTATAAAATTAATAAATTAATATAAGTGGAAATTAATTACTGCAGTGTGACTTAAGTTGAAAGATTTCAAAGGAAATCGAAATCGTCGACTTCCCACATTTGAATGGATTTAAATACTTTTTGTAATTTGGGTTCCAAGTGGATTAAAATGAAAATTCACTGAAAGGACATGGATTTATATTTCATGTGTTCAACTTAACAAATGGAGCAGTGGATCGAGTTTGGCACCGGTGGGTTTTATCCCATAAGTCAAGCAACGTCCGGTGAAATTGCTATTCATTGCACTGTGCACTATATATTTGATTGATATCGCTTGAGGACAAACACATTTTTTGAGGAACGGAGTGGAATTGTGGAAATTATTTTCTATGCAATGTTTAGTTTGAGATTTTTGGTGACGTTCATAAATGAGCAACCTGGGTAGCTGCCTATGTCGCCATCCTAAATGCTGGCCATACATCAACAGAAGAATTTCACCATTTTAAAAATTGATGTGTAATAAAAACAAATGAATTCATTGGTTATCCCATAACGAGATGTCCATTCGTCTTTGTGTCTTGTCATCATGGCGAGCAATGATTTTAGTTCATCTCTGAGACACAAGAGGCCTCCATTATTATCTTGATGGCACAATTGGTGACGGCAATTGATTTTAACAGCTGCAAAAACACGCCGCGTAACGGTCGCTTGTATCTTCATCCGGAGCTTTCTGCACACTTGAGGCTATTTTGAAACTTTGATATCTGAGTTTGTTTCAGTGTCTGCTCAAAAGCCTTTCGGCAAAGGGTAAAAGGGCCTTTTAGGCCTCGTCCCACCTGGCTTTGCTGGTTGTCGGCGGTAATTCTATCTTGCTGACACGACCTTTCTTCCACCAGCTGGGGATATATATATATATATATATATATATATATATATATATATATATATATATATATATATATATATATATATATATATATATATATATATATATACATATATATATATATATATATATATATACATATATATATATATATATATATATATATATATATATATATATATATATATATATATATATATATATATATATATATATACATATATATATATATATATATATATATATATATATATATATATATATATATATATATATATATATATATATATATATATATATATATATATATATACACACACACAGCTCTGGAAAAAAACAAGAGACCACTCCAAAAAAAATTTAAATCAGTATCTCCACATGTATGGCAGCCATTCCATTCCAGTGTCTGTTGAATTCCAACACAGGCACACCTCATTCTACTTAGTGAAGAACTAATTAGGTGATCACCTGAACCGAATCTTATTTAACAAGGAAAAGTATAAAAACCACTGCTGTGGTCATCACTATCCTCTTGCAATAGGACCAGCTGGATGGCAAAAACAGTGCTAGTAGTACGTCAAAAGTAATTGGAATCAAAAAAATAACTATTGACCATGCCAAAAGAGTTGAAAAGAAAAGTTTTGAGTGAGGAAAAGAAGGGTTCAATTCTGGCTTCACTGGCAGAGGGATACAGTGACCGTCACGTTGCTTTGGTGGAGGATTGGTGAGGATTGTGAAATTTGGTGGAGGATCGGTGATGATCTGGGGGTGCTTCAGCAAGGCTGGAATCGGGCAGATTCGTCTTTGTGAAGTACTCATGAATCAAGCCACGTACAAGGTTGTCCTGGAAGAACACTTGCTTCCTTCTGCTCTGACAATGTTCCCCAACTCCGAGGATTGGTTTTTCCAGCAGGACAATGCCCCATGCCACACAGCCAGGTCAATCAAGGTGTGGATGGAGGACCATCAGATCAACACCCTGTCATGGCCAGCCCAATCTCCAGACCTGAACCCCATTGAAAATCTCTGGAATATGATCAAGAGGAAGAGGAATGGTCACAAGCCATCAAACAAAGCTGAGCTGCTTGAAGTTTTGCACCAGGAGTGGCATAAAGTCACCCAACAGCAATGTGAGATAGGTGGAGAGCATGCCAAGATGCATGAAAGCTGTGATTGAAAATCAGGGTTATTCCACAAAATATTGATTTCTGAACTCTTCCTGAGTTAAAACATTAGTATTGTGTTGTTTAAAAATGAATATGAACTTGTTTTGTTTGTATTATTTGAGGTCTGAAAACACTGAATCTTTGTTGTTATTTTGACCAGTTGTCATTTTCTGCAAAATGCTCTAAATGAGAATATTTTTATTCGGAATTTGGGAGAAATGTTGTCAGTACTTTATAGAATAAAACAAAAATGTTCATTTTACTCAAACGCATACCTATAAATAGTAAAACCAGAAAAACTGATAATTTTGCAGTGGTCTCTTAATTTTTTCCAGAGCTGTATTTGTGTATATGTATATATATATATATATATATATATATATATATATATATATATATATATATATATATATATATATATATATATATATATATATATATATTTATATATATATATATAAATATATCTTCTTCTTCTTTCGGCTGCTCCTATTAGGGGTTGCCACAGCGGATCATCCATCATGATCCGCATAATGATTTGGCACAGGCCTCACGCCAGATGCCCTTCCTGACGCAACCCTGGTTGCCTCTTACAACACAGGGATATGGTACACCTATTCTAACCGGGGTATACACCGGCCCAGTACACTGGTACTCACTTCGCCAACCTCGGAAGGATGACAGGCTGAGTAAACCCCCTGGTCTATTAATTCAGTGGCCCAATGGGCCTTGAACTCAGGACCTTTTGGATCCCAAGCCGCTGCCCTAACCACTGCGCCAACACCAGGCTTATATGTATGTATGTATGTATGTAATGTATGTATGTATGTATGTATGTATGTATGTATGTATGTATGTATGTATGTATGTATGTATGTGTGTATGTATATATATATATATATATATATATATATATATATATATATATATATATATATATATATATATATATCTTCTTCTTTCGGCTGCTCCCGTTTGGGGTCGCCACAGCAGATCATCCGTATGGTCCGCATGGTGATTTGGCACAGGTTTTATGCCGGATGCCCTTCCTGACGCAACCCTGGTCGCCTCTTACGACACAGGGATATGGTACACCCATTTTAACCGGGGTATACACCGGCCCAGTATACTGGTACTCACTTCGCCGACCTCGGAAGGATGACAGGCTGAGTCACCCCCCTGGTGCATTAATTCAGTGGCCCAACGGGGCATGAACTCAGGACCTTTTGGATCCCAAGCCGCTGCCCTAACCACTGCGCAAACACCAGGAGATATATATACATTGTGTGTGTGTGTGTGTATGACCTGACCCTGGTGACTACCGAGCTGTTTGCAAACTTTGGTTGAGATCGGTCCAGCCCTGTTCGGATCCTTTTCCAGAGCAGCTTCAGCCAACATCATCCACCCTGCGCTCTTCATCCCTCGTCAACTCTGCTCTTCCTCTGCCTGTAGATATGGGGCTTCTCTCCTCCTCCTCCTCCTCGTCATACTGATAAGTGTCGTTTTAAATATTTCAATATTCGTTTCTTTTTATAACTTTGTACATAATCATATTATTTTTACTTACATTGCCAGAGGACAGGGTATGGGTATTGCATTTGAGTCCGTTTGGCTGTCTGGTTATTTGTCTGTTTGTTTGTCTGCACAGCACGTTAAGTATGTCTGTTAATTAAATACGATTGAAATTATAGTGGTAATGAAAATGATCATTATAATGGTACATAACAATAATGGTAGATAATAATCTCACTAATCTATATATAATGGAGCAAGTGTATGCATGTAAATATGTATATATGTGGGTATGTATATTTGTATGTATATTTGTATGTATATCTGTATGTATGTATATGTATATATGTATATGTATGTATGTATATATGTATATGTATGTATATATGTATATGTATGTATGTATGTATATATATATATATGTATATATGAATGTATGTATGTACAGTATATGAATGTATGTATGTATATATGTATGTATGTATATATATATATATATATATATGTATATATGAATGTATGTTTGTACAGTATATGAATGTATGTATATATGTATGTATATATGTATGTATGTATGTATATATGTATGTATTTATATGTTTGTATATGTATGTTTGTGTGTATGTGTGTATATATATATGTATGTATGTATGTACGTATGTATATCTGCTTTTCACCCATTGGTTGGAGAGCTGACCTGACATCACCCACAATTGTAACCTAAAATGCTTAACCAAAAGTACCCAGAGGACCCAAGAGACCCCTACCCCCCCTCCAAGGACCCAAAAGACAAACGACCTGAAGGACCCAGAAGTCCCCAAGGACTCCAAGGACCCAAAATACCCCGAGGACCCAAAAGACCCAAAGACCCTGAGCATCCAAAATACCCTGAAGACCCAAAAGACTGAAACTACCCAAAATACCCTGAACATCCAAGATAGCTGAAGACACTTAAACACCCCGGATACCCTTAAAGACTTAAAAGTCCCAAAAGACCCTGATGATCCAAAATACCCCAAGGATCCAAAAGACCTCGAGGATCCAAAAGACCCAAAAGACTAAAAAGATCCAAAATACCTAAAAGAGCCAGAAGACCCTTAAAGACCCCAAGGATCCAAAAGACCCTGAGGATGCAAAAGACCCAAAAAGACCCTTAAAGACCCAGAAGATCCTTAAATGCCCTGGACATTCAAAATACCCAAAAGACTCCGAAGACTTCAATCCCTACCCCCCTTCCCAACATCTCAATCTCCCACTTCCAACTCCATGCATCCCCATCCACAACTCTGTTCTCCCTGCTCCTCTCTCCCCTAGCCCTGCCCCCCTCCTCGCTCCTCCTCACTCTCACACCCCACCTCACTTCCTCTCTATCCTCCCTCTCTCTCGCTTCCATCTTCTTCTCCCGTAGTGTTTAACGACATGTGGTGAGGTGTCACTCTCCCCCCTCCCCTTCCGAGCTCTCCCTCTCTTCCTTGCTCTCCCCTCCTATCTCCCCTCCCTCCCCCTTTCCTAGCTCCCCTCCTTGCTAAATCTTCACTCTTTTCCCATCCCCCTCCTCTTTCCCCCATCGTCCCCCTTCCTCACCCCTCCTAGCTCCCACACCCTTCCTCCCTCCTCCCTCTCCCCTCTATCTCTATCTTTATTCCCCTCTCTTTATCTCTATCTCCATTGGTTCACGAAAAATATTTTCATGAAAAAAATAAGTGACCACTATATTCGTTATTGTTGTGTGTCTCGACGTCTGTCTGTCTGTCTGTCTGTCTGTCTGTCTGTCTGTCTGTCTGTCTGTCTGTCTGTCTGTCTGTCCCGAGCATAGCTCTGTGGGTTTTGATCCGATCCTGATAAAATTTTGGTGGGAGGTTTATATCATGATCTCGTTGTGTTTTCCTGAAAATGGGCATGGTGCGCCCATGATGGGCGGAGCCACGCCCAAAAAAACACGTTTCTAGAGGGTAGCCAATTTCAATTTGCATCTTCTCCTTGGGGGCTTGTCGAATCTGGCAGGGGGTTCGGTATTTGGTTAGCCCAATGGCACCTGCATAGGCCCACGGAGCTCGATTTTTCATTTTCATCCCAAGGTCAAGGTCACAAGGTCACGAACTTAGAAAATTGCGAATTTTGACGTAAAAAAATATCTTCTCCGATGGGTTTGTCGAATCTGGCTGGGGTTTTGGTATTTGGTTCGCCCAATGGCACCTGCATAGCCGCACGGAGCTCGATTTTTCATTTTCATCCCAAGGTCAAGGTCACAAGGTCACAAACTTAGAAAATTGCGAATTTTGACATGAAAATGATACGACCGCCCAAACTTTGAGAGCTCGGATGACAATATTTTTTCTGCATAATCTTGAGGTCATTCCCCACCTAAAGTCTTGAAACCATTTTGCTCTATCTCGAACACCTTGCCCGTGGCGCCCCCTTCAAGTTTGTTTTTTACGCTGATTTCATCAAAGTATGGATAATCCGAGGAGTGTGAAATGCCATATAGCCTATATGATGTTCCTGGAATGTTCCAGAGGAAGTTTTGCACCAAAGGTCATAATCCTTGACCTTTGACTTTTAAAGTTCACAAAGGTCAAATTTTCAAAGTTGTGGGAATCGAACCGGGTTTTTGACATTTTGCATCTAATAACCTGTCACCTGTACCACATCATGTTGATCATTTTTATAACTTGGTCAAAAATAATCACATTGTCTCATCCTTGACTTCTGAAACAATCCACATCATGAAATACCGCTCGTGAACCATCGTCGTCTTCAGACTTGTCTCTATATTTCTCTCTTTCTCTTTCTATTTTTCTTTTTCTCTCTCACTCTCACTCTCACTCTCACTCTCTCTCTCCCCCCTCTCTCTCCCTGCTTCTCTCCCCCCTCTCCCTCCCTCTCTCGCCACAGGTGAAGACCAATTAATTTGGTGTGTGATTTTAAAGGTGATTGGTGGACATTTGTCCAACCAAGATATTCTACTTTGGTATTTTTCATTAATTTTTTGAAATTTGTTGAATGTGTTTTCCATTTGGAAGTTGTAAGTTACGATGTGGAAAATGTCTGATTTCATGCAATTCAATTGCAGGCTATAAGGAAACAAAGGGTGAACATTTTGAAAGGGGGTGTTAGACTTTCTGTCAGCACTGTATGTTTATACCTTCTAACACTGTGCTGAACAGGCAAATCTGCTGCCAATTAAAACCAGAATATGAATTCCAGCCGGTGTAGAACATGGGCAGAAAGCATTTCTTCAAAGACTTCCTGTTAGTGATCATCATGAGTAGGCTGCCTGCTCATTTCAACTGAATACGTTGTGATCAGGTGCTTTTCATGGACTCGTGAGTGCAAAGCCAAATATCAAACTATTGTGCTTCCTCCAGTACCCAATACTTTCTCAACTTCCAGGGCTGTCACTCATGCGTTAACAGTCAGTGCCCAACTATCATACAGCTCCAGTATTGAGTGTGTGGGCAGCTGGCTTCCAGTAATTGAATAGACAGGCAGTGAGGCCTTGCGGATGCATGCAAGCCGGCCTTCGGTGGCTCCAATTTCCACAACTCAGGGGATGGCCCACACCAACAATCTGTGTGACGTTTCTGGCTATCGCCGCTATTCACGGTTATGGCTCATGAATGAGGTTTCTCAAATTATGTAGAAAATCAGATATTTATCTCTCCATTGTGATACGATGCAGTTAAACACCACAGTTGTACACATTGATTGTGGTCGTGCACAATATATTGATAAGTGTGAACATACCGTGACCCTGCCATATATGTGACGAGGTTCATTAGGCATTGTGAAATACCACCTGCTACCTCCCTGCTTCCCAACCATACAAACAACTCTCCCCCTCTCCCCCCACTGCCATCCCCTCTCTCCCTCTCCCCCTCTCTCTCTCTCTCTCTCTCTCTCTCCCTCCATCTCTCTCCTCCTCTCTCCCTCCTCCTCTCTCCCTCCTCCTCTCTCCCTCCTCCTCTCCCCCACTCTCTCAGGAGTTTTTCATGTTACAGGTATTTTCCTACATTAACTACATAACTGAGTTCTGTGTAGTTGACACACAAACCTTACAAAATTTGTTGGTGAAAACGAAAGTAGACCACTGCTGATAAGATCTTTCAAAATCCCACAATGTCAGAGCAGAGCTGAATTCAGGTATTGGGAGACTGGGAGGGAAACCGCTTCACAAAGATGCATGATTGCCAAAGGATGCTCAGACAAAGAAGGTTCACGAAGCAGAACACAGAGTCTTGGGCCTGAAATGGCACCAGGACTTTTGAGAGCGCAAGTGATCTCGGTTCATGACCTGAATGACAAGATAAAGGTTGCCTGGTCATTTCTGTCATTGAGAAAGGTTGTTGAAAGCTTATGATCACCATAATCGTTTGTGATTAAAGGTGTGTGTTTGTTTTTTGTTCCTGTTTTCAATACAGCTAATCTACCTCCCACCTCCATGGGGTACCTGTAAGTCGACGCTGCCAAAGACAACATTTTTCAACACATACAGCGTCACAGCTTGCCTGATTGACTGCGAGACACGCTACCTGATGGAGAACTGTAATTGCCGCATGGTGCACATGCCAGGTGAGACATTCATGTGTTTGTTTGTCTGATTTTTCGCAAGCGAATGATACCACCCGTCAGCGGCCATGTGCCTCCGTTAGTGTGTGCACATAATGGACTCATTGCACATTCATCACATCCTCAAGCTGTCGCGCAGATGCAAGCTGTGTCATAAGTACTGGAACTCTGTCAGGAAGCTACACTCGGGGGTTTTCAGGGAACTATGGTATCCTTGATCTTTCCACTAATAAACAAACTGAGAAAATATTGAGTGTCCTTTGTTGCCTCAAAAAGTGACACATTAATTGTACTTGCTGAGGAATATCCAAACCTGAGATGAAGCCGACCATAACCAAACCGCCCACCATAACCAAACCGCCCCACATAACAAAACCGCCCACCATAACCAAACCGCCCACCATAACCAAACCGCCCACCATAACCAAACCGCCCACCATAACCAAACCGCCCACCATAACCAAACCGCCCCACATAACCAAACCGCCCCACATAACCAAACCGCCCCACATAACCAAACCGCCCCACATAACCAAACCGCCCCACATAACCAAACCGCCCCACATAACCAAACCGCCCCACATAACCAAACCGCCCACCATAACCAAACCGCCCACCATAACCAAACCGCCCACCATAACCAAACCGCCCCACATAACCAAACCGCCCACCATAACCAAACCGCCCCACATAACCAAACCGCCCCACATAACCAAACCGGGCCTGCATGCGAAACACCGGGATGGCGGTTTATAGCTGGGTTGGGATTAAAATCCAGGCTCAACAGCTCAGAAACGAGTGAACCGACAGTAACCCTTTTCATGATTAGAGCATGATGGTTTTACTTTTATGTTTTCCTGCCAATCTTCTTGGACAATCTTCCCTGAAATATGGATACCTTTCATTTCGAGCTTTATAAAGACGTAGATACCATGAGATCAAGGTAAAAACACACAGAGAGATGATGTGCAATCAAGATGATGTGTGTTTTGCCTTTTGCTAGTCCAGCCATAAATGTGGTTTAATTTCAGCTCCGTGCTTCTCCTGACATTTCGTGGAAACAAATGACTTTTTTTTTTTTTGTAATTATACAGTCCATCTCTAAATGTTTGCCTCTTCATTATGAGTGCTTGTGGTGGAAGGGCAGAGGTCAGGTTATTCGCTTCACCAAGATGTAAATGTTCAAGCAAGTAACCTAAAGAGGGCCAAACCACTGCACCACCGTTCCCAGTTCGATTGGCTGGAGTTCACAAAACGTGTGTGTGTGTGCGTGCGTGCGTGCGTGCGTGCGTGCGTGCGTGCGTGTGTGCGCATATGACAACTTTGTAGAATATATGTCATTCCACCATAAATTTCTCAAAAGTACACGATGTACATATTTCAATCTACACCTACTAAATCATTTAATATCCACATTTCCACGCTTCAGAAAGTCTATTTCATAAAAATCATTCGGCAGGTTATCAGGAGACGGTTTAAGATGTATTACTTCTTGTGCCAAACAGCTTCCTGTCTGATTTATATTGATGGCGATCACAGAATGTGTCAGTGCCAAGACCACTAAAAGTGGCCCCAGAAATTGAAATGATCCATGAATGGCACTTTGTATACTCCACTTCATTTGAATGATGATGGGAAGCTCGATGTGGAGGGGATGGTGAAGTGAATGTGACGTTGCTCCATGATGCCCATGTGAGACTCTGTTTCTGCATGCAGGCGATGGTCCTTATTGCACGCCCGAGCAATATCAAGATTGCGTGGATCTTGCACTAAGTGAGTATAACGCACTGTACAATAGATCACAGATAAACAAAGGACAAAGGTCCTCATTTTTACCATGACCTTATTCATGGACCGCTGTATAAGAACCGTTCAGAAGGAACGCATCCAGGATATCACAGATCAGATTCACAAATTCATGAACAGGTTCATTTTTGACAGACATGTACACAGAAAGGTGAAGGCAGAATGATGAACAGGTGCATACATATGAACAGAAAGGTGCTGCCAGATAAAAGGTGCAGACGTATGAAGAAACGTGCAGACAGATAAACATAAGATTGCAGAATATAAGTCCAAGATAATTTCAACTCCACCAACATATTCCAACCCTCTTTCTTCATCTTTTTATTGACTTTCATCAAGGTATCTATTCAATTTTAGTTTTAACTTTTTCTCCCTCTGCATGGTTGACACAGTCTTCTACATATACAGTAGCTGTCTGTTAAAAGTCCCAGTATAAATTTTCTTATCTTAATATTATATTGACAATTTTGTATAAAACTGCTGCTTTTCATGCGCCGTTATCGACCAAGTCTGAGCAGATTTGTTCGCCATCTCGACCACTCCTACTTTAATGGCAGTAGTTATTCCCGCCTTCTTGTCGAGGGAATTTTTTCGGCCCAAGCCTTTCACAAACCGGCTAGCAAGGACTGCCGTTGGTTGAATTGGAGCTGATTTGTGCAGGCATTAGCGATTTGCTCAGGGTGTCAGTGATGACTTGCCAACCCTTTGTAAAATACACTGTGGGATACTGAAATGTCCGCCACCTAATGCTGGCAGATGGGACAACAAGTTTAACGTCCATTCAAGGGACGGTGCACTTTGTGATGGAACGTCCTGCCTGTGAAGCCTCAATCTGACAGTTTATGGTCGAGTCGGGAATTGAACCCAGATACGACGACTCAATGGTAAGTGTGTTACCTCTACACCTTCCTGTCGGATCTATTGGTACAAAGTGCCAGCACATGTATGTTATATCTTACTCATCAGGTGCTCCTTTTAACCACCTGTTGTATTACACAGTGGATGTTGATGGTAGAGAAGGTAAGATGTAAGTTTGGGGATGCCTTGCACAAACTCCACATTGGGGGGAATAACCAATCAGCTCTCACCTAATCAATTACCCAAGGTGGCTGGGATGATTATCAAATAAATTAAATCGCATGCCAATTACAGGTGAGAGAAATGATTGGGTCTTGTTAATAAAATGTTAACCGCTATTGACATTGCATGTAGTACATGTTTGGGAGCCTTGATGGTGCACGTTTTTGTCCACTCCATCGCTGATAACTTGCCAATAAGCGATGAAACCGGTTCAGTGGTTGAGGGGGTGTGCAGCATTGGGATTCTCATGTATGTACTACTTGTGAATGTCTGAAGCTGTAGTGAAACCCGGGTAGGGTGTGAAACAGTGAAGGGCTTACCTTGTGTAACTTTTCATGGTTGCTTTATGCAGCTTTCTTTGGCTGGAAGAGCAAGGGAGTTTATTTATAATCCCTAATTAGTTGTTCCCTCCAATTATGGGTGAGAGACATGATTGGATCTCGTTATATATATATATATATATATATATATATATATATATATATATATATATATATATATATATATATATATATATATATATATATATATATATATATTTGTCCAAAGCACCAATTTTTTTCAACAAATTAATCACACACATGCACATTCTCTTACGTGTTTTCGTTTTCAAGGTACACGAAAAAAACTTTACGTACTGATGGGTTTTAACCCATATATGTAGAGCGCCCCATTACATGAACTTTTCAAGAGCATTACTTTGTTGCTCCGAAGAACACAAGAATAGTAGAGCATGCACATGACATATTTTGAAGGTTCCTTTTTTTCTATCATCTGGCATTTTCCACAAGCCATGAATGGTCCCTTCTTTTCTATTGTCTGGCATTTTCTACAAGCTGTGTAATGTCCCTTATTTCCTTTCGTTTTCCACATGGCATATACCATAGTGTTACGGTTGAGGAAATTCGCAAACCACCATTCAGGTCCCGTAGGTGAGATATCTCTGTAAGTACATGTGTAGTTAGCCCCAAACCCGTTGTTTAGAGGGAATAAATGTGATTCATTCGGGCTGTGACCCTTTGAGATAGCCGTTTTTCTGTTCTATCTTTATTTTGAACCAACCACGTCTCAACCGCCATCACACAACAACCACCAACTGCAACGCCGCTTCACAACAACAACAACGCCAACAGCCACGACCTTTACCTTCACAACTCGCTCCCGCTAACATCGCATCACCGCCATTCCAAACGTCGCCATGGCCATGGACCACCACTTTAAACCCTCCACCACCTTCGCCTCTCCTTCTGCGGCCATTCCCGCACCGCTTGTGGGCACCGAGTGTCAGGCTGTCCTGGCCTCATGCGGGATGCGCGCCAAGCCGCGGGTGCAAAGTGCGGCCTTTCCGAGGAGAAGTCGGATCAGGAATGATACACGCCCACTTCTGATCCGTCCAATCAGCAAGTGCGGGGCGGTTTGGCCCCACCTCCAGGCGCGTCGGAGTAGAATCGGGATATGCAAATTCGAGGATCAGGGGAGACTCACACCCCTTTTTCTCCCTCCAATGGGCGAGCGTGGCTCCACCCCCGAGCTCGTTCTGATCCAGAAATTTGCATATGGGTTCTCCTGCCGGACTATAAAGCGCCGAGCACGGGGCAAATTTAGTGAGTTGGAGGCAGTCAGTTTTGAGAAGAGTCAAGGCAAGTTTGAGAAGAGTCAAGTCGGGTCTGGAGGAGAGTCAGTCTGTCGGAGGTCGGAGTCTGTCGGGGTTCGGAATCTGTCGGGGAGCTGCAGAGAGAGGAAGCCTGGAGCCTGGAGCGCGGTCGAGGTGATTTGCTGCAGTCGACTGAGGAGAATTGCAGAGGGGACCGGATAGCTCGGGTCCGAGGCAAGGAAGACGGCGGTCGGCGACGAGCTCGCAGTGGAGTCGCTCGTCGCGGGACCCAAGCAAGCCAGCTATCCTCTTTCCCCAGAGCATCAACAATTCCCCCCTTCCCCCCCCCCCACCGCACTGAAATAGTGCGAAAAGGGGGGCCCCGTTCCCACCCCACTCCAAGCAGTGCCAACGAAACCCGCAAAGGAGTGCGGAGTCGGGGCACCGCCGCGCCGCCACATTTGCGGCTCATCCCAAGACACGGGTAGGATCCACCCGGTCTCGTGTCCCACAGGCCCCGTCTGTCCCCTTGTCTTTGAGGGTGGCCCTTTTCTTTTGCTTTTGAGTAAATGTGTTGTCGGCGCCGTCTGTAAAGTAAAACTGTGTAAGTGTTGCCGTGTGTACTCGTAGTCGGTAGTAGATCTGCATTGTTGTGTTTCTTTTGTAGCATCTGCTTTTGGTGCATAATTGTTGTAATTGTATATGTGTGCTCTCCATGTGCCGCGGAATAAATGTGCATTATGTTGAACTGTTTTTCCCGTTTGGCTTCGTCTTTTCTTTAATTGAATCTCCATCTTGCTTCACATAAAGGGTTGGTAGTGGGCTTAATACGCCCGATAATTAATCGGAACCGTCGAGGCCGACGATAACACCGCTCGGTTATCCCGCGAGTATGGAACGGGTCGCTTAAGTGGCCCGTGTCCGGAGTCGACCTGCGGCGAGGTGCGATCGCCCGGTCTACCCTCCGCGTGGGTACTTAGGTAGGTCGAGTTTGGCGAACAACCCTATCCCACGCGGGGGGCCGATTGGCACGATCGTGGTGAGGCCGAAAGGCCCACCCGTGACTAGCTCCTGGCGTTAGTCCGAGAGGGTCACGACAGAATTGTCCGTCCGGTGGGCGACGTGCCGCGATTCGAGTTACGTGGCCGCTCGCACGCCGGCGGGCGCAAATTCACAACAATATAAAGGGATCTGGCATTTTCCCCAATAATTCTCTTCAAATTTCATGTAAATAAGATGAAAATTGATGATTTTAGAATTTCAGTGTATGTTGTCCTTTTGGCCTATGTTGACCTCAAAAATAGTTGGTCGTTGAATTTATTGACCTGATATGCAAATTGTGTTCAAATTTCATGTCAATCAGATGAAAATTGACAATTTTAGAAATTTGGCTGATGTTGACCTTTTGGCCTATGTTGACCTCAAAAATAGTTGGTGGTTGAATTTAGTGACCTGATATGCAAATCCTGTCCTGTTCAAATATCAAGTCAATCAGATGAAAATTGAGGATTCCTGAAATGTGCTTTGTGTTGTCTTAAAATCCTGGTCAAATTTATAGTCAATCGGATGAAAATTGAGGATTAAAAAAAAAATTGGCCTATGTTGACTTCAAAAGAGTGACCGCTATATCACATGGTCATGTAACATGTGGTAAAGTTTCAATTTCCTCCACTGAACGGTTTTCGATCTTAAAATACAGACACGTATGATGTACGACATACGTACGTAGGCTACCGATCGCCTAACCCTGCTTTACACTTTACGAGCTCAGAGTAATGAGTACGTACAATTGTAGACAACTTATTTGATGCACTAATAAATTGATCTACTAATGCATATCCATTAAATGATAGATATTGCTGCCCTCCGGTGGAAACCAATCAGAATTGCATGATGTTTCTGACTGGATGATTGTGGATAGTTGAATATGAGGAAAAAAAAAACAGAAAAAGGAAAAAAAAATATGGCACTTAGGTGGAATTTGTTTCGAAAGCCATTAATTAGATGTATTGTCCGATGTATATTCCAAGTTTCAGCTCGTTTCTATGTATAACCTTTGAGATATGAGTGCCAACACATTTTGGGAGGAAGGATGGATGGGCGGGCAGACACCAACGTGATTTTCGAGGGTTTTTGTTGAAAACTCAAGAATGCAGAAATGGACGTTGCTGAAATTTGGAACATATTACCTGATCGTACAAAGGATTTACTTCTGAAACTTGCAGCCAATTTTGTCCAGTAGAAACCGAGAAACGAATTTTCAGTCCCTGTGTTAAAGTTGCATTCAGAGAAACTGTCCCATACAAAAGGAGAGGTGCTTTGTACCTCCCTTGATATATCAATCGCACCTCCTGACTGTTATGGTGAGCATCGCCGTGGATTATCTCTCACACTGTAAAACCGTGTCATCCGCAAAGAACAACCGTCCGTCTGTCACCCAGATGATTGTTCCTGCCAATGTAAACCATTCAACCAGAAGTCACGTGGGATGATTGGTGGGTAAATCGAAATATGTGGAGTATGACGAGCACTCCCCCAATCTCCAAAATGGTTGAGAACATGTTCGACACCAGGTGTTTGGGTGTTTTTTTAACAACTAAAATGGCTGCCAGTCGGCCATCTTGGATCTGATGTCGAAAAAAATGACGTGTTTACGTAAGCCATTATTCATTATCTGTGTGCCAAGTACGAATAAAATCAGTCTATACATGTCGGAGATATGGTTGTGGACGCATGCACGAACACATGTACATGCATGTAAATTGAGAACAAATCCATAAGCTTCGTCCAACGGGGGATAATCAGCTCAGGTGGCATCAAAATGTGAAAACTTTGAAGGGGGTGAAGACTTCTGTGAGCCACTGTGTGGAGCTACTCTGCACATTCCTTAAAACCTGACTCCTTAATCGACATTTACTCCTGAAATTAATCATCCAATTAATTATCTCAACTCTCCTGTTCATTATCTCATGAAAAACCTTGACATCCATAATGCTGATTGTACTTTCTCTAATAGTAAATTGAATCAACATTCATCTCTCATGATGCCAAATGTATCCTCCTACTGAACATTTTCTTCGAATGCTATTTCTTCTCAATGTTTGAATGAGACTTAAACATGTTTAAGTTTACAACCTGTTGCATGTATTGTGTGTACAGATTTCCTGTTCGAAAATGACAGCGAATTATGTGTGTGTGAAAGCCCCTGCAACATGACTCGCTACAACAAGGAGCTGTCCATGGTGAGGATTCCAAGCCAAGCATCAGCCAAGTACCTGGCGAAGAAGCTCAACAAAACGGAGACTTATATCGCGTAAGTGCTGATAAACTTCTTATTTGTTGGTAAGCAGCACAAGGTTGCAGGGCAGCATCTGAGGGTGTGGCTGTGCCGCTGCTACAATGTCCTCTGTTGGTTCGGGCAGGAATTTGTAATTTGTTGATGGTGACGATGATAGCTCGCCTACTCTTCGCGAAGAACATTATTTGATCTTTAAAGTCCACCAACAAATGCCAGCAGACGGGACGCCCATTTAACGTCCATCCGAGAGACACACATTGATGAATCATCCCGCCTGTGAAACACCAGGACGACAGTTTATAGCCGGGTCGGGATTCAAACCCAGTCAAGACAGCTTAGGCCTTAGAGACAAATGTACATACCTCTTGGCCATCCTATCAGCCTGCTGATCTACTGATGAGCCTGTATCCTCACTAACAGCCATGTATTTTATCCAGTCGTTCAATTCACAAACTCATTTGTCTGTATATTTATGATGTTCAATCATATTCCGTTCCGTTTTTACACTTTCCTTCTGTGTCTCTCACTCTCTTTTACCCCACACATTCCACCCAATTTCCATGTGAGACAACCATAACTGCAGAATTTTAAAATCTTCTTCCTGCAGAGAAAATCTTCTCGTGTTGAACATCTTTTTCGAGACATTGAACTACGAGACGATAGAACAGACCAAAGCTTACGAAGTGGCTAGCCTTTTGGGTGAGTAGTGTGAACACACCACTTGTCATTGCACATATGCTTGACCCTCACAGTAACTACTGCACCATGTATTGATAATGGGAAGTCCCAGGAAACACCTATAATTACATTTGCTGATCTAGTGAGGTCTGCATACCACGTTCTATCTGCAGGCTCTCTTCCAAGGGATCACACTCTCAGTTAGAAGATCAGATAGGGTATTGCATCATATTGGAAAATCAATCATTAAGGGGCTTCTAAATAAATATCTTATTCATCCAGTAATAGATTACCATTGCAGGCCTGTACACAGGATTTTCAATGGGGGGAGGGGAAGGGGGGGGGTGATGGTGCAGAACTTTTCATAAAGTTTTACCGCTGAGAGCATAAGATAGTGCCACACCATCACGCCTGTTGTGAGATGGAATCCATGC
Source organism: Eptatretus burgeri (assembly GCF_056783735.1). NCBI lineage: Eukaryota > Metazoa > Chordata > Myxini > Myxiniformes > Myxinidae > Eptatretus > Eptatretus burgeri. The sequence goes on along the minus strand of NC_140968.1, from coordinate 105,023,628 downwards.
CACACCATTATAAGCATTGTGGGATGGGATGCACGCCGTATTGCTTTACGGTGGAAATTGAAAATGTCGAAAATGCATGCCCGCAGAATAAAAACTTGAATGGGATTGGCTTTTACATTAACGGCACATTAACACAAGCGTTCAGTGAAACACAGTTACCAAGAAGGAGACAGGGTGAGGTTATAACAATATTTATATGGAGTTTGTGCACTGTACAGGTAATTACAAGTCAGAAGGTCTATGTTGGCATTATTTTTTTTTGTCTTTCTTTGTTTTCTTGCAAATTAACCTGGCTAAAAAGAATGCTTTTAAAAACTGTGGACTTTTGTGATTTTTGTTTTGGAATGGGGGGGGGGGGGGTAAAACGCACCCAAGAAATTAGTATGGCACGTTTGTGCTGGCTTCACTGAATGTTTGTGTGTCATGCATGTGTACATGGAATGCACACTTTACATGAAGCAATCTTCTTTTTCTTCTTCTTAAGTCGGCTCTTTGGCCAAACTCAGATGACATTGATCCACAGCTTCCAGTCCGCTTGATCAAGCATTGTGTGCAGTTCCTTTGTCTCCAGGCCCGTATCCTCCTTCACCATGTCAAAGTAGTTGAGAGCTGGTCTTCCCCGCTTCGGCCTTCCTTTATGTGTCCAGAGTGTATCATTGGAAACATGTTCGTTTTTGTGTGGCGGTAGTAGTGCCCAGCGAACCTGAGACATCTTCTTCTAATTTTAACTGACAACCTTGGAAGCGAACCATAGAACTCTTTATTTGTCTTATGTTCAGACCAGGTCAGGTATGGGAGCATGTGCCAGAACAGCGCGTAGCTGCGTCCACTTTCCGCCGGTACTCCAGGGGCCTCCATCTGGCCATCCCCCAGGCAGATGCCAGGCCCATCCCCATCTCCTTGAGATGATGGTCAACCTGTTGCAACCATGAGGCACGTGGTCGACCCACTGGCCTCCTCCACTCATGAGACTCCCTCGCTGAGAGAATCTGGTGAGCAGGATCAGAGTCAGGAAAACGAGCCACATGTCCATACAGCCGCAACTGACGCTCACGGACTATGCAGGTAACAAATCTCATCCGAGTCTCTCTCAGCAACCGCTCGTTGGACACAAAATCCGACCAGCGATAGCCAAGGATTCTCCGAAGAGACCTGGTACCAAAGGAATTAAGTCTCCGTCTCAGATCCTTGGTCAGAGTCCAAGTCTCGCACCCATAGAGCAAGACTGGAAGTACCAAGGACCTGAAGACTCGGACTTTCGTCCTCCCGCACAGGTACCGGCAGCGCCACACCCCATGATCCAGTGAATCCATGACTCCCCAGGCCCGACCCAGACGTCTATTGACCTCTGACTCGCAGCCAGCAGAGACATGAATATCACTGCCAAGGTAAGTGAATCTCTCCACGACCTCAACATCCTCACCACAAACAGACACAGACAGGACAGCAGCATCCAAGATGTCACCGAAAGCCTGGATCTTAGTTTTGACCCAAGAAACCCGTAATCCCAACGGCTTCGACTCCTCATTCAGCACCTCGAGGGCCCCCAAGAGGATGTCTAAAGTCTCCGCAAAGATGACTGCATCATCTGCAAAGTCAAGGTCCGAGATCTTGACATTCCCAAATGACGCACCGCAACTTGATCTCTCCGACATCCTCCCTAGAATCCAGTCCATACAAGTGCTGAAAAGTGTGGGGGCAAGTACACATCCCTGACGAACTCCAGTAACAACTGGAAATAAGTCAGAGATGGTACCACCACACTTCACAGCACTCTCAGTACCAGAGTAGAGTTCAGATATCAGATCGATCAGTTTTGGTGGCACCCCATGAAGACCAAGAATCCTCCAGAGGACATCCCGATTCACTGAATCGAACGCTTCACAGAGATCAACATAGGCTGCAAGCAGCCCCTGCCGAAACTCTCGTCTGCGTTCGGTGAGGACACGAAGAGCAAGGATATGGTCAATCGTTGACCTCTTTGGTGTAAAGCCTGACTGCTGTGGACGCTGGTGCTCAAGCAGATGGTGGCGAACCCTATCGAGAATTATCCGAGCAAAGACCTTGCCCGGCACTGAGAGCAGCGTCACCCCTCGGTAGTTGTTGCAGTCTTGGCGATCACCCTTCCCTTTCCAGAGAGGGACAACAAGGCCCCTCTTCCAGTCAGTTGGAATGATGCCTGTGTTCCAGGCAGAGCACAAAACTGCATGCAACGACACAAGTGCAGCATTTCCACCAGCCTTGAGAAGTTCGGCATGGATGCCACAGATCCCTGGAGCTTTGTCCCGTTTCAACTGGTTCACCGCAGCCCGTGTTTCCACAAGCGTAGGTGGACCACAGTTGATTCGAGGGTCAGCAACAGGGATTGTAACATCCTTGACGTCCAACTCGACAGTTGGGGGATCAGCCTGGTACAACCGCTCAAAGTAACCGGCCCAGCGGGCCTTCACTTCAGACTCCTCTGTCAAGAGCCTACCACTCTCTGCTCGAACTGTAGTGCTCCGAGGGATGGGCTTGGATGAACGTAATGCGCGAATTCCCCTGTAAGCGGGACGAGAATCACCTGTCCACAGGTGATGCTCTACCCCCTCACAGATTCCTCGCACATAGGCCTCCTTGTCCACCCTCAGTGCACGTACAGTTTTACGCCTCAGCTCCCTGAACAGCTCAGCTCTGCCATTCAGCCTGGCCCTGCGACTCTGGTCAATGGTATCCAGTGTCCCTTGAGAGACAAAATTCTTCTTTGCCCTGCGGTGAGCTACAAGGCATCCACCGGCAACATCAAGGACGGTGGTCTTGAGGGCGCTCCACAACTCTTCAGGAGCCCCAAAGCACCCAGACCCCCCAAGTGTCCACTCAGCCTGTTCGCAAACTCCTCAGCTACTCTCTCATCCCTGAGCTTGGCAACATCCAGCCTCGGCTGGGATGGTACCATTCTCCAGGATTTAAGGTGCAGCTTTAGAGTTGCTACAACAAGCCTGTGGTCAGTATTGAGGAACTGAGCACTCCGGTAGACCCTGCAGTTCTGGATCATCCTCCAATGACCGTCAATGAGGACATGGTCAATCTCCTTTGCCACACCGCCAGCGTTGGAATACCAAGTCCAGCGATGAGCTTGTGGGCGCTGAAACCATGAACCAGCCACCCTAAGTCCATGACTTCTTGCAAAGTCAAGGAACTTAGTGCTATTCTGGTTCATAGTTCCTGACCCATGGGGACCAACACACACCTCATAACCGTCCCTATCAGTTCCAGTCGATGCATTGAAATCCCCCAAGACTAGAAGTGTATCTCGTCTGGGGCACTGATCAACCACAGACTCGAGTGTGGCGTAGAATGCATCCTTCACGGTGAGATCACTCGCCTCAGTCGGAGCATAAACAGAGACCAGGGAAATGACACCTAAGGAGTGACGAATCCTTAATCTCATAATACGCTCGTTGACCGGTGTTACCTCAATTATCATTGGGGTCAGCTTATTGGACACAGCTACAGCAACTCCTTGGGTATGGTAACCATCAGAGCGACCAGACCAATAGTAGGTGTAACCACCCACCATTATCTCGCCGCAATCCGGTCTCCGAACCTCAGAGAGAGCTGCAATCCCGATGTCCAAACGCTTGAGCTCAGATGATAACAGAGACAGGTGATCATCCTCTCTTAGGGATAGGACATTCCAGGCACCCACCCGAAGGGACCGCCTCAGGTTAACCCAAGGAGACCGCCGTCTGGTGGACGACACGTCAGCACCACTCCGACACACTCTCCCGCAATCTGACCCAGGGATGTTACCCCGTGGTTTCCCTCCTATCAACGATTGGGGGTCCCGAAGGCTTTGCCCCAATCCCGTCATCCGGTGAGCTGCCCTGCGAAGGGAAGCTGCACAGGAGGTACTGCCACGGAGTGGGTTTTCAGATTTTTTTGCGTTTTTGCGTTTTGCGGAATGAAGGGTTTTACGGTGGCCGGAGTGCAAATCTTGCCACCAACCTCCTAATAAGAAGTGACCCCAACTGCAGGAGGACGTCCGCAGACACAGTTGGGCACTAGATATGGATGGCCGTTGGCTCACAAGGAGCTCCTCCGCCCTTTGACCAATGGACATTGAAAGCTGAACAAAGAAGTTGAGTATTATTGATAGATTTCACCGTACTCAAAGGGATAATGAGTGACAATGAAATCTTCTTATAACCCTCTCCTGAACGGTGATTCTCCACCACTTTACGTTTGACTTCTTTGGAAAGCTACTTGGTCTTCATTTTGCCTTTTTGGTTGACCAAGTGAGTTGCACCTTTAAAACTCCTTCAATAAGTGGGGGAGATTAATTTTTAAGTTAAACCACTGATTACATACAGGTGAAACCTATAAGACTTATTTTATAACCTTTCAAACAAATAATTTCCTTGACAAACTGACAAACCAGACATCTGCCTAACAGAAACTTTCCTCTCCCAAGACGTGTCTGACTCCCAAGTATCTCTCCCCGGTTACTCCCTCTTAGGGTATGACAGACCTGAGCCTCGTCCTGGTGGAGGAGTTGCTCTCTTCATCAAAGACTCTATTCCTCACTCTCCATGCACTGCTCTCACTCCCCCACACCCCCAGGAATACCTCTGGCTTCGCCTTCCCCTCCACTCCCACCTCATGTTTATATGTGTACTGTACCGTCCACCAAACAGTGATGACTCCATCTACACCTCACTATCCGAAAACATGGACCATCTTCTATCTTCTCATCCAAACTCTCTCTTCCTCATATGTGGTGACTTCAATTGTCATCACGCCAGTTGGCTAGGTGTGGGTACCTCTCTCACCTGCCATGGCACCTCAGCAAAAGCTTTCTGCGACTCATTAGGACTGACTCAATCAGTCAACTTCCCGACCCGGATCTCAACCAATGGTACTCCATCTCTTCTGGATCTGATTTTGACAAATTTCCCTGACTATATCTGCTGCTCTTCCTTCGCTCCAATCGGTTCTTCTGACCACGTCCTTGTCAAAGTGGACATCTCTCTGGCTGTTATCAGAAAACCACCTCACCGCCGTTGACTCTGGCATTTCACTCAAGCCGACTGGCAGGGTCTCCGAGCAGCCCTCAAACTTACAGACTGGTCTCCTATCACTACTTTCTCAAACATCAACTCATCCTGGGAATTCTTTCAAAGAAACTTGCTCTCCCTCATGCACAGATTTATCGCCTCTTGTGTTCAGTTGTCCTATCCTTCCTCGCGCCCTTGGTTTACCGAAGCTTGTGGCGAGGCAGTTGTCCTGAAACAACTTGCCTTTGCCTCATGGAAAGCAAACCCAACTGAAGGCAATCTCAGTTCCTTCCACAAAGCTCGGAACAAGTGTGTATCTACCTTCAGGAGAGCCAGAAAACAACATCTTTCTGATCTCAAGTCTGAACTCTCAAACCTCTCTCCCTCCTCAAAATTCTGGTGGCGTTTAATCAAATCTGTTTCTGGTGTATGTTCCCCCTCCATCCCCTCCCTTACCTCAAATGGCCGCACTGCTGATACCACACGTGAAAAGGCTGAATGCCTAAACTCTGTGTTTGCAGCTAAATCTTGTGTCCTAAACCCATCACTTTCTCTAACCACCCTTACCCAGTCGCACCCAACTGTCCCTGGACTCTGTGTCCTTTTCTCCTGACAAGGTGGAGAGCTTGCTTTCAAACCTCGAGTCAGATTCTGCAACCGGTCCAGACGGCATCAGCCCACGTGTCCTCAAAGCCTGCTCTTCTGTTCTTGCTCACCCTCTCTCTGTTCTATTCACCCTCTCATTTGCCCAAGGTCATCTGCCATCTGCTTGGAAATCTGCTAACATCACTGCCCTGCATAAAAAAGGTGCAAAAACAGATCCCTATAACTACAGACCAATCAGCCTTCTCCCAATCATCAGCAAGGTTATGGAATCCATCATTGCTTCAGAGATGAAATCCTTCCTCTTCTCCAATCTTCTCCAAATTTCCAATCATCAATTTGGTTTCAGACCAGGTCACTCTACCCTGGATATGCTGCTTCTGCTCTCCCATCAATGGATGGAGGTCCTCAATGCCAGACAGGAAATCCGAGCCGTATCCCTGGACATATCACGTGCTTTTGACACAGTCTGGCACCCTGCACTACTCACCAAACTCTCTTCCCATGGTATTCAAGGCCATCTCCACTCATGGCTCGCAGACTTCCTCTCCTGTCGCAGTCAACGTGTGGCCCTAAATGGAGTTCTTTCATCCCCTCTTCCTGTCCAGGCTGGAGTTCCTCAAGGTAGCGTTCTGGGCCCTGTTCTTTTTCTGGTTTTCATCAATGATCTCTCCGACTCTCTGGAAAATCCTCTATGTCTCTTTGCCGACGACTCCACCCTCTGCCATACCATCTGTCATCCCTCAGACCGGCAAGCAGCAGCTTCTTCGCTCACTGCAGATCTGGATAAAATCACAAACTGGTCCAACACGTGGAACATGTCTTTCAATCCGGACAAATCTCTCACTCTCACTATGTCTCTTCGAAAGGACCGTTTATAAAACCCCCCCATCCACTTTCTCAACAATCCTCTAGAAGAAGTCTTTTCTTTCAAGCTTCTGGGTCTCACTATCTGCCATGACCTTTCCTGGGAAAGTCACATTTCCAACCTCGCCTCAAAAGCCAGTCGCCGACTGGGAATCCTCCGTCATGCAAAGTCCTTCCTCGGCCCTCTTGAGCTCCTGACCACTTACAAAGCTTTTGTCCGTAGCCTGATGAAGTACTGCTCTCCCCTCTGGGCTGGTGCTCCTGCCTCCCACCTTTCTCGGCTTCACGCTGTCGAAACCAGGGCATTTAAGATCATCGGCATCTCCTGCAATGAAGCTGAGTGTTTGGGCCTCTCACTCAATCACCGCAGGTTGGTCGGTGGTCTTTCTGTCTTCTACCGACTCCTCTCCAGCCTTGCCCCCCCTGCTCTCTCTGCGATTTGTCCCCACCACATTTCTACAGGGCGCTCAAGGTCCGCCAACAACCCCCTTCTGGTAAAACTACCAAAATCACGAATCACTGCTCATCTTCACTCTTTCATTCCTCTTTTTTCCCGCCTTTGGAATAAACTTCCTCACTCTATTCTTTCCCATTCTTCCCTCCAGGCTTTCAAAACAGCTGTTCACCACCACCTCTTATCGTCCCCCATCCAAATCCTCGATCTTTTCTACCCCCGATAATCCACCCAAGCCCACTTCCTTCAATTCCCCTGCTTTCCTTCCTGAAAGTCCCTGTAATGTCCATCTTCTCTTCGCCATTTTCCTCGTCCCATCCCCATCCCTCTCCCTTCCACAGTTCACCTAATGTGTCTGTTCCCCACTGTTTTGTCCCTTCCACTCCCGCCCCTCTTGTCTCATGCCCCCTTGCTGTGAGTTGTGTGTTAGCTCTCATACGAGCCTCGACCAAGGTATACAAAAAAATATATATATTTGCTCATTAAGTGATTTTGGGTTAATTAGGCAAAGGGGTTGAGTACTTACGCAACTGAAAAAATCCAATTTTCTCTGTTCATCGAACTTATTTACATTTATCTGTATTTTTTAGCTTTATCACTTTGGAGTAGTTTGTGAAGGCTCTGTATACGAGTTTGATTTGAATGTATCATGAAAACAAGCTCAGGTGGCATCAACATGTGCAACCTTTGGAGTGGCGTGAATATTTTTGAAGGTGGTTCACAGTTGATTTTCGAGTCAGCAATAGAAATTGTAACACCCCTGACAACCAACTCAACAACTGGTGGATCAGCCTGGTACTGGTTGGGATTCGCAGTCTGGGTGTTTGTGCTCAAGCAGATGGCTGCGAACCCTATCAATAATTATCTGAGCAAAGACATTGCCCGGCACTGAGAGCAGTTTCACCCCTTGGTAGTTGTTGCAGTCCTAGCGATCACCCTCCCCTTTCCCGAGAGGGACAACAAGGCCCCTTTTCCAGTCAGTTGGGATTATGCCTGTGTTCCCAACAGAGCACAGAACTGCACACAATTACAAGAGTACAGCATTTCCACCAGCCCTGAGAAGTTCAGCATAATTGAACAAATATTGCGAGACGAAGATTTTACAGTCAATCGACGATCCCCAGTCGTGGTAATATGAGAGCTGCAGAGCTACCTTTCTCCCACCCCACTTCTCACTCGCCCCCACCCACTTTCTCCCACCCCTCTTCTCACTAGCCCCCACCCACTTTCTCCCCTTAACTTGCATGTAAAAAGGCGAAAGGCTTTCTAACTTTACCTTCCCATTGCTCCCGAGCCACACCCCCTTTTAGCATTCACATATTCAAAATTTCCACCAATTCTTCAACATGAAGAATCGCTTCTGCGCCTGTGCATGCTCATAGTTTCGGTTTTCATTCCCTCGCTCCCTGGTCCCTGGATTCGCCACATCTTATCCTGGTGTATTCTCCCCAAATCAATTGTTTAGAACATTAAACTCAAAGAGGGAGCCAATGAATATCTGTTTGGTTTGGAGTACAGCATATCAAAGTGTTTTCGTCTCTTGTGGCATTCATCCCCATTGAGTATGTTGTATATTGATAAATAGTATGTTGGAATTTTGTTCTTGGTTTAAATATCTTTGTTGAGCAGAGATGAAATGAAAAACCTCTCAACTGTTTTGTTTGAGCGCCTCCTGAGCCACGCCAATTTTTCTTAGACCACGCCTACTTTCCATAAGCCACGCCCACATTCATCCTTATTCCACTAGACCACGCCCATTTTTGTAGGTCATACCAATTTCTCGATCATTCCCTGCCCGCACAAGGCTTTCCAAAGCTTTCCCAGGGGAATTTCCAAAGGAAACCACACCCTCCCACCAATCTTATATAAAGTATGGGAACAGGCTGATATGAATTTAAACAGATTTTTTACTCTTATTGAGAATGGGCTATTGTGCTGAGTTTGAGTGGGATGACTTTGGAATTCCTTGGAGACCTATAACCTATGTGCTTGATGGTTTGGAATAAAAATTCTTGTCCATGGAGGTAAGATTTTCTTTTAATATTTACAGTTTGATTTTAGCCTTATAATAAAATGAAATAAATTAAATCATTTAATATGGTGTTCGTCCCATCGTTGTGTGCAATACTTTGCACCATCTCGCGACCAATGCCGCAGTCCAATCTTTTTCTGAAGATCCCGGGGCTGAGCGATGTCCTGTCCAGTTGGGCTATTCAACTAAAGGTGGGTGTGAAGTGGCTGCCCACGCTGTCAGGCTTTATCTGACAAATCCACCTCCGAATCGTGTCTTTCTTAAGATTGAATGCGTAATGCATTTAATTGCTTGAGGCGTGACTTTTTTTGTCTGAAGTATGAAGGCGCATCCCCAGTATCTATCCGCTCATCTCGCAGGCATACGCCAGGACTTCTGACTTGTTCTATGGTAACGAGGCCATTTATTCAGCAACTGGCATTCAACAGGGTGACCCCTTCGGGCCAGGTCATTTTTCCCTGGGCATCAGCCAATAGCCAGGGGGTTCAGTCAGAGTTCAATATTTGGAACCTTGACGACATCGTTCGGGGATGAAACCTTAAAAAGTGTTGGCTAACCTCCAGAATGTTATTGCCCGGTTGACCGACATTGGCTTCGAGATCAATGGTGGCAAATGCGAGTTGACCATCCTCAACCATGAATCGCTGGATGGCTGTCAACTTATCGAAGCCATATTTAAGGCAGTGGTCCCTGATATTAAGATTGTTTTGATCAATGACTCTACTCTTCTTGGTGCTTTGATCTACCCAAGGCCTTTGGCCAAAGCTATTATCGAGAAGCACGATGACTTGATCCACATGGCAAGCCACCTGGAGCAAATTGACACACACTAAACATTTTTGCTTCTCAAAAACTGTTTCGCCCTGCCCAAGCTCCTGTATATCTTCCGTGCATCTCCCTCCTATCTGAATGGTGCACAGCTAGGAGCTTTTGACTGCACCATTTGCAAAATCGTCTGTAAAATTTATAATATGTTGCTTTCAAGGATTCTGCTTAGATGCAAGCTACGTTCCCAGTTAAGCAGGGAGGTCTGGGTTTCAGGAGGGCTATTGATATCCCTCTCCCTGGCTTCATCTCCTCATTGCTGGCAGTCTGTCCCTTAGTCAATGCTGTTCTCTCCAAAGTAAGCAGTTTGACGCAAATGGGGGAATTGACAGTGGCAGCGTTGTCATGGAGTTCAGCCCATAACGGTGTTTGTGAACCCGAAGGCCTGTCCCGGCTGAGCTAAAAAGCATGGGACATTGAGGCGGCAAGTGTCTTTTGTCAACTTGTTTAACAGTGCGAATCAGGTAACCAGAGCCCGTCTTTTGGCCGCAGCCACTAAGGAAAGCAGGATGTGGCTTCATGCAGTCCCTGTTCCCTCTTTGGGAACACAGCTTGAGCCTGAGTCTTTACGAGTTGCAATTGCACTAAGAGTTGGAGCATCAGTCTGTGAGTGGCATAAATGTCGATGCGGAAGTATGATGGATACACTTTGACACCATGATCTGTCATGCCATTTCAGTGCCAGTCGATCTTTCAGACATTCAGCCTTAAACGATGGTCTTAGACAGACGGCCTTAGACAGACATTTTTACTCTAACATCAAATTTATCCTGGAATCCACACATTATGCAAATAGCTAAGTCTGCTTCGAAGAAATTAGGAGTCATGTTCAGATGTCAAAGATTCTTCTTCTCTGAACAGTTGCGCAATGATATAAAGGATTGATTCATCCTTGTATAAAGTACTGCTCCCACATCTGGGGAGGTTCCAACTCCACATACTTACAGGACAGAATTGAATACAAAGTTATTCCACTTGTCAACTCCACCAATCTGACCTCAAAACTCAACCCGCTCAAATTATGCTGCAAAGTGGGCTCTCGTTCTCTTTTCTACAGATATTACTTCGGCTTCTGCTCGCAAGAACTTGCTGCTTGTGTACCTCCACCATTAGGGAGTTCTGAAACGCAATAAATACGCCGGCCTCAGCCAAACTTATTTATTCGAACCAATCACCATCGAAACAACCGGAGTGTATGGCCAATCTACGTCCAACATCATTAGTGATATCGGCAGAAGGCTCGTTGCATCCACTGGCAATATTAGGCATCTGGTCTGGTTCAAGCAGTGACTGAGCTTGGCTGTCCAGCGGGGAAACGCCATCAGTATTCTGGCTTTGGTGCAGAAAGAACAAAATCCTGCATTAACACCATTTTAAAGTCTGGTTTTTTTTGGGGGGGTGGGGGGTTTTACTCACTCATTTTGTTGTTTTTTTTATTACTTTTTTAAAAACTTCCATTTACTTGGTTGGAGTTCAATTTTGTTTGTTTTTTGGTTTTTTTAATCCTTTAAAGTTCTTATATCGCACTTATTCACATTTTATCTGAATGTTTTTTTTATTTCAACTTGTCATTAATAAATATATTTTAAAACAATAATAAAAGAAATGGAAAAATTATTCTTCAAAAAGCAGGAAGACCTACATGAGGTCCTTTTGAATAACCAAGACCTACATGAGGAGATATACTTGGGAAACCACAGAATGAGTTCGACATTGATGACCCAGCAGACAAGTTTTACAATGGAAACACAAAATCCTGAAAAAAAGAGTTCTAGCTTGATGGTTGTCATTGTGAAACCTTTCTTTAAGACTCACAGAATGAGTTCTACCCTGATGACGCAGCAGATAAGTTTTACCAAGGAGACTCACTAAATTTGGGAAAAAAAACATATGCATTCTGCCAAGATGGTTTCAATTCATACCTTGGAGACTCACTCAATTTGGGGAAAACATATGAGTTCTGCCTGGATGGTTTCAATACCTACCTTGGAGACTTGTCAAAGGGGTTCTGCCAAGATGGTTGAAATGTGGAACCTACCTTGGAGACTCATAAATTTTGATTAAATTAGGAAAAGAGTTATACCTTGGAGACTTGGAAAGTTGGTTCTTTTTGAGGGATTTGGAATGTGGGTTTTCTCTTGATAACTCACAATGTGATGCCGATCTTGGAGACTCAACAGGAATGTGGTTATACCTTGGATACTTGGAAAGCTGGTTTTGTTTTGGAGACTTGGAAAGTGGAACTACCAAGTATGTCTCCTTATCCGGTCCTTGGTTGTTCAACTGGTTGGGACGACCCAAAACTTCACTCCCAAGACATAACTGGAAATAAATAAACATTAATACAAGAGTGTGAAGAACTAAAAACTCATTCTCGAGTCGGAAATGGAAGAAAAGAAAAGCAAAAAAAAAAATGGATTAAAAAGAAACCCGAATATAACTGGAAAAGTTTTTTTTTGTTGGGATGGGTTAGGGATGGGATTTAAATGTGAGGGTTAGGGATGGGTTGGTGTTTAAATGTGAGGGTTAGGGATGGGATTTCAATGTGAGTGTTAGGGATGGGATTTGAATGTGAGGGTGAGGGATTGGGTTTGAATGAACACAATTCCTTGTACTTATACATTTAGTATTTCAATTTGAGGGTTAGGGATGGGTTAGGGTTGAGTTTAAGTTATTTTAACCAATATCTCAGCATATGCCCCCTGTTATATTATTCCAAGCGTTGCCCTCGAGTGCTCTCAGCAGTATATGACAGAGTTTGGTGAAGCGCCAACCTATTGCCTTTAAAAGTTTAATATGCTGAGGTCTGGCTTTGAGGTTATGGGAACACTACATATTTATTTATTTATTTTGATTTTCTGAAGTTCCTGTGAATAAAATGAATTCAAGATTTCTTCTCCATTCATATCATACAATTTATAAGTCCAAGAAACTGTGTCTAAAATATCAATGATTTAAAAAAAACACTCTGTAGTCCATTTTCAAGTATAACCCTTCACAAAATGAGATTTCCACCTGTAGATTCTAACAATATCACCAACTTTAAATTTTGGTTTTCTTGAGTTAATCTCCTTAGTGTGTTCTAATTTTGTAAATGTTTCTGATAGTTTTGATTTTGTTGAGGAATGAACTGTGTTATTGTAATCATCTACAATATTTTGAATTAAAAATATACATTTCTGATGTCCGAGTTCTGTAAATTTTTTGTTCAAACTCTCTTTCAAAGTACGATTAAAATGCTCAATGATGATTAAAATGCCTTTCCTTCATTAAAAGTGCTGTGCAGTGTAATACCGTTATCCTTTTGAAAATTAATCAATGTTTTGTTGGAGAACTCGGTTCATAATTTCTTTGGTTTCATTTTACATTTATTTATTATCTTACTGAAGGCTAACATAACTGTATTCCCTCGATTGTGTTTCAAAGGAACAACCCAAGCATAACTTTAAATCAACAGTTAAAGTGTATTTGTATCCTTTATCATTGCTAAGTTAAATTAAATCAGCAGACATATGTAATCAACCACTTTGGAAAAGACCTTCCTTGTTTGAAACTTTGTGATTATCAGTTTGTATTTCACCAAGTAATTGTTTTTCTGTTTGCTCTTCAGTTTTAATGACATCATCAGAGCTTATTAGTTTTTTTTTAACCAGTTCTTGAGGTCAGATTACCAATCCCTAATTTTAATTTGACATCTATTAACTTTTTTGCTATAAACCTATCCACTTTTTCTCTCAACATTGGGTTTCGTATCAAGGATAGATTATACAACCTTTTTCATCAAGCGTCGTGCTATTATCATAATCAATATCATGTTTCATACACACTTCATCAACCCTATTTTTAGATTTGCTCCAAGGTTTAGGATTTCCATCTTCATCTAATCTATTATCCAGATTTGTTCCCAGCCCACAGAAAGAATATACCAGAAGATATAATTCCCCCAGACTCCCAGTTGTTGTCAATGTACTTCCTGATAAAAACTTTTGAATGTCACTACCAGTTTTATGTTTGGAGACGAATTCCTGCTTCTTAGATTGGCATAGCACACATTTCCCCCATCGTATAACTCAATTATTTTTACTTATCACATACGATATATTTTTTGTTGGTTTTCTTTTTACACTTAAGGCAATAAATATTCTTTGAATCCATTCTATTTATTTATGAGAAATTTTATAATTCAACTTCTACAGTGTCAAAACCCTTTAAGCTTTCAGGACATGCATTTGAATCTTGATTTGTAAAATATGAAGTATCCTTATAAATGCTTTCACTCTCTCCTCCATTTATTTAGGAGAAAAAAAATTGTAAAGCTTTAACAAAGTCTCTTTTAGCCCTTAAACCAGCCTCGACATTATATACAAAAGAAAATGTCAATAACACCAACATCATCAAGTATATAATCTTTTCCTTCTTCCTTCGTTTGGTTAGGAGAAAAAGAATTGTAAAGCTTAAACAAAGCCTCTTTTAGCCCTTAAACCAGCCTCGACATTATATGTTAGGGCATTATATGTTTTAGCCCTTAAACCAGCCAAACTCGAACCGAACCAAACTTGACAGGTATATTCCAGAGACCATTCTCCAGGTAATAACTGAGCCCAAAGTGTGATTCCCGCCCTTTTTGGGCCGAGAAACGGCCTTTTCCGTCCATTTTCTTAAAATTGCTATTGCTCGGTTATTCGTGAAAGAAACTGGACCAAATTTGACAGATATATTCTTGAGGTCACTCTACAGGCAATAACTGAGCCCAAAGTGAGATTATGGACCTTTGGGCCGATAAATGGCCCTCTCGGCCCATTTTTTTAAATTGCTATTCCGCGGTTGTTCTTAAACGGAACAACCAAACTTGACAGGTACATCCGAGACCATTCCTCGGGTAGTAACTGAGCTCAAAGTGCGATTCCGGCTCTTTGGGCCGATAAATGACCCTTGCGGTCCATTTTTTAAAAATTGCTCTTTCTCGGTTATTCGTAAAAGAAACCAGACCAAATTTGACAGGAATATTTTTGAGGTCACTCTGCAGGCAATGACTGAGACCAAAGTGAGATTATGGCCCTTTGGGCTGACAAACGGCCCTTTTGGCACAGTTTTTTTTTTAATTGCTATTTCTCAGTTGTTCGTGAATGGAACCAAACCAAACTTGACAGGTATATTCCAGAGAGCATTCCCCAGGCAGTAGCTGAGCCCACAGTGCGATTCCTGCCCTTTGGGCCAAAAAACGGCCCTATTTCTCGGTTATTAGTGGACAGAACTGAGCCAAACTTGACAGGTATATTCTAAAGACCATTCCCCAGACATCAAATGAGTTCAAAGTGTGATCCTGGCCCTTTTGGCCAAGAAACGGCCTTTTCGGCACATTTCTTAAAATTGTTATTAAAAAAACAAGAAAAGAAAGAACGCAAGCGGCGCTTAGACCCTGTGGGGTGGAAGACCCCACAGGGTAAAAAAAAATTAAATGCGCTGGGCGATGCCCGATGTAAAATTAAGTCGCAAATGATGATATGAAACTAGCCTCACTCTTGTGAGGTGTTCTGGTTTCTTTTTCTGATGCGATGAAAATCTTACCAAATTTCAAAACTATCTGTCATCCGTGCTATCGCTCACCTGAGAGTTGTATGAATGAACTCCCACGGGGTATGTTTGCAATTCGAACTTGTTTTTTTTTTTTTACTTTCCTCCCACTCCCTCTCCTCATTTTCCTTTTTCTCCCTTGCCTCTTTCCCTCTTCTCTTTCTTCTCTTCCTCATCTTCCTCTTCAACCTCTTCCTCCTTAACAGTCTTCACACTCCTTGAACCACTTTCACCCCAAAGAATATCAGACATGTATTCATATGTATTTTGAGATATTCCTATATCTAAATTATTTTTTTTTAGAAAAGGAAACCAATAGTATTTGTTCTGAATTTCGAAAAGACTACTATTATCCCCATCAAGCTTGACAGTACTAGAGCAATTTTAACGTGATGAATGGGCAAATATTTTACCATCTCCCTGCACAAAGCTGGTAGAGACCGACCCAAAAATACTCATAGCAGTCATTGCTGTAAAAGGTGCTTCCACCAAGTACTGACCGAAGGTGCTGAATACTTTCACAGCCAGTGAATTTTGATTTGTCCATATTTTTTGCAGGTATTCCTGATATGTAACCTCCTTCAACAATAACAGTGTTTAGTTTGATCTCTTCAGTTATGAATAAAAAAGTTCAGTTAATTTGGAAAAATTGTTTCTACAAAATTCGTAATTCATCTAATTGTAGCATTATTGGTAGAGGGTGAATACTTTTGCAGGCCACTGTGGATCTGTAAATTTCACAATCAATTTAGCCAACTATTTCACCAATAATTGAAATTTAAACCTTTCTTACCCCACCCCACCTCACCATAGAGCATTCACCATGGATGCTTGATGTTAGTTGCTTTCACTAATCCTCAATTCTCTCATTGATTTTGTTGATCAGGTGACATTGGAGGCCAGATGTGCTTGTTTATCGGAGCGAGTATCCTCACCATTCTGGAAATATTTGACTACATATATGAGGTGAGGATCGTTCAGCAATACTAAACTCCTCGGAATTTCTGCAAGCTTTCATTATAAGCACCATATTAAAATGGCATTGGAACAACCTTTACACATGGACGGCTTCAATGCTTTGCTTGGAAGGGAACACTATATACTCTCCTTACAGTACGTCCCATAAATGTATCATACCTTGCCATTTGTTTTTGGGATGCAAGTTGTGTTTTTTGAATGTGTGCCTTTTTTGTTTGTTCCATTCAGGTAATTAAAGATAAAACCGTCAGATACTTCCAAAGGCGAAAAAAGCAGAAGCAGGCGGGTGACAATGCTGTTCCAATGACGGTATGTATGACTTATTTGTACAACACAGTGTGATCGCAGTGACAGTTTGTAATCGGCACAAGAAGCATACCACTCAGATTGTACAGGGATCAATGCTCGCATGGCACAGGGATCGACACCTGTGTGGCACAGAGAACGAGCAAGCAGGACGTTCACATACTGGCTAAAAACAGGATTATGAAACACTATTGATCTAGTAAATAGGAGATTCAGGTCGTTACTATAAATGGGACTGTCTCGCACTGCTGATCTAACAAAGAGAAGGTTAAGGTAGTCCCTAACAAGGGGATTACGGAACACTCTTGATCTTGCAATTGGGAGGTTCAGGTGGTCCCTAAAAATGGGATTTCAGAAGGAAATATCGAAAAATACCAGATGTGAAGATACGGTGTGCGATTTTCAAGGGAGACAGTCTTTCCTCCCTCTTGTTTTGTCTGGCTCTGGACACACTGAGTAACCTGATCAACAAACAAAAACATGGATACACCCTAACAACCAAAAGAAGAACATCCAAAGAAACAGGAAAGGTGACACATCTACATTACATGGATGATTTAATGCTCTTCACCCCGAATGACAAAAAAATTGACAGAACAGCTAAAACTAGTAAAACGGTTCTCTGAAGCCATTCAAATGGAATTTGGACTAGATAAGTGTGCCAAGTGCACATTTGTAGAAGGTAAACCAACAAAAACAGACAACATAAAAATTTACCTTGAAACAATAATACAGCAGTTAGAAAACGAAGCATTATACAAATACCTTGAAGGAGAAGAGAACCACCAAATATGTCACAAACAAATGCGCAAAACAATCACCAAAGAATACCTACGTAGAACGAAGATGATCATGAAAATGTACCTCTCCCCAAGAAACAAATTCAAAGCCATAAACCAGCTCACAGCACCAAAATTCCAATAAAACTGTGGAATAATAAACTGGCCCCAATCAGAAATCAATAAGTTAAACATCAAAACAAGAAAATTCTACCATGCACAAAATATTCTACAAAAACCAGTGAATCCTGGGAATGTACCTGCCGAGATGAGAGGGAGGGGATAGAACTCAACCAGGTACACAGAGCGACGAGTGCAGGACGAGCTGAGTATGTGAAATGCTCAACAGACTATCAGATCCAATTTATAAACAAACCTGAAAAGGTATCCCGAACTCACCTTGCAAGAAATTTCTGAAAACAGGTGCGAATAGAAGATACTGCACAGGAAAATGAAACGGCAACAAATACAGCCCCAACAATTGCAAAAAAGACAAAAGAAATATCAATAAATATACACCAACTGGGAGAATGACAAAAGAGCAGGAAAATAATTGGAGCGAGTTGGGATCGACAAAGAAGGCTCATTGGAATGGTGAAGAAGAGGTCAGCTCAACTGGGACGGAGAACAAATAATAATAAATGTCCAAGATCAAGGACACTACACCAATGGATTTTAAAAGATGGCGGTACAGAGCCAGACAGACAAGTGTAGGTTCTTCAAGACAAAAACAGAAAATGCTAGTCACCTGCTTTCAGGATGTAAAAAAAAACTATTATCAGAACAACTTTACACACAACGAATGGCACAACAGAGTATACAAAGTGATTAATTGGCATATCTGCAAAAATTTCAACGTCCCAGTTCCAGAAAACTCATGGAAACATGAACCAAGGACAATCATTGAAAATAAGGATGTCATGCTCACATACCACCTGATGATCCTATCGAGTGTGTACATATAAAACAAAGCCTTGTGACCGGACATCGTTCTCAGGAACCAAACAAAAAGGAACAGACAGTATTGCTGATTGAGATATCAGTAACCAGCGATTATGGCTTAGATAATGCAGTAATCAAGAAAATAACCAAATACCAGGACCTCAAAAATGAGATCAAGATATCTTGGAAGATGAAGAGCATCGAAATTACACCACCAGTGATAAATGGAGCAACAGGAGTAATAAAGAAGAACCTCACAGATATTAAAAACCATCCCTGGGAATATTACCTCAAACCAACTACAGTTGGCGGTAGTCCGGGGTTCGGTAACTATCCTGTAAAGAGCCCTCAGAACAAAACTCTGAGAACAACAAAGTTGAACAGCTTGGTCCATGAACTGTGATCCCTTACCAAAGAGGAGGTGGATACTTTGAGTGAGTCCTGGGAGAACTTTGTTCTGTCAACTTAAACCCTCAAATGGAGAAAACAACTGACGACACACACACACACACACACACACACACACACACACACACACACACACACACACACACACACACACACACACACACACACACACACACACACACACACACACACTACACACACTACACACATGCTGGAGAGGACTAGATAATGTGGATTTAAGAATTTGGAACCCAAATAGTCTGTTATGAAAATATATTTGAATCCATGTTTGGGAAATTTGATGGTATTCCATTATGGGCTCGGTGATTCAGCAGCATAACGTGCAGGTGAAGAACACATTGATGGACACATTCATCCGGCGTAGGATAGAAATCGAAAAATGCTTCAAGTGTCCTTATTACCATATTCTTGTCCACAGTTTTCCACTTTTCCACCACAGTCCACAGTTGTCCACAACCCAATTAACGAACATTACAGGTTCCAAGGAGACGTGTCATTGGATGTTAGTGGCACTGCACTATCGATTCCACGTTATGTTGTCACTGCACTTAACACCGAAGACAGCTGCTTCATTTTGTTGTTAAAGATGTCTCAGATTTTATTCGACCATACGTAACTGCAATAGAGATAATGTAATGTAATGTCGGATGTAATGAATCGATCCTTTCAGGATATATGAAGCACTTTGGGACCTTTTGACCTGTATGTTCTTTCCAGATGTGCTATTAGTGAATGTGTGTGACTCTCCGCAGTGTATGAGGGTGTTGAAAATATTTTGTGAACGAGACTCTCTCAGTTACTCCAGGAAAACCTTTTAAAACTGTTTGTAATAGATCGCGATGGTTGTGACTTGGGGAGGACATTGTGCCCCCCCCCCCTTTTCTATCTCTCTATCTTCTATTCCCTTACATTTTACACCATTTTCTTACATTCCCTTCATTACACACTACATACAAAAACGATTACCAAAACCGTTCATTCGCTTGATACCCGCTGCACCGGAGAAACAACCACTTTCACACAGGGAAGGAGAGACGGAGACAGAAGCTGCTGGAGGGTGCTGGAAGATTCCACCTCCTTGTCCTCCCACTCTTAGTGATGTGAATGTGGCATGGCGGGGTCAGTGAGGAACGAGGGGAGAGGCGAAGAACGAAAACGCTGGAGTCTTCTCGAAAGTTCCATCATGTCAACCCCACCACCAGCCTCCCCGGATTGTGAGGATATATATATATATATATATATATATATATATATATATATATATATATATATATATATATATATATATATATATATATATATATATAAGTAGGGTAAGAATACTGATTCTGGCTCACTTTTCCCCATGTAAATGAATGGGGGATTTTCAGCGATTTATATTTTTTTTTCCCTAAAAATAAACCCCCCTTTTTATCCCAAGGTATATTTATTTGTCTCCCCTTTTAACTTGGAGGTTGAACCTCATTGAATTGAACACCTGGGGGTTGAACAGCTCACTCATTGAACCTATAAAGATTTGTTCATTCTCAAATTCCTTCAATAGTTTAATTTTCTTTGCACAATAATCCCCATCTAAAATATTGACAAACAAAACATTTGAATCTTTATATTTTTTAAGATACCCCTTTTGTGCCATTACGAAATGATAAACTTCTCTTAATGCTCTTGTTTGACCACCTCCTGAGCCACATATCATTTTGAGATTATAGTAAATTGTTTTTTCATTGTTCAATTGATAACCATCAAAGTTTTCAGTCCATTCAAGGATATTCATTTTTTTCTTTACATCCTCTAACTTACTAGTTTTTAAATTAATTCGCTTATTTGTTTTATTTACCTTTGTTTTAGTTATTTTTTCAATAAGACTTATTTGATATTTTTCACATTCATTATGTTTTCCATTTATATACCAAGACTGAGATTTTCTCCACTCTTTAGTTTGATTAATACTTGGTTTAACCATTTATATATTGTGAAAAACCAATACGTAGCCCTTAAAAACCCTAACCCATCTTCCCATCGTTAAAACATAATCTATTTTATACACTCTATCATACAATATCCATATGGAACACAATCTATTCCATTATCTAAAATAAATCTCTTATCATCAAAGGCTCCTAATGCCTTTTTATTTACTTCTTCACTATATATGTTATGTTTATAACTTCTTATTGTATTCATTTTCCTATATTCTTCTTTCTTATTCATCAAACAATTATAATAATTTCTAAAAGTTATTGATTTCTTTATTACATATTTCTTTATTCCCTTTAACCTCTTATCAATCTGTTCACCATACTTATAAGCATATGCCTTTGCTCTCAATCCAATAAACTCACTCATTACTTTTCCACCCAACTCATCCTTAAACTTACCAATAACCTTTTCATTCTTTTTGGAAAATAACTCACTCTTCTTGCTGAAATTACTTGTATCATATACTCCAATATTTTTCTTCATATCTTCATAAACATCATCAGTTTTTATATCTAGGATAAAACTATCAGTATCCATATACAACAATGAAACATTTTCACCATACTCTTTCTTTAAGTCATTATACAAATAATCATACATCAATATCTTTGATAAATCAAGAACTGCTGTTCCAATATAAATTGGTTTATCCATTACAATACTTTCCTTTTTCATATGAATTGCAGAAAAGTTCTCTGAAAAAACCTCTTCTCTCTCAAAACTTGGTTTATTTATCAATCTCGAAGCTTCTTTCCAAGATGTGAATCTAATGTTTTGCCTGTTTCTAACATTTTCCATAGTCTTTCCAAATACAGCATTATTCATTAATTTATAAAAGTCCCCTTCAAATTTTACTTTTGTATTTGCTCTCATATCTGTATTGAATTGAATATACTTTTTCACCCAAGGACTTTGTTTAAATTTTAAAACTCTATGAATTTTAGCTACTCTCAATCCTTCTCTCAAAAACTGTTTTAAGCTTCTCTGATGCAAAACATATCCCTCTTTATCATAGAATGTTGTTAATAACTTTTCTGTTGATTTACCTTTAATATTAAAACTTTTATGATAATCACTTAACCATTCTTTCTTTGGAGTTTCTTTCTCACATGCAAAAGGAAGATCTTTATGCTTATTATGAAGATCACTCGGGTACCTCAAATCAACTTCAAAATAATAACCTTCTTCTTCGTCATTCAATTCCTCTTGAGAAGAAATAACAATATTCATCAAAGCCTTTTCATAATTCTTTTCTTCCACCCACTCTAATTTACCATAAGGTAGAGATTGAGACATTGCCCATCCATACAAATTATTAGCATCAAAATACATCAAATAATTACTATCTTTTTCACTATCATAATTTGGGAGATATTTATTATTTGCTTTAGCATATCTTTTGAACATACTTGTGATATTCCACCTCTCTTGGACTTCTCAATCATCAAAAGCATATCCACATCACTGATTAAATCTATATCTTGTTTTGTCATTTTCAACATTGCACTCCAAGCTAAACCAGGAGCTGTGAAATAGTGGGCAGGATCTAACCCATAACAATTTTTATTATGACAGAGTGATCTAAAAGCTTCAAACACATCAGCTAACAATAAAACATCTGTTTTTAGATATAAATCGTGATATTCTCCAAGGTTCTTTATCTTAAATATTTTCCATATTTCTTGTGCGTGTTTATATTCCTTATCACTTATCTCTTCTTCATAAAGGTTATTATAGAAACTTTCTTTTGAAGGAAGTTGTGTTTCTTTAAATCTCATAAATGAATCCATATAATCATAAGGATAAATTCCCTTACTTGTAAGAATTTTCTCTTTACTTTGAATTTCATTCCTTGTTTGAATTTCCTCTCTCGTAAGAATTCCTTCTTTAATCAGAATTTCATCTTTAATCTGAATTTCCTCTTTAGTGAGAATTTCCTCTTTTGGAAAGAATGAATTAAGATTTGGAAAAGAGTCTGTGGAGCTTAGATTTGATGCGAGGTAGGCTAGTGGTGTTCCCATAAACTTGTAAGAATCTAAAAACCTAATACGAGTTATAGGTTTTGTGAATATCATTTTGAAAATGAAATATACTTTGACTTGTGTTTGTTATAGCAGAAATATTCCCTGGTGTTTTTGAAAGTTCATTTATAAATAGATGTGTATCATAGTTGGCGCTGTTGTGAAGAAAGACTGGAATAAAAGAAGGTAATTTATAATTAAGATTACAACAGGAATGAGCGGGACCTCTATATTTACCAGTAAGATGACAATGGTCTCTAACTTTAAACTCCTTAATTTCCCCCTCACAAATATGACAGATATTGTTCATTCTAAATTCTAATTTTTCTTCTTTGGTTAATTTCATCGGTTCATTTGTTTCTTTCATTAATTTAGTGAGTCTTATACAATCCTTTTCTAATCGTTTTACAAACTCTTGTGAAGCATTTTTTCCACGATAATGTTCAAGTTTGTTATACTTTTCTCCAACAGATGATTTGATATAATAACAAAAACCACAAGGAATATGTTTTTGATATTTATTTGTATATGGTTCTTTTGGATTAGGAGAAGCAGTATTTATCTTTTTAAGGATACATTCAAAATCAGCGTATATCACAAATGGGTGCATGATAGATTTATTATAATCTTCAAAATAAATCTTTTCACCAGGTTTAGGCATTGTAATTACAGCTGATTTATGATTACTACAATATTTTGAATGTTGTTCTAATCGTTCTTTTGTATGAAATGAATTAAGACATCGCTTACAAGGATATATTTTGTTTGCTGTTCTGAATACCTGAGAAGAGATTAATCTTGATAAATTATTGATGTATGTGTAATGTGAATTCTTTCCAACACTAAAATATAAAAGGTCAATGTGTGTTTCTTCATTTTTATAGTTGTTTGAAATTTTTAATATTTGAACTTTGTTTGTATCCGTTAATCCATATACATTAATAGAAAGATTATTCTTTTTCTCAAATTTAGGAATATCTGTTAGTGGCATTGGGAATTTAAAATCTTTAATGTCCAAGGTATTCTCATATTTCATATATTGTTTTACTCTTTCTGAATTACATTTTGGTGGATGTAAGTGAGCAAGAACAGACCAGAGAAAACATTTATTATCATTGTTCTTAATATTAACAACTGCCTTCTTTAGTTTTATTTCTTTTGGTAATTCAATATAAGAAGAAGCTTTAAGAGGGTTTGATTTAGAATGTGTATATCTAAAAAGATGATTTTTTTAATATTGAATCCACTTCCTACCACTGTATTATCAACATCCTCCTCTTGTCTTGATAGTTCTTCATAAACCCCACTATTCAAAAAATCTTGAAATGATGTTATAAAATGAAGATCTGTTCTCATATAAGGAGTTTGTTCTTCATCTTGTCTTTTTCATATTCATTTTCACTCCCATATAAAACTTTAAAGTTTTTATTTCTTTTAATGTCTTTTTAATAAATTTTTCAACATCGGGTTTCACTATTTCAATTGATTCAGCTATTGATGATGGACCGGGTTCTCCAAATTGAAAAATCCTTATTTTTATATGCCCTTTAAATGCCTCATCAGTGTTTTTAATATAATAGTCTCCCTTTACTTTAAACTCATTTTTCTTGTGTTTTTGTGATTGAAGATGTTGATTATAACTACTCTTCAAAACATCCTTTGAACAGATATCACAATGTTTTCTTTCCAACTCAAGAGGAGATATTTGATGAAATAGATTAAATGTGTGTTTGTTGGTTCGGAGGTGTTTTCTATAATGTTTATATTCGTGATTACAAACATCGCAGTACGTTGTATTCACCATATTTATAGAATAAAACTTTGCTTGAACTAAAATTTTCTTGATGAAAATTTCGTTTAACTTATAGGTGAATCTGTGCTTAAAAACATTTTATCCTCCAACTTTTTCACTTAATAAATACAATGTTTCAAGACACAAAAGACAAGTTTCAATCAATCTCTTCATCTGTTAAAGATACTGAGAAATATGTCAAGGATGTAAAATTGAACAAAGATAAATATAACAACTATTGGATAAAAACTATTATGGTAAATAATATGAGTTCTTCAATTTCCTTCAGTGGAAGGGCTTTTAGTATACCTGGTAGAACATCAA
Organism: Eptatretus burgeri; assembly: GCF_056783735.1. Classification (NCBI taxonomy): domain Eukaryota; kingdom Metazoa; phylum Chordata; class Myxini; order Myxiniformes; family Myxinidae; genus Eptatretus; species Eptatretus burgeri. Next base: position 104,998,686 of record NC_140968.1, on the reverse strand, counting down.
TTAAAGTATCTCTAACAAAAGTTTCTCCTCTCCTTCTAGTAATATATTCAAAACTAGAAAAAGCAATGAAACAAGAAAAAGTATTAAAGAACAAAACCTTATGGATGAAGCTTTAGAAAGAAAAGATAAGACCATCTGTAATATGCAAGGAGAAATTTGTATTTTTTTCAACAACCCTAAAGATGTAAATCTTGATGAAATAAAGGATGTTAATATATCAGGTGAAATGACATTTCGTTCAATAGTAGTTAACGATAATTTTAAAATTACCTTTAATATAAAAAATGTTGTCGTTGAATCTGATAATGAAAAAAAGTATATCGATATCGATGGTAATATACAACTGAAAGTATAGATGAATTTCAGTTTAAGTAAAGTTTTACTTTATAAATATGCTAGACTTTCCTGATTCTCCATATGACAAATTTGAGAATTGTCCTGCGTGTGAAAGACGGGGATTAAAAACAAAGACAAAAGCCTATAAACAGTGTATATTCCGTGAGTATCTTCTAATTAATGATAATAAAAAATATAAAAGGAAAATAATTCTTTTAGATTTACACCAAAAATGAATTACTTTACAAGATTGATTAGAGAAATGAATGTAAAGTATGAGGATGATAACACACCTTTCCTTACAAGGGAAGAAACTGAACGTATAAGAGAAATGTTCAAAGGATTGTTGTTGTATATTATTCATGGATGTAATTTTCAGGGAAATATCAACACAAGATATTGTATAAATAAAATAATGGATTATCTTGAAATTAAACCTGAACTTAGGATAAAATATAGAGTTTCTAAAAAAGCTAATAATAAATTAAATAACCTGTTTTTCAAATATATAAATGAATGATTTTTTACCTATTTGGGAAAATAAGATAAAATTTAACAACCATAAAAATCTCCCAAATTCATTAAGATGTCTCATAGTTGGTTCAAGTGGATGTGGAAAAACCTGCTTACTTTTAAAAATGCTCCTCACTCCCAACTTTTTAGATTATGATAATTTAATAATTTTCACAAAGTCGAGTTTTCAACCAGAGTATCAACTACTCTCACAAGGTTTTAATGCTGGTCTTCAAAAAGAAGATATAATAGGTTTATTTAAACGTCAAAAAAACCTAAATGATTATAACATTGAAGATATAATTCAACTATTTTGTGATACACAGAGATGTAAAAAGAAATCAAATCTTATAACTTGTATTCTTAGTGATAATACGGATGATATACCGTCTCCCCAAGATTTGGATAAATCAAAAAGAACCTCGTTATCTTTGATGATTGTGTTAATGAGAGAAACCAAACGGTAATGGATAGCTACTACACAAGAGGGAGACATTCTTCTTGTAATTGTATTTATCTTAGTCAATCGTACTTTCTTCAACTTCCTCGTCGTTCCATCAGAAACAATGCTAATACTTTTATTTTATTCAAGTTAAATTCAATAGATATCAATAATTTTTGGAGAGATAATTGTTCTACATTATGTAGTAAAAAGAAATTTGAGGATTATATGAAGCACACGACTGAAAAATATAAATATATTGTTGTGAAACAAGATGAGATATTAAGGGATATATTTTTTGTTTTATAAACAATTACATATATAAATGACAACTATTATTATAAATCTTGTGGGTAAATCTGCTTCTGGAAAAAACTTTCATAAATCAAGGTTCTTGTGTAGTACAAATGAGAATATTGTAAATTTACTTAAAAACACCCCGTGATACGCATTGTATCAACAACAACTAGAGCAATAAGACCTGGAGAAGTAAAAGGTGAAGATTATCACTATATTTCAGTGGAGGAACATATGCGATTGAGGAATGAAGGACAAATATTTGAGGAGGTTTCTCTTGGTACAACAAAATATTCACATTGTAAGAGTGAGTTAAAGAAACTAAAATCTGGTGGTGTTGGGATATTAGAAACTAATCCAGAAGGAACGAGACAAATTATTAAATATCTGAGCGGAGTGAAGATTTTATCATTCGGTTTTGATGTTGATGAAGAAACTCAACACAAACGTATGAAAAGCAGAGATGCAAGGATTAGTGAAGAAGAAATTACAACTCGCATTAATGTTAATAAAGGATTTGATGAAATATTTAAAGAAAAGGATTTATTTGAACACATCTACTTGAATGATGAAGAAAAGGAAAATTTCCCTGTTGATCTTTACAATTCATTAAATGATATTTTACAATAAATAAATGGATACAAAAGAAAGAGCAAGAAGATTTAAGGAACATCAAGAGTTGGTTTCAAAAGTTGTAAAACAACAGGAAGACATAAAGAAGAAACGCAGACAGAAACTAACGGGCGAAGAAGCATTTGAAAAACAAGAGAAATTTTTTAAACCACTTTTAAAAACTTCCCAAGAAAAAATGAAAGATGTTTCCACAGTTCCCACAGTAGAATATACTCCTAGAAAGCTTCAAATGTTAAAAGATTTCAGTCAAATGACAGAGGAAGAATTAGAGCATTTAGGAGAATTAGAATATGATGATGAAGGTTTATTTCAACAACTGGAAGAGATTAATCAACCCCCTGATTATATTGTGAATGCTGTTCAAAACAATGAATATTCAGCGGATTCAAAAACCAAAGCAGGACTCATTCCAACAGAACAACCAGCAATATTTCATCTTGTTCAAGAAAAGGTATTGATATTTAATGATGAATTAAGGTTCTTAAGTTCTGCTCAACCCCCTGTTAAACTAACTCCGAGATTAATGTTTCTTCTCACAAAAGATGGAAGACAAGGTTCAACTGTGAGGGATGAATCAAAGTATATTGATAAACCATTGGATATGGAAAATAATGATGATAGAGTATATATTGATTTGCTAAACACTCTAAATTATAAGGTTATTCTTTCTGGTAAAAGTAGGAAGAATGAGAAGGAGAAACACATTATTCAGGCTTTAAGTATCCTTGGTTCAGGTATTAGTTTTCTTCCAAATGACCCATCGCAATTAGTTAATAGACTGTTATTGTTGTTCGGCAGTAAGAAGGCTGGAAATAACAATTGTTTTAATGAAGCATCAGCCATTTTAGACCAGTTGATGAACATGAAAATAATTAATAAATCTCAATATAAAGACATTTTAACTCATATTAAATAAGATGAGAAGCACAATCCTGAGTTTTAATTTCACAACAAGCGACCACACATCTTCATTCCCATACCCACTACAACTTGACACAACAAAAGAATATGAGGCATCTTTATTGTCCATGGAGACTTATAATACCTTATTTAATATAACCGAGAAAAATGACAAGTTTAGTTATAATCCGGGAAGTGGATACAAAACGATAACAGTCTCACGTGGAGCATACGAGATTTCTCAAATATCTTCCGAAATTGCTCGTCTTATGAAAGAACAGGGTGATGAACCAAAAAATATTGTTATAAACATTCAAAAACATACTTCAAAATCAACGATTAAAGTTAAAAATAACTACAAGGTTGATTTCACAATTGATAATTCATTTAGAGAGTTATTAGGTTTCTCCTCAAAAAGATTGAAACTAATGGGACGTTTTACAGTGATAATGTCATTCAAATATCCTCAGGAATAAATTCGGTGTTAATTCACTGTGATTTGATTGATGGTGCTTATAATGATGGATTAAAAACAAATACAATATTTTCATTCAGCGCATACTCAACCCCAATTGGTTATAAATTCAATATGGAGCCTAAAAATTTGGTTTATCTACCTGTGTCAGGAAAAACCATACACAGAGTAAATTTTAGGATAACCGACCAAGATAATCGTGTGATTTCTTTTAATGGAGAAGTTATATCCATCAGAATTCACCTACGTGAAGTTTTTCAATAAATAAATACGATGGTTATTGTGAGGAAGCACGAGTTGGGAAAATATAAAATAATTACAGGGGATGGGATGTTCCTTTCCCCGTACTACAAGGGTGAAGGTATGTATCTTGGTAGAGGATACTATAAACCTAAGAGACAAAGGGGTGTTGGACATCAATTTAGAGGAGATGGGATAATTGATACTCTCATGGGTATTGGTTCAACTATTCTTAAACATAAAGACCTAATTGGTTCAACTGCTTCTGCTGTGGGAAATGTAGCAGGTGCTGTAAAGAGTATAAAAGATGCTCAGAAAGAATCTCATAAATTACAAGCAATAAAAGAAATTAAGAAAGGTAAAACTCAGTTGTCCCCCCAAGAACGACAGAAAATAATTCAAATACTTGGATCAGGGTTTCAAAAGTTTTAACATCTTTTTTCCTAAATAAATACAAGTATGGAAGCAATTGATAGTATCTATGATTTGGATGATACTATTATTATCTCAAACTCCACTAAAAAACGAAGATTACTTCAAGGTAAATGCAATAACTGGAACAGACTGGAATACAAATGGTACAAAAAGTTTTGAAATAAATAATCAACAAACCTATTTGAATCTCTCCGAAAGTTTCTTGTTGTGTAAATTTAAATTCACTAAGGCTGGGAATAACACAAACGCTACACTTGTAAATGATTTCTTCTGGAAAATGTTTGATAGTGTGCGATTGTATATTGGAACACAAGAAGTTGAAGCGGTTGATTATGTCTCTGCTGTATCTGAAATGATGAAATTTACACTCTATACATTCAGTGATAGAATGGGAAAGGGGTCTGTCGAAGGTTTTATTCCTGATATGTCAACGGGAACAAACACAGACCCTGGATATATTCAAAGGAAAGGAATGTATAATGATGATACAAAAGCAGAAAATAGTTTTACTGTGGCAGTTCCTCTTAAAGGTATATTTGGATTTTGTGATTATGATAAAGTTCTGTATGGTCTTAAAATTAGATTTCAACTACAAAGGAATGATAATGAAAATAGATTGCTTTTTGGTGTTGGTAATGCTTTTGGTGATCAGAATAAATTTGTAATTGAGGAGATGAGTTGGTATATCAGTGAATATACTCCTAATCTTAAAACAGAAGAGATGTTGAATCGAAGACTTAACTCAAAAAAACCACTCAGTGTATCATACCTCAAAAGAAGATGTCAACACGTTAAACTCAATCAAACTACTTACACGTGGAATTTGGGTGTTCTGGAAGGAAAGCCACGATATCTGTGGATGATTTTTAAAAAGCCAGATGGTGATACTGCGACTGATAAGAATAATGCATTGAGTGATAATGCTAAGGTGAAACAACTTCGCGTTTCTCTAGATGGAACATTTTATCCACGAGATAGATTGGAAATTAATTGGGAAAAAATGATTTTGTTGAAGCATACAAGTCTTACCAAAAGGTGTGTGAAAGTAATGGAAATAAAGAACCTATTTTGGATATGACAGCATTTAAAAGTTTGTATACAATCTATACGTTTGACCTGAGCGCTCAAAAAGAAACTATAAAGTCTAATCGAGTGGATACTTCCCTATACATTGAAAGAGGAGAGAGTGAAGAAGTTGATACATATTGTTTGCTTTTGGAAGAAACAGAATTGCAGATTAATACAGATAATGGTGTGATGATTAGTCTCACATAATTTTTTGTTAAATAAATGAGTGGCAAAGTACCAACTGGGGTATATGTTAATCAAATCAATCTTCATAAACTATCATCTTGTGTTCAAAATCAAAAGCCTTGTACGATTAACGTTAATACAATTCAGAGAAAAGGAGCAGTAAGAATTGATGTTTTGCTCACAAGAGAACAGGTTAAAATCTTGAATGACACTGACTCACTTAAAATTAAAATGACAAAACCAATGTTGAAAAAATATTCAATAAGAGAGACGAGTGGAGGATTTCTCCCATTTCTAATTCCTTTATTTGCTGGTTTAAGTGCGGTTGGAGCATTGACGGGTGGTATTTCAACAGCGGTCAAAACTGCCAACGAAAGGAAGGCTCAACTCCAGGCTCAAAAAGAATTGGAAAGACATAACAAAGAGTTGGAGAAACAAATTAGTGGAAGTGGTGTAATTGTAGATTTTGCTGAAAAACTTGAAGGTCTGCCTGATAAAGCGAGATTGTTAGTTGGAGATATGCTTTCTTCTATAGCACAAGCAGGTGTAAAATTAACGAAAAGAGGTAATGGATTATATCTTTCTAATAAATAAATGAGCATTGATGAGTGGTTGAAAGAATTTGGAAAGAATACAACATCAAATTTACAACTTGCCAAATATTGTAAGAAATTAAAAATTCATAATGTGGTTATTTGTATGAGAGATGAATTAACAAATGTGTCGAAACATACAAAGAATATTATTATGAACTTAGAAGATAATGATGGGAACGGTTCTCATTGGGTTTGTATTTTTAATAGTCAAGACAAATATTATTTTGATAGTTTTGGTCTTCCACCACCTGTTGAAGTCATAAAATTCTTACAGAATGGTGTTTATCAAACATTTCAAGTCCAAGAATTAAATTCCAAGTGTTGTGGTCAATTATGTCTATATGTGTTATTTCAACTCAACAAAAATAAAAAATTTTATGATATTATTTTTAATCTAATATAAATGACTTATGTTGGTAAAGATGGTTCTATCTTTGGTGTATCTCAAGAACTGGATATTGATTTATCAAATTATTACACAAAGGCACAGGCTGAACGACATAAATATAATATAAACAAAAATATTAACATGAAAAATGTTTATAAATTAAAAAATTATCCAAGCCCGACTGACGCGAATGACTTGGTGAGATTAAGCGATTTATCACAATATATATACTTAAATAAAACGGCTGTGTATTCTAAAGATACAGAAGTGTTGATATTATCTCCAGGTCATACAGAATTCACAGTTCGAATTAAAATAAATTTTTATAAAGAAGGGCGTATCGTTTGTATGAGAATAGAACAATGGGGGTATGATATGAATGATTTAGGGTATAATTGGTCATTTAAAATTAACCTCGAAGACCTGGAACAATTAAATCAGTCTCGTAAGGAAGAATATTATCCACTTGGTATCGAGAATGAGTTTTGTGGAGCCACGATTAGTAAACAACAAATAAAAAGAATTTAATAAGGGTAAATATAATAATGGTTTTGCCCTTGTTTATCTCATGAAAACAGAAAAAACAGGATTATATATAATAAGTAAGGAAATACAAAATGATTTAACTATGGGAAGATGGGGAGGTGTTTCGTGCCATAATATTATTCTAACATATATTTCTAATACATAAATGACAGAAAGAAGGCTTCAAGAAAATTATCATTTCTGTGTTCAAGCATACCTTCAAGAAAAGGGTATTCGGTATTTTAATAAATATGTTCTACAACATAAGAATGAGGTATTTTCAATAAAAGATTGGCATTATGCTGATGTTGATAAACCGACAACTTTAGATTTAATTAGAATGTTAAATAATGAAAAAATTATAAGGTTAAGAAAAGGTAAGGCTCTTTTAGAAATTCAAAAGAAATTTTATTGGTATCCTGTTGTAAAAGCAATTATTTTGGATACAGGAATAACAAGAAATCCTGATGAATATATGTATAATATTCTATGGGGTGTAAACGATTCAAGTATAGTAAGGGATGAGGAAGGAGTTGAAGAAGAGAGGGAAGAGGAGGAAAAGGAGGAGGAGGAGAGAGAGAAGGAGGAAAGAGAGAAGAGAGAGAGGGAGGAAAGAGAGAGAATGAATAAATATCAAAATATGGAAACCAGTGAGATTCAAAAAAGAATAGAGGTATTAAAGAAATTAACTTATCTCACCAGGGAGGAATACAAAGAATTAAAAAGTCTATTTACAATACTTTCGACAAGACTATCGACATCGAGAACACATGTATTTTAATTCAAGTTTTTTCTTAAATAAATGGAGGAGAGAGTGAAGGCATTTCTAAGGATTCTTTATGTTTTAAAAATTAAGATTCAAATGTGCATGTTGGAAACTAAAAAGGTTTTTGCACTCTGCAGAAATTTTTCTCATAAATAAATGAGTTATTGTCTCAAATGTAAAAGAAAACTAATACTAAAAATATTTCATATATTAAAAGTAAAAATAACAGGGTTATACAAAAAGGTATATGTTCGGTGTGTGGTTCAAAAAAAAATCAATTTATCTCCAAACACAAACTCGGAGGAGATATACAAAAGTTTTTATCAGGAAGTAAATTTACAACTACTGGAATACCAGGGGAATTACATCTTCCAGGGTATTCTTTCTGTGGTCCAGGCACAAACTTGGATAAAAGATTAGATGAGGCAGACAATCCTAAATCCTGGAGTAAACCAATCAATAGAGTTGATGAAGTGTGCATGAGACACGATATTGATTATGGGAATACCACAACGTTGGAAGAAAAGCATGAAGCCGATAGAGAAATGTTGTATAATTTGTCTCTGATACAAAATCCAACCTTGAGAGAAAAAGTTGATAGGTTCATCGTGAAGAAGATGATTAGTGCTAAATTGAAACTTGGACTTGGAAATTCAAAAACTTATCGGCTCTAATGATGCCATTAAGACTGAAGAGCAATTAGCTGATGAATTACATAAACCAATATTCACAAAGTTTCAGAGAAGGAAAGTTTATTCCAAGGAAGTTGATTATATCTGGTCTGCTGATTTGATTGAACTCAATAATGATAAGGGGTACAAGTATGCTTTAACCGTTATTGATTTGAGGAGTAGATATGCGTGGGTTGTCCCTTTAAAAAACAAAACAGGTAATACTCTTATGTTAGCTTTTCAACAGATATTTAATAAAAGTAAGAGAAAACCTAAGAAATTGTGGACTGATGAGGGTAGAGAGTTTTATAACAAGACATTTATGAATTTTCTAAAAAATAACAGTATTACATTATACAGTACCTTTAATGAAGGGAAGGCAGTTGTTGTTGAACGTTTTAATCGTACCTTAAAAGAGAGACTATATAAAAAATTCACACAACTCGGTTCACAACAATGGTCATCTTTTATTCAGGATATTGTGGATAAGTATAATGACACGATTCACACGTCAACGAATATGAAGCCATCAGAAACATTTACAAAATTAAAATATGAAAAAGAGATTAATGTCAGAAAACCTAAGTTCAAAGTTGGTGATATCGTAAGAATATATAGGTGGAAATCTCATTTTGAAAAGGGTTTTACTGAACGATGGACGAAAGAACTTTTTAAAATTTGTTGATGTAATAGATACAGTTCCTTGGACTTATAAAATATATGATTTGGAAGGGGAAGAGATTTTAGGTTCATTTTATTCACAGGAATTACAAAAGACAAAACTAAGCAGATAATACACCTTTGTGGACACTAGAGGGACAAGTCCGAGGTGTATTACAGTATATAATGTGTGTCAAGGGGGACGTTCTTAGATCTGTGAACCCCAAACACAGAATCCTCAACTGAATAGTCAAGGCTTAACTTTTGTTTGTGTGTGTGTGTGCAATGGGAGCAATAGGTTGGCGCTTCACTCCCTCCTACTATACACCGTTGTGGACACTCGAGGGCCAAGTCCGAGGTGTATAACAGTATATAATGTGTGTCAAGGGGGACGTTCTTAGATCTGTGAACCCCAAACACAGAATCCTCAACTGAATAGTCAAGGCTTAACTTTTGTTTGTTGATGTGTATGTGTGTGTGTCCCAACCCTCACATTCAAAATCTCAACCCCAACCCTCACATTCAAAATCTCAACCCCAACTCAATCCTCGCCCAACACAATGTCTTTTTCAAAATGAGATTTCCACCTATATATATATATATTTTTACGTTTTTTTTTTTTTCTTCTTCCAATTCTGTCTTTTAAGGCTTTCAGGTTTGATGACGTAGAAAGAGGGAGTAAGCCTGCACTTTCTTCCCAGAACTTTCTTGATCTTGCTCCCATCAAGCACCATCCGACAAAGAACTACATCGATAGGTTTAGATCCCAAAGAGTGATAGCAACTCCAAAAGTCTCCAAAATATAAATAAATAAAATAATAATAATAATAAATAAATAAATAAATAAATAAAAGCCCCCAAAAAAGTTTCAAGTGTCCAACATAAACCCAACTTTCCAAGTCTTCAAGGTATAACCACATTCCCGTTGAGTTTCCAAGATATGTATCACATTGTGAGTTATCAATCCAGAACCCACATTTCAAGTATTCAAAGTAAAACCAACTTACAAAGTCTCTTAAGGATAACTCATTTACTGATTTTTTCAAAATTTGTGAGTCTCCAAGGTAGGCCCCATATTTAGAACCATCTTGGCAGAACCCTTTTCCTGAGTCTCCAAGGTAGTTATTTAAACCATCAAGGCAGAACTCATTTACTGATTTTTTCAAAATTTGTGAGTCTCCAAGGTAGGCCCCATATTTAGAACCATCTTGGCAGAACCCTTTTCCTGAGTCTCCAAGGTAGTTATTTAAACCATCAAGGCAGAACTCATTTACTGATTTTTTCAAAATTTGTGAGTCTCCAAGGTAAAACTTGTATTCTGGCTCATCAAGGTATAACTTGTTCAGTGGGTATTGTCTTGATAACTCACAATGAGTACTATTGCTGTAAAACTCTTTTCAGGATTTTGCTGGTCTCCAAGGTATAACTCTTTGGTTGGGTCATCAAGGACGAACTCGTTCTGTGGGTCTTGGTCGCTCATAAGGTCTTCAACCAAGCCAACAATTTCGCCCCAAGTTGTAGCAAAAGCAGTATTTTCATTTCGTATTTCAGACACAATTTCCTGTGAGAGAAAATAATAATGTATTAATTAAGTTATTTAATTATTAAATGAGTATGCTTCAATCAAAGTTTGAAAATAGGAAAATAAAAAATCTTACCTTAATAGATAAGAGGTTTGAATCCAGTTCATCAACTTGAAGGTTTAGTTCCATAGAAGACAGAGAGTTCCAAGGAACACTAAAGTCATCCCACTCAAGGTCTTCAACCAAGCCAACAATTTCCCCCCAAGTTGTAGCAAAAGCAGTATTTTCAGATACAATTTCCTGTGAGAGAAAATAATAATGTATTAATTAAGTTATTTAATTATTAAATGAGTATGCTTCAATCAAAGTTTGAAAATAGGAAAATAAAAAATCTTACCTCAATAGATAAGAGGTTTGAATCCAGTTCATCAACTTGAAGGTTTAGTTCCATAGAAGACAGAGAGTTTGAGACAAGCACACAGAACACCATTGTCAGCAAGAACAAATGTTTAAAATGGAGCCTGGGTTTGAAGCTTTTATAGAGAAAGACTGGTGGGTGTGGTTTCCTTTGGAAATTCCCTGGGCAAGCCTAGGCAAGCCTTCATTGGGAAATTTTTCAAAACCATAACATCCTGTAATTTTCTAGTGATTTCTTTGTGAGTCAGAGATGAACTGGAAATGATGTAAGAGTGGGCGGGGCTTAGCAAAAGTAGGCGGAGCTTAGGAAAAGTGGGCGTGGCTTAGAAAAAATACCTTATGAAAAGTGGGCGGAGCTTAGCAAAAGTGGGCGGGGCTTAGGAAAAGTGGGCGTGGCTTAGAAAAATAACTCATGAAAAGTGGGCGGAGCTTCAAAAGTGGGCGGGGCTTAGGAAAAGTGGGCGTGGCTTAGAAAAAATACCTTATGAAAAGTGGGCGGAGCTTAGCAAAAGTGGGCGGGGCTTAAAGAAAAGTGGGCGGGGCTTAACAAAAAATAACCTGTGGCTCAGGAGGTGGTCAAACAAGAGCATTAAGAGAAGTTTATCATTTCGTAATGACACAAATGGGGTATCTTAAAAAATATAAAGATTCAAATGTTTTGTTTGTCAATATTTTAGATGGGGATTATTGTGCAAAGAAAATTAAACTATTGAAGGAATTTGAGAATGAACAAATCTTTATAGGTTCAATGAGTGAGCTGTTCAACCCCCAGGTGTTCAATTCAATGAGGTTCAACCTCCAAGTTAAAAGGGGAGACAAATAAATATACCTTGGGATAAAAAGGGGGGTTTATTTTTAGGGAAAAAAAATATAAATCGCTGAAAATCCCCCATTCATTTACATGGGGAAAAGTGAGCCAGAATCAGTATTCTTACCCTACTTATATATATATATATATATATATATATATATATATATATATGTGGCTCCTCCAGGATTACATACAAACCTGGCACTTAGCTTTCAGCACCCTGGACAGGGTATACTCTCTCGAAAAATGCTGGCAAGCTGTCCTTGATGGAACTAATATTCCAACGCTCTGCATGTCATCATGTGGGGTTGGTGGAGAGGTGAGGAGGGGCCCGAATTCTAACCACTGTGAAGTGAGTCAATGGCTTCAAATGGGGGACAACATTCAACGTCCATCTCTTTCATGTAATGTGACATTAATGTAATGGACATCACATCTCAATCACTCCAAGAGGACGGCATGTCTTTGAGAGACCACAGATGCCATCTGCAACACTCAACTCAGGCTGAATCTTCATGCCCAAGGTCGGTTTACCGTGCCGGTGAGTTGAATGAGGCAGAAGGGGAACCATGCCAGTGACTACGCCATGGTTAATTAATTGGCCGAGTGAACCAACGCTGCATGCCGCGTTATGTGAGCTACCATTACAATTACAACCTCGGTCCAACCACCCTGGGAACGCCATTTCAGACCAACCACAAGCAGGATAAATCAGGACGCATTCAACAATTGCATGAATTTATTACAGAAGCAAAAGAGTGAGAAATGACGAGAGGAATTATGAGAAATAAAAGAGAGAAATTGAAAGAAAAATTCAAATGCCAAAAAAGCGGGAAAATCAGGTTCAAAAATTGCAAAAAAAAAAAAATCTAGTATAAGCATTGCAAGTCATTTCATCACATATGAAAACACATATGCATTTTCCATTTGCACTATGTGAACATACCTACCTTGGAGCACTTGCAACAATCACTTCACACAAAATATGCCACTGGATCCAATACACCCGAAAAATGATACAGAGAGGTGGGTTGGGAGGAGAGAATGTTGAGGATGATAGTAGAGTAACAACGAGGACTTTTGTCGTGCCCCTGGCATACCTTCAGCGATCCCTATTTGAGGCCACTGACCCGCTGCTCGGCGGTTTCAGTTCAGTCCCCTCATGGCCTCGCCTCCCCTCCGGCCCCACATGATAACCTTCGTAACATTGGAACATTCGTTCTGTCAAGGACAGCTTGCCGGCGTTGTGCGTGGGAGCCTTTCCTGTCCAGGGTGCTGAAAGCTGAGTGCCTGTTTTTCATGTAAGTCTGTCGGAGCCGTGCACAGCTCTGAAAGGAAGACGAAGTACAAGAAGCGTGGCAGTTTATGTGAGGAAAGCGTATGTGGGGAGACGGTAGTAGGAAAGAGAAAACGTGAGGTTTGTGTGAAAGGAGAAGCAAAACTCTGTTCTGTGGACTTCAGGTTTGAGAGGGGAAATCTTGTGATGGAAACAGGCTCTCTGATCTGCTGAGGCTGCCATGAGGAGAGATAGACACATAAGCAGTGAAGAGAAGAAAGACTCCAGCATTTTCTGTCTTCACCTCTCCCCTTGTTCCTCACCAGCCCCACTGTGCCGCATCCGCGTCACTCAAAGGGGGAGGGGCAAGGGGGTGGAATCCTCCAGAACCTTCCAACAGCTTCAGTTTCCGCCTCTGCTTCCCCATGTGAAAGTAGTTCTTTTTCTGGTTCAGCTCGTACCAAGTGAGTGAACAGCTTTGCTAGTCGTTTTTGTATGCAGTCTATAATGAAGTGGATGTTGGAGAATGGTGTAAAACGTAAGGAAATAGAAGAAAGAGATATATAAAAGGGGGGGGGGAATAGAACAAATGCTTATCTGCTCACAAAGGTGATGCACATTTATTACATATACAGTATATGATTTACCTATTTTCTAAACAGAATTCGAAAAAATAACTGACTGATATTTATGTGTTTGTGTTTCCATTGTCTCAGGCAGTGCACAAAGTCCTCTATGAGTCACAATCTTCACAATGGGCTGAATTTACGAAAGGCGTTTAGTGAGCGTCTTGCTCATATACGCCGAGCCCTTAAACTCTGACAAAAACCTCGTTTTAAGTACACAGCTAATTGCCCATCACGATAGCAATTTACGAAAGGAGATAAACAGCCTCTTAGTTATGCATGTCTAAACAGCTGATTAGCCTGGACTGTCAAACACCGCACATATCTCCAACATCCAATTGAAATGATTCACTTGCATGGAATTGCCGTGCCACAGCCAATTGGTGGAGGGGATTTCGAGCATTGCTCCTCATCGTAGGTTGCTCCAAGTCATGTTACACTATATTCAGCAGCCAATGAAATGATTCCTTTGAGAGACTGCAACGACAGACAAATTTGATATTGTCACACTTCTCCAGAGGATTGCATTTATCCTCGAAGATTCTCAATGCACGCCGGTGAAGTGCCCTATTCCTATCCTTTTCTGCCTCCTCTTGAGCTAATCCAAGCACTCATAACACATCCACATTCACTGTCCCATGTAAACAACAAATTCTAAGCCGCCATGCAATGCTTGCTTTATGGCCTCAAATGCACTCTTGAACATGCCCTCACTACATATAAAAGTTTCTTTGTTATTTAAATGCTTGTCATTAGGTTTTGATCACACATTCGATAATCACTATTCAGCGATTGCTGATTAACTTTGGACGGTGATCATCGCATGATAAGCAATGCTACACACTTCTAACTCTTAAACGACTTTCGTAAATTCAGCGTGTGTGCGTGTGTGTGTGTGTGTGTGTGCATGCATGCGTGCGTGCGTGCGTCCGTCCGTGCGTGCGTGCGTGCGCATGTTAAGATGTTTTTCCTTCATTTTATACTTCTTGCCTCTTCAGGAAGACGATGAGACACAGCGAACCCACCCACAAGGTGGAAGCTTTTCATCCGGCACGATGGCACCTCACCACCACCACCACCATTTACTGCACCAGCATGGCACAAGAGGAAACTATGAAGATTTTGCTTGTTGAGCAGACAACATGCTGCAACTCCTCAATTGCATTTTGCAACTCTTGACCCTTCACCTTCTGAGCTTGTGCTACTCACCACCTTATGATGATGTTACCACCTGCCGAATGCAGAGAAAATGATCCGTCGCATGGCACTCTCTCTTTTTAATTGCATCAACTTCATTATTGGTCTGCTTTCAACCTTCAAATCTCCAGTGCAGTCAGAGCAAAGTGCCCAAAGTCTCCACAAGGCTTCTTGTGCACTCAACAGGTGAAGTGGCTCTTTCTGCATACCTTGAAATGTTCCCAGAATTCCAGCTTCATCTCAAACTGTACAACTACTGATAACCCTCTCTTTGGTAAAATTTGCACACAACGCATCATCACTTTATCCATCTCATCAAAGATGATGCATCATCTCTTTATCCATCTCATCAAAGATGATGCATCATCTCTTTATCCATCTTTATCCATCTCTATCCAATACATGAGCAAGATTCATTGGACTCTTTCTTTAGCTTCTCCACAATTTGATAATGCCAAGGTTTTCGCAAGTTCACCTGTTTCAGGGAACCATATAAATGAGCCACGATGTGAATCCAAACAGTCTAAAATTCTTCCTTTCAGGTTTGTCTCAAATGTTACGATATGGTGGTCTGTCAGAGACACTGCTTCCAAGTATATCAGCTCAAGCTATCTCAATTATCTGTCTGCAACATATCCTACCGACAGATGGTTGTACATAATGACTGAATGACTGACAGCATCAGAAATAAATGAGCGGAAGCTGAACGTTGCAGTTGAGAGGTATGAAAATGATGCAGAAAAAACCCAAATCTGAAACGTTCTCACCTGAATGCAGCATTGCCTTTGAGATCAATCACAATGCACCGCAGGTATGGCAGACAACAAAGGCTTACGGTGGATTTGGTGCTGAGATTATGAGTTGGTGACTAAATTCCAGTCTCCAGTCTTTTTACCATCACGTAGACTCGTTTTCTATGAATTCACAAGAGGCGGTACAAAATATCGAGGTCCTATCTGTAGAACACCTGCACCGCTTGACCTCGTTATTGCCTCTTCAGAATGTCACTGGCATCTGCATCTTCATTCTCTTCGAGATAGATGACAAGGTTTGAATGCAACCCACGGTGCACCTGACAGGATTGCATACCCACCATCGACATGCAATGCTACCTGGCCATGTACATGAATATTCGATTGTTCCGATTGCGGATATTCTTTCTTTGTATGCAACGGGGATGAAGCACAATGCTGCAGCAGCCATTGGGGTCGGTTGTTTGTGTGAATCGGTCCTTTGTGGACCTCTGCCAACCTCTTGCTGAGACATGAGGCATGGCTCTCGGCGTCGTGCACTTGTACAGGCCGGGAGGGACCTTTTTCAAAGGCTCTTCATGGCTAATGGTGTTTCTTTTGCTATTGTCTGGAGTATATAGTCTGTAAATGAATGCTATACGGTGCTTTAAGAACACTACCAAGAACTCTGTTTCCCTGTGCTGTGAGCACTGGGATGGGCATTTTGTATTTCATTGACTGTGAAACATCATTGTGCTCAACATTTTAATGGCAGCAATGAACTTGGATTGCCTTGGCTGTATCTGTCATGAAAGGTCATTCCCTGTACTTTTACCCTGATTCCAGGTTCTGTGTATCCCTTTATTTGCACTCCCTCATATGCCTGGTGTTGGCTTAATGGTTAGGGTAGTGGGCTTTGGATCCTAGGGTCCTAAGTTCAAATCCCGCACAGCTGTTGAATTAATACCAGGTGGAGTTAACTCGGCCTGTCATCCTTCCGAGGTCGGCAAAATGTGTGCCAGTATACTGATATCCTGTGTCCGAGTGATCACCCGTCCAGGATTGTGCCCCATAGCCAAGAAGACTAATTAGGCAACACTGATGCTCTGTACAGAGTGTGGTCCCAATCTCCTCTCCTCCTCCTCACTGCCACTCACAAATGATATTGTTGTGCACACTTGTCCACTTCATCAAACAATTGCTTTATGACAGTGTGCTGACATTGAACATTGAGCGGGATTGACAGTTTGGAAGACAGAGGTTTACATTCTCAACTGCCAAAGGAAGTCGACCCTCAGTCCAGTAACAGGTAGTCAACTTGGAAGCCAGAGGTTCACATTCTCACCTACCAAAGGAAGACCTCCTTTAGTATGATCACAGGTAGACAATTTGAAAGGTAGCAGTTCACATAATTGACTGCCAGAGAAAGTCATCCTTAATTGCACTGACAGGTAGACATGTTGGAACACAGAGGTTCACCTCATTGACTGCTAAAGAAAGTCCTCCGATAGTGCAGTCACAGGTAGACACTTTGGAAGCCAGAAGTTAACATCATTGACTGCCAAAGGAAGTCCTCCTTTAGTGCGGTCACAGGAAGACAATTCGGAAGCTAGTGGTTCACATCCCCAACTGCCAAAGAAAGTCCTCCTATAGTGCAGTCACAGGTTG
>NC_140968.1:104951306-104976306 GCF_056783735.1 Eptatretus burgeri | reverse complement strand
CGTGGCCTGGACACGTATGTGTGAGAGCCGGCTATTGTACCAAAAGGAAAACACAATCCTCGGGGCATAGGTGGGGGTGAGTTGGTGAGTTGGAAAGTGATCAAGCAAAGATGGAATTCATGAATCAGTTTATCAAAAGTAAAGATAATGAACAACTCTGTAAGACAACTCATATACCATCGGTGATGGTATGGTGACAAATTGCATGACACACATTCATCGTGGTGATGATTACCACTCAATGCCTATGTGTAAGTGAGTGCGGTAATGTACAAAACAAGCCAATATAAAACCATGATCGGACTTCAACACTAAGCTCGATCGATCCTTTACTTCTTCGCGAAGTAATCCGTCATGTTTAACTGCCTCAAACTCTTGGACATCTGGTGCATGAGAAAGTATTCAAACCGGTCATTGTATTCCATGATGTTGGCTGGGCAATACTCCACTGAAAGACAGTATTGGCCGAATATTTGGCCGAATCGGCCGAATCGGCCGAAACCGAATATTTGGCTGAGCCGACATTTGCCGAAACCAGATGATGAGCGCGTCATCGACATCTTCAAAGGACACACATTTCATGCATTTCACACTTCCCACCGGCCTCACGATCTTCTCCACTTGTCCAAATATCTTGCCCTTATTCTTCAAGATATCGTGCAATGTCTGCCGTTTGATGTCCAACTTCTCAGCTATGTCTGTTTTCTTCATCAGTGGATTTGCCTTGCAAAACTGGATAATGTCGTATTTTTCTTGGTTGGTTTTAGTTGTAAGCTTACGCTGAGTCGCCATTGTCCTGCCTGCAGTGCGATCAACGTATGTACGCAGTTATAAATAGCCTATCACTGGCGGTGTACACCAATGAGCGAGCATCACGATTCCATGAAATCGGGCTTCTCATGAGGCAGCAGTTCCGTGTGACGAGTTAGGAGTGGTAATTTACTTGAGTTTCCATTACGTGGGAATGGACAACATCTGACGACTTAGACGAAGTGACGACTTCGAGATGACGACTTACAGAGGGATGACCCTTTATTCAAAGGGATTTAACATGAGATAAATTCGGGACTTTTTGACGCTGCCGACTTAGGCAAAGTGACGAGTTACACGCTGCCGACTTACACCTAGTGTACTGTATGTATATATATATATATATATATATATATATATATATATATATATATATATATATATATATATATATATATATATATATATATATATATATATATATATATATATATATATATATATATATATATATATATATATATATATGTATATATATATATATATCTTCTTCTTCTTTTGGCTACTCCCGTTAGGAGTTGCCACAGCAGATCATCCGTCTGATCCGCATAGTGATTTGGCACAGGTTTTACACCGGATGCCCTTCCTGATGCAACCCTGGTCGCCTATTACGACATAGGGATATGGTACACCTATTTTAACCAGGGCATACACCGGGCCCAGTACACTGGTACTCACTTCGCCGACCTCGGAAGGATGACAGGCTGAGTCAACCTCCTGGTGTGTATTAATTCAAGCTGGTGTGTATTAACACCTCCTAGTGTGTATTAATTAATAATTAATTCAATATATATGTATATATCTGAGTATATATATATATATATATATATATATATATATATATATATATATATATATATATATATATATGTATATGAGGAGATGATAAATGGGGTTTCTGGGACTCCCATTCAAATGAATGGGGGAGAAGGGAAAAACTTTCTGACTCAAGCGCAAAAGAGTAGACTGATTTTCTCCCCACCTATCCCCTGCCCTCCCATACAAGCAAATGAAAAATTGAGACTGAATGATTGAGACTTACTGATTAAAGCACTTCTTCCCTTTCATATTTTTATTCCACTCAAAGAGCGAACCAACGAATATTTGTCCATGTTTTACTTTAGGGAATAACTTAATTTTCTGAAAACATTCATTTCCATCGAGTATATTCACAAAGAATAACTTGGATCTTGGTTCTTGGTTATAAGTGTCTTCGTTGAGCAGAAATGAAATGATAAACTTTTATTAATGCCCTTATTCGACCACCTCCTGAGCCACATATCATTTCAAGATTGTAGTAAATTGTTTTTCCATTGTTCAATTGATAACCATCAAAGTTTTCAGTCCATTCAAGGATATTTTTTTTCTTTACATCCTCCAACTTATTTGTAATTAAATTTATCCTCTTATTTGTTTTATCTACTTTTACCCCGGTTATTTCTTCAATAAGACTTATTTGATATTTCTCACATTCTTCATGTTTTCCATTTAAATACCAAGGCTGATTACATCTCCACTCTTTGGTTTGGTTATTGCTTGGTTCTATCATTTATAAATCGGTAAAAAGACGGCGGTGGCCTGTTAAAATTCCCAACCCAATATCTTAACACTTGTACTTCTAACCATAAGGGAGATGATTGATTCCATTCTCTAAAATATATCTTTCATCATCAAAAGCTCCTAATGCTTTCTTATTTATCTCTTCTGTATATAATTGATGTTTATAACTTCTTATTGTATTCATTTTTCTGCACTCTTCCATATTTAAGGTTAAACAGTTGTAATAATGTTTAAAGTTTATTGTTTCCTTGATTTATATTTTTCTTTATTCCCTTTAACTTCTTATCACACCTTTCAATGTTATTATTATCAATATACGTAAAAGCATAAGACTTTGATCTCAATCCTATAAATTCACTCATGACCTTCCCACCCAATTCATCTTTAAACTTCCCAATAACCTTTTTATTCTTTGATGAAAACAATACATCACCTGACTTATAATTACTTGTATCATATATATTGTTTCGGTTGTGGAAATTCGCAGAACACCATTCAGGTTCCCCAGAGGTCAGTTATTTCGGTAAGTGTGTGTTCCAGGTTAGAATTCCCCACCGATGTATAAAGGGAATTATTCGTGTGCCGGGCTGTGCATCTTCGAGTTAGCTGTTATTCTGTTCTATCTTTTATTTCAAACAAACAGCATCTCTTCAACGACACCACTACAACCATGCCACCTCCACCACCACAACAGCATCTCAGCAACCACGCCATATCCACAAACACCGCCATAGAAGCTACATTCTCCAGAAGGACGACCCTTCTCTAGAAACAAAGAGAACAACTCGACAACTCCCGCCCCGATATTCTGGAACGGGTAAACAGAAGTGACGGTTGGGGTGGTTCCCTCACAACGGCGTAAGAAATAGAATGTCGGTTATCACACCAAAAGAGCCAAGCCAAAGTCTCCTGGAATTTTCCCCTGCACGCCAAGAAGGGAGGGGCGAATGCCCCGGGGCGATAAAGGACCACGTTAGAACGCCGAGAAGGCAGTTGCTGGTTGATGAGAGTGTCTCTCTCCTTGGTCTCCTTGGAGAGTTGGAGGCGCCGTTGAAGGCACTGTTGGAGGCGTCGTTGGAGGCGTCGTTGGAGGCGTCGTTGGAGGCGTCGTTGGAGTCGAGAGTGGAGTTGAACTGTTGGAGTCCAGTCGAGTGCGGGCAGAGACATCGAGGGTCACCCAGCGAGTCACCAAGAGGGTGGCATGTAGCCTGCTCGGTCTCTCAGGGCCCCTGCGGTCATCCCGGGTCCGAGTAATCATAAAAGCTTACGAGCCCGGTGCTTTCCTTTCTTTCTTTCTTGGGGATTTTGCATGAAAGTCTGTAGTGCCTTGCCTACTAAGTAGTGAACTGAGTAAGTGCATGTAGATAATAAATAGACATCAGCTGGAGGTCTTTTTGCTTGTGTCTTGTCCCCTACCCCCATTCATTGCATACGTGTACAAATAAATGCCCCCCTTTGTCGAATATTCACCTGCTCATTGCGTCCCTTCTGCCATTGAACTGCCGTAATTGCGTTTGGAATATTAGCTGGTTTTTAACACCGATAAGATAATCGGGTCCGACAGGGCTTGGTGATATAAAACCGCTCGGCAATCGCAAACGGAACGAGCTGCTTAAAGCGGCTCATTTCCGTGCAGGCTCCGTTGAGGTGTAAATCCCCGGCATTTCTGTCTGTGCGAATAATTAGGTACATCGACAATTCGGCGATCAACCCTGTAGCATGTGCACAGAAATGTTGGCTGATCTATGGGTCAGGTCAGGTATGGGAGCATGTGCCAGAACAGCGCGTCGCTGCGTCCACTTTCCGCCGGTACTCCAGGGGCCTCCGTCTGGCCATCCCCCAGGCAGATGCCAGGCCCATCCCCATCTCCTTGAGATGATGGTCAACCTGCTGCAACCATGAGGCACGTGGTCGGCCCACTGGCCTCCTCCACTCATGAGACTCCCTCGCTGAGAGAATCTGGTGAGCAGGATCAGCGTCAGGAAAACGAGCCACATGTCCATACAGCCGCAGCTGACGCTCACGGACTATGCAGGTAACAAATCTCATCCGAGTCTCTCTCAGCAACCGCTCGTTGGACACAAAATCCGACCAGCGATAGCCAAGGATTCTCCGAAGAGACCTGGTACCAAAGGAATTAAGTCTCCGTCTCAGATCCTTGGTCAAAGTCCAAGTCTCGCACCCATAGAGCAAGACTGGAAGTACCAAGGACCTGAAGACTCGGACTTTCGTCCTCCCGCACAGGTACCGGCAGCGCCACACCCCATGATCCAGTGAATCCATGACTCCCCAGGCCCGACCCAGACGTCTATTGACCTCCGGCTCACAACCTGCGGAGACATGAATATCACTGCCAAGGTAAAGTGAATCTATCCACGACCTCAACATCCTCACCACAAACAGACACAGACAGGACAGCAGCATCCAAGATGTCACCGAAAGCCTGGATCTTTGTTTTGACCCAAGAAATCCGTAATCCCAACGGCTCCGACTCCTCATTCAGCACCTCGAGGGCCCCAAGAGGATGTCTAAAGTCTCCGCAAAGATGACTGCATCATCTGCAAAATCAAGGTCCGAGATCTTGACATTTGCCAAACGATGCACCGCAACTTGATCTCTCCGACATCCTCCCAAAATCCAGTCCATACAAGTGCTGAAAAGTGTGGGGGCAAGTACACATCCCTGACGAACTCCAGTAACAACTGGAAATAAGTCAGAGGCGGTACCACCACACTTCACAGCACTCTCAGTACCAGAGTAGAGTTCAGACATCAGATCGATCAGTTTCGGGGGCACCCCACGAAGACCAAGAATCCTCCAGAGGACATCCCGATTCACTGAATCGGGAACGCTTTACAGAGATCAACATAGGCTGCAAGCAGCCCCTGCGAAACTCTCGTCTGCGTTCAGTGAGGGCACGAAGAGCAAGGATACGGTCAATCGTTGACCTCTTTGGTGTAAAGCCTGACTGCTCTGGACGCTGGTGCTCAAGCAGATGGTGGCGAACCCTATCAAGAATTATCCGAGCAAAGACCTTGCCCGGCACTGAGAGCAGCGTCACCCCTCGGTAGTTGTTGCAGTCTTGGCGATCACCCTTCCCTTTCCAGAGAGGGACAACAAGGCCCCTCTTCCAGTCAGTTGGGATGATGCCTGTGTTCCAGGCAGAGCACAAAACTGCATGCAACGGCAACGAGTGCAGCATTTCCACCAGCCTTGAGAAGTTCGGCATGGATGCCACAGATCCCTGGAGCTTTGCCCCGTTTCAACTGGTTCACTGCAGCCCGTGTTTCCACAAGCGATGGTGGACCACAGTTGATTCGAGGGTCAGCAACAGGGATTGTAACACCCTTGACGTCCAGCTCAACAGCTGGGGGATCAGCCTGGTACACCGCTCAAAGTAACCGGCCCAGCGGGCCTCACTTCAGACTCCTCTGTCAAGAGCCTACCACTCTCTGCTCGAACTGCAGTGCTCCGAGGATGGGCTTGGATGAGCAGTGTGCGCGAATTCCCCTGTAAGCGGGACGAGAATCACCTGTCCACAGGTGATGCTCTACCCCCTCACAGATTCCTCGCACATAGGCCTCCTTGTCCACCCTCAGTGCACGGTACAGTTTACGCCTCAGCTCCTGAACAGCTCAGCTCTGCCATTCAGCCTGGCCCTGCGACTCTGGTCAATGGTATCCAGTGTCCCTTGAGAGACAAAATTCTTCTTTGCCCTGCGGTGAACTCCAAGGCATCCACCGGCAACATCAAGGATGGTGGTCTTGAAGGTGCTCCACAACTCTTCAGGACCCCCAAAGCACCCAGACCCCCAAGTGTCCACTCAGCCTGTTCGCAAACTCCTCAGCTACTCTCTCATCCCTGAGCTTGGCAACATCCAGCCTAGGCTGGGATGGTACCATTCTCCAGGATTTAAGGTGCAGCTTTAGAGTTGCTACAACAAGCCTGTGGTCAGTATTGAGGAACTGAGCACTCCGGTAGACCCTGCAGTTCTGGATCATCCTCCAACGACCGTCAATGAGGACATGGTCAATCTCCTTTGCCACACCGCCAGCGTTGGAATACCAAGTCCAGCGATGAGCTTGCGGCGCTGAAACCATGAACCAGCCACCTAAGTCCATGACTTCTTGCAAAGTCAAGGAACTTGGTGCTATTCTGGTTCATAGTTCCTGACCCATGGGGACCAACACACACCTCATAACCATCCCTATCAGTTCCAGTCGATGCATTGAAATCCCAAGTCTAGAAGTGTATCTCGTCTGGGGCACTGATCAACCACAGATTCGAGTGTGGCGTAGAATGCATCCTTCACGGTAAGATCACTCGCCTCAGTCGGAGCATAAATAGAGACCAGGGAAATGACACCTAAGGAGTGACGAATCCTTAATCTCATGATACGCTCGTTGACCGGTGTTACCTCAATTATCATTGGGGTCAGCTTATTGGACACAGCTACAGCAACTCCTTGGGTATGGTAACCATCAGAGCGACCAGACCAATAGTAGGTGTAACCACCCACCATTATCTCGCCGCAATCCGGTCTCCGAACCTCAGAGAGAGCTGCAATCCCGATGTCCAAACGCTTGAGCTCAGATGATAACAGAGACAGGTGATCATCCTCTCTTAGGGATAGGACATTCCAGGCACCCACCCGAAGGGACCCGCCTCAGGTTAGCAAGGAGACCGCCGTCTGGTGGACGACACCTCAGCACCACTCCGACACACTCTCCCGCAATCTGACCCAGGGATGTTACCCCGTGGTTTCCCTCCTATCAAAGATTGGGGTCCCGAAAACTTTGCCCCAATCCCATCATCCGGTGAGCTGCCCTGCGAAGGGAAGCTGCACAGGAGGTACTCCCACGGAGTGGGTTTTCAGATTTTTTTGCGTTTTTGCGTTTTGCAGAATGAAGCGTTTTACGGTGGCTGGAGTGCAAATCCTGCCACCAACCTCCTAATAAGAAGTAACCCAACTGCAGGAGGACGTCCGCAGACACAGTTGGGCACTAGATATGGATGGCCGTTGGCTCACAAGGAGCTCCTCCGCCCTTTGAGCTCCTCCGCCCTCCGCCCTCCGCCCTGATCTATGGTGTGGTTAACAACACCCGTGGCTGGGTTTCGGCATTGATCCAAAAAGCTGCGACTGGATTGCCA
Organism: Eptatretus burgeri; assembly: GCF_056783735.1. Lineage (NCBI taxonomy): Eukaryota > Metazoa > Chordata > Myxini > Myxiniformes > Myxinidae > Eptatretus > Eptatretus burgeri. The sequence continues at coordinate 104,968,785 of NC_140968.1, read as the reverse complement.
CGTTCGCTGGGCGCGTGCGGCCGCAAATTAGCTAAAGGCGGTCGCCCACACGCCGGAGTGGCGAGAATCCACAACAATATCAATATTATCAATCATATCCTCATATGCATCACTTGTCTTAATTTCTAATATAAAACTATATGTATCCATATATAACAATAACACATTATCCTTATACTTTGATTTGAAATTATTATTGTAATAGTCATACATTAACGACTTTGACAAGTCAAGAATTGATGTTCCTACAAAAATGGGTTTATCCATTTCAATACTCTCTTTTTTCAAATGAATAGCACAAAAATTCTCTGAAAACACCTCTGTTCGCTCAAAACTTGGTCTGTTAATTAATTTTGAAGCCTGTTTCCAAGATGTAGCAAGTCTTATGTTTTGTCGATTCCTAATATTTTCCATAGTCTTTCCAACTACAGATTATTCATTAATTTATAAAAGTCCTCAAAATCAGTTTTTGCTTCTGTTCTCCTTTTTGTATTAAAATCAATACACTTCTTTAATGACTTTGTTTAAATTTCAGAATCTTACGAATTTTCCTCACTCTCAACCCAGCAGATAAATATTGTCTCAAGTTCCTTTGATGCAAAACATAACTTTCTTGATCATTTAATGGAGTAAGTATTTTTTCTGGAGATTTTCCTTTTATATTAAATGACTGTTGGTAATCACTTAACCATTCTTTTCTTGGACTTTCTTTATCAGGGGCATGAGGAAGGTCTTTATGTTTGTGATGAAGTTCTTCTGGATATTTTAAATGAACCTCAAAATAAATCCAACTTCAGCTTCATCCAATTCTTTTTGAGAGGAGACAACAATGTCTTGTAAAACTTTTTCGTAATGTTTTTCTTTAACCCATTTAAGTTTTCCATAAGGTAAAGATTGAGACATAGCCCACCCATACAAATTGTTAGCATCATAATAGATCAGGTAAGTGTTGTCCTCATTTTTATTTTAATCAGGAAGATATTTGTTATTTGCTTTTGCATATCTCTTGGAACATACTTCAGATATTCCTCGTCTTTTAGCCTTCTCTATCATGAAAAGCGTATCTATATCACTGATTAATTCCTAATACAGTTTTGTCATTTTCAACATAGCACTCCAAGCCAAACCCGGGGCTGTGTAATAGTGAGTGGGGTCTCATCCATAAGAATTTTTATTATGACAGATCGTTCTATAAGTTTCAAACACATCAGCCAATAACAATACATCAGTTTTAAGATACAAATCATGATATTCTCCAAGATTCTTTTTATTAAACTTCTCCCAAACCTTTTTAGCTTGTGTGTAATCTTTATCGGAAATATGAGTTTTATTCAACTTGCAAAAGAAACTTTCCTTTGAAGGAAGTTGTGTTTCTTTAAACTTCTCAAATGAATCCATGTAGTCATACGGATATATTTCCTTTTATGATAAGAGATCAATCTCTTCTTGATTTGAGAAATGTGATTTAATATTCGGGAAGTTTTTAATATTTGATACTAAGTTAGATAATGGACTTGCCATAAACTTGTATGTGTCAAGAAATCTGATATGGGTTATGGGGGATGTATTAATTGTTTTTTTGAATGAGATGTATTTTTGATGTGTGTTAGGAATGGCAGAAATATCTCCAGATGTCTTTGAAAGTTCATTTATGAATAAATGTGTGTCAAAGTGAGCGTTGTTGTGAAGAAAGACAGGAGTAAAGTTTGGGGGCTTGTAATTAAGATTACAAAGGGAATGAGCTGGACCTCTATATTTTCCAGAAAGATGACAATGATCCCAAACTTTGACCTCTCCCTCAATTTTCTCCTCACAAATATGACAGATACTGTTCTTTCTAAATTCCTTTTTTCTCTCCCTTTATTAATGACATTGGTTTATAGGTTTTAACCATTATTTCTCTTCGTCTGGTACAGTGTTTTTCCAATTGTCTTACAAACTCCTCTGAGGCATCTTCTCCTCTATAAAGTTCTAACTTGTTGTATTCATCACCAACAGATGATTTGATATAATAACAGAAACCCACAAGGAGTATGTTTTTGATATTTATTTATGTATGATTTATTTGGATTTGGAGAAACAGTGTCTATCTTTTCCAGGATACTTTCAAAATCAGCATATATCACAAACGGATGTTTTTATTGATTTGTTAAAATCTTTGAATGATATTTTTGAACCTGCTTTTGGTAAATTGATTACGGTTGATTTATGATTACTGCAATATTTTGAATGTTGATTTAATTGTTCTTTTGCATGAAAGGAGTTGAGACATCTCTTACAAGGATACGTTTTACATTTTCTCTTATATCGTTGTGATTTGGTTAATCTTGATAAATTTTTGATGAAAGCATACTGTGGTGTTTCCTGTGAAGTAAAGTAGAGAAGGTCAATGTGTGTTTCATCATTTTTATAGTTGTTTGAAATTTTTAATATCTGAACTTTGTAACAAATAAAAAGTAACAAAGTAACAACAAATAAAATAATTTAATTATGGTAAAATCAATCATGGTTTTACCATAGTTTATATCATGAAAACACAAAGAACAAGATTATATATTGTTGTGGTTTTCACCCGTTCGGCGTGCGTGCGACTGCTTTTAGCCAATGGCGGCTGCTCTTGCCCACCGAACGGACAAATCAAGTCGCAGGTTTCGGATCAATGCCGAAATCCAGCTACGGGTGTATCTTTAATCATACCACAGCCTTGTCAATACTCTACCCGTGCTACAGGGTCCAATCGCCGAATGGTCGATTTACCAAATTAATCGCGCGGGCAGACTACCGAGAGACTGTACCTTAATGGGGCCTGCTTGGAAACGAGCCGCGAAGCAGCTCGCTCCGTTTGCGATTTGCCGAGCAGTGTATATCGCCAAGCCCCGCCGGATCCGATTCTTTTATCGGCTATTAAAAAGCCAGCTATATTCCGAACTCAATTATGGCAGTTCAATTAGAAAAAGGACGCAATGAACGGGTTAACATTTAAGCAATGACATTTATTTACACATGCACATATACAAGCAATGCACGTATGCAATCATGCAGTCATGTATGCAACCAATGCACGTATGGGCAATGCAATTAATGCAATGGGGGTAAGGGACAGGACACAATTAACAAAAAGAACTACAACCATCTATTTATAATGTACACACATGCACTTAACAGTTCTACTTAAAGACATGGCGCCACAACGTTCATTCAAAGAAAACCCCAGAAAGAAAAGGCCCGGGCTCGTAAGCCTTTAATGTTTCTCAGAGCTTGGGAGACCGAAGGAGCTCCGAGAGGCCGTGCTGGTTACCTGCCGCCTTTGTGGCGACTCGCTGGGTGCTCCTCGACGTCCTGTCCACACGGCAGCTGGCGTGACTGCGGCGTGGCCCAGGACTCTCGTGCGGCCCGGTCGATCGGGCCTAGTCGACAACGCCTCGGAGGAACGTATGGGCCTTTGCTCTCTCAAAGTTGATGCTCTCTTAAGAGCCCGTCCATTCCTCAGCGTCGTTTGGACTGTCCCAGGGCCCGATCACTTCAGACCGTTATGCCGCTGGTTGGCGACTCCTCTCCGGCCTCTCCCCAGCGACCCACAGTTCAGCTCGGCACGGCAGGATGCGCTCCAGGCTCCCGTCTCCTCCGCTCTCTCCAGCTCCTCACCGACTGCAGACTCCAGACTCCAGACTGATCCAGCTCCCAACGTGGCTCCACACAACTGCGCTTGGCGTCTCTGCGCGCCCTTATATTGGGTCCGTGAGGCAAGGTTTTGATCTCCGATCTCTCACCTCTGACCCCCCGTTGGCTCTGCCCATTTCGATCTTTTGATCCAATTTCGATGCGAAGCTCGGAGAGAGCGGACGTGGCAGAGATCATCTGCCCCACGTGGACGTTGTGGAAATCACCGGCCCCCGTCCTAACATGGAACCCCTGCGTCTGTCGGCGGCGATGCCGTTCATGGGGAACTCGCCGTGGCTGACGCAAAGATGGCGGCGTTTGCAGAGATGAAGGTGAGGCGATGTTGTTCGTTGTTGAGATGTGGTTTAGCAGATGGTGAGGAGATGTCGTTATGGTGAAGGTGGTTGTTGTGAAGGCGGTTGTGGAGAAGGTGGTTGTTGTGAAGACGGTTGTGGTAGTTGAAATGAGGTTGGTCCAAAATAAAGATAGTAAAAGAAAAACGGCTGACTCAAAGATCACAGCCCTTATACATCAGTGGGGAAATCTATCTGAAGACAGACTTATCGACATAACTGATCTGAGGACCTATATGGTGTCCTGTGAATTTCCATAGCCGTAACAATATAATAAGTAAGGAAATACAAAATGATTTAACTATGGGAAGATGGGGAGGTATTTCCTGTCATTATATTAATCTGTCATATTGTATTTCTAATACATAAATGACAGCAAGAAGGCTTCAAGAAAATTATCATTTCTTTGTCCAAGCATACCTTCAAGAAAAGGGTATTCGGTATTTAAATAAATATGTTCTACAACATAAGAATGAGGTATTTTCAATAAAAAGATTGGCTTTATGCTGATGTTAATAAACCAACAACTTTGGATTTAAGTAAAATGTTAAATAATGAAAAAAAATTAAAGTTAAGAAAACGCAAGGCTCTTTTTGAAATCCAGAAGAAATTTTATTGGTTTCCTGTTGTTAAAAAAAATTATTTTGGATGCAGGAATAACAAGAAATCCTGATGAATATATGTTTGACATTCTATGCGGTGAAAGTGATTCAACGATAGTAAGGGATGAGGAAGGAGTTGAAGAAACTGAGATAAAGGAGGAGAAGGAGAAGAGAGAGAAGGAGGAGAAGGAGAAGAGAGAGAAAGAGGCAAGGGAGAAGAGGGAGAAGGAGGAAAGGGAGAAGAGAGAAGGAGGCAAGGGAGAAGAGAGAGAAGGAGGCAAGGGAGAAGAGAGAGAAGGAGGCAAGGGAGAAGAGAGAGAGAGAAGGAGGCAAGGGAGAAGAGAGAGAGAGAGAAGGAGGCAAGAGAGAAGAGAGAGAAGGAGGCAAGGGAGAAGAGAGAGAAGGAGGCAAGGGAGAAGAGAGAGAGAGAGAGAAGGAGGCAAGAGAGAAGAGAGAGAAGGAGGCAAGGGAGAAGAGAGAGAAGGAGGCAAGGGAGAAGAGAGAGAAGGAGGCAAGGGAGAAGAAAGAGAAGGAGGGGAGAGAGAAGGAGGAGAGGGAGAGGAAGGAAAGAGAGAGAAGGAGGAGGAGGAGAAGGAGAAGAGAGAAAGAGGCCAGGGAGAAGAGAGAGAGAGAGAAGGAGGCAAGGGAGAAGAGAGAGAAGGAGGCAAGGGAGAAGAGAGAGAAGGAGGCAAGGGAGAAGAGAGAGAAGGAGACAAGGGAGAAGAGAGAGAAGGAGGCAAGGGAGAAGAGAGAGAAGGAGGCAAGGGAGAAGAGAGAGAAGGAGGCAAGGGAGAAGAGAGAGAAGGAGGCAAGGGAGAAGAGAGAGAAGGAGGCAAGGGAGAAGAGAGAGAGAGAAGGGGGCAAGGGAGAAGAGAGAGAGAAGGAGGCAAGGGAGAAGAGAGAGAAGGAGGCAAGGGAGAAGAGAGAGAAGGAGGCAAGGGAGAAGAGAGAGAGAAGGAGGCAAGGGAGAAGAGAGAGAGAGAGAGGGAGGCAAGGGAGAAGAGAGAGAGAAGGAGGCAAGGGAGAAGAGAGAGAAGGAGGCAAGGGAGAGAGAGAGAGAGAGAGAGAGAGAGAGAGAGAGAGAGAGAGAGAGAGAGAGAGAGAGAGAGAGAGAGAGAGAGAGAGAGAGAAGGAGGCAAGGGAGAAGAGAGAGAGAAGGAGGCAAGGGAGAAGAGAGAGAGAGAAGGGGGAAAGGGAGAAGAGAGAGAAGGGGGCAAGAGAGAAGAGAGAGAAGGAGGCATGGGAGAAGAGAGAGAAGGAGGCAAGGGAGAAGAGAGAGAAGGAGGCAAGGGAGAAGAGAGAGAAGGAGGCAAGGGAGAAGAGAGAGAAGGAGGCAAGGGAGAAGAAAGAGAAGGAGGGGAGAGAGAAGGAGGAGAGGGAGAGGAAGGAAAGAGAGAGAAGGAGGAGGAGGAGAAGGAGAAGAGAGAGAAAGAGGCCAGGGAGAAGAGAGCGAGAAGGAGGCCAGGGAGAAGAGAGAGAGAAGGAGGCAAGGGAGAAGAGAGAGAAGGAGGCAAGGGAGAAGAGAGAGAAGGAGGCAAGGGAGAAGAGAGAGAGAAGGAGGCAAGGGAGAAGAGAGAGAGAAGGAGGCAAGAGAGAGAGAGAGAGAGAGAGAGAGAGAGAGAGAGAGAGAGAGAGAGAGAGAGAGAGAGAGAGAGAGAGAGAGAGAGAGAGAGAGAGAGAGAGAGAGAGAGAGAGAGAAGGAGGCAAGGGAGAAGAGAGAGAGAAGGAGGCAAGGGAGAAGAGAGAGAGAAGGAGGCAAGGGAGAAGAGAGAGAGAGAAGGAGGCAAGGGAGAAGAGAGAGAAGGAGGCAAGGGAGAAGAGAGAGAAGGAGGCAAGGGAGAAGAGAGAGAAGGAGGCATGGGAGAAGAGAGAGAAGGAGGCAAGGGAGAAGAGAGAGAAGGAGGCAAGGGAGAAGAGAGAGAAGGAGGCAAGGGAGAAGAGAGAGAAGGAGGCAAGGGAGAAGAAAGAGAAGGAGGGGAGAGAGAAGGAGGAGAGGGAGAGGAAGGAAAGAGAGAGAAGGAGGAGGAGGAGAAGGAGAAGAGAGAGAAAAAGACCAGGGAGAAGAGAGCGAGAAGGAGGCCAGGGAGAAGAGAGAAAGAAGGAGGCAAGGGAGAAGAGAGAGAAGGAGGCAAGGGAGAAGAGAGAGAAGGAGGCAAGGGAGAAGAGAGAGAGAAGGAGGCAAGGGAGAAGAGAGAGAGAGAAGGAGGCAAGGGAGAAGAGAGAAAAGGAGGCAAGGGAGAAGAGAGAAAAGGAGGCAAGGGAGAAGAGAGAAAAGGAGGCAAGGGAGAAGAGAGAGAGAAGGAGGCAAGGGAGAAGAGAGAGAAGGAGGCAAGGGAGAAGAGAGAGAGAGAGAGAGAGAGAGAGAGAGAGAGAGAGAGAGAGAGAGAGAGAGAGAGAGAGAGAGAGAGAGAGAGAGAGAGAAGGAGGCAAGGGAGAAGAGAGAGAAGGAGGAGAGGGAGAGGAAGGAAAGAGAGAGAATGAATAAATATAAAAATATGGAAACCAATCAGATAAAAAAAAAAGATTTGAGGTATTACAGAAACTAAATAAATCTCAACGCACCGAGGAGGAAAACAAAGAATTGGCAAGTCTATTCAAAATATTTGCATCAAGAGTATTAACATCGATTTCAGGGAGAAGATATAAACGAGAAAGTGGAGATAAAGAAGAGAAAGAAGGAAAATATTATATTATTGATGATGTTTGTGTGATTGACTTTATTTAAAGTTTTTCATTTTTTTCTTAAATAAATGGAGGAGAGACTGAAGACATTTCTCAGGATTCTTTATGTTTTAAAAATTAAGATTCAAATGTGCATGTTGGAAACTAAAAAGGTTTTCACACTCTGTAGGAATTTTTCTCATAAATAAATGAGTTATTATCTCAAATGTATAAAGAAAACTAATTCTAAAAATACCTCATATTTTAAAAGTAAAAATAACAGGGTTTTCCAAAAAGTCATATGTTCAGTGTGTGGCTCTAAAAAGAGTAAATTTATCTTCAAACACAAACGTGGAGGAGATATACAAAAGTTTTTATCAGGAAGTAAATTTACAACTAGTGGAATACCAGGGGTATTACATCTACCAGGGTATTCTTTCTGTGGTCCAGGAACAAAAATGAATAAAAGATTAGATGAGGCTGACAATCCTAAACCGTGGAGCAAACTGATCAATAGGGTTGATGAAGTGTGCATGAGGCACGATATTGATTATGGAAATAGCACAACGTTGGAAAAAAAACACGAAGCCAACAGAGAAACGTTGTATAATTTGTCTCTGATACAAAATCCAACCTTGAGAGAAAAAGTTGATCGATTTATCGTGAAGAAGATGATCAGTGCTAAATTGAAACTTGGGCTTGGAAATTCAAAAAACTTATCGGCTCTAATAATGTCATTAAGATTGAAGAGCAATTCACTGATGAATTACATAAACCAATATTCACAAAGTTTCAGAGAAGGAAGGTTTATTCCAAGGAAGTTGATTATATCTGGTCTGCTGATTAAATTTAACTCAATTATGATAAGGGGTGCAAGTATGCTTTAACTGTTATTGATTTGAGTAGATATGCATAGGTTGTCCCTTTGAAAAACAAAATCGGGAATACTCTTATGTTAGCCTTTCAACAGATATTTAATAAAAGCAAGAAAAAACCTAAAAAAAATTGTGGACTGATGAGGGTACGGAGTTCTACAACAAAACATTTATGAATTTTCTTTAAAATAACAACATTATATTATACAGCACTTTAAATGAAGGAAAAGCGGTTGTTATTGAGCGATTCAATCGGACTTTAAAAGAGAGACTATATAACAAATTCACTCAACTCGGTTCTCAACAATAGTTAGCTTTAATTCATGATATTGTAGATAAGAATAATGATACGATTCACACCTCAACGAATACTAAACCATCAGAAACATTTACAAAATTAGAATATGAAACAGAGATTAATGTCAGAAAGCCTAAGTTCAAAGTTGGTGATATCGTAAGAATATACAGGTGGAAATATCATTTTGAAAAAGGTTATACTAAGCGATGGACAAATTAACTTTTTTAAATCCATGATGTAATAGATACGGTCCCTTGGACTTATAAGGTATATGATTGAGAAGAGGAAGAGATTTTAGTTTCATTTTATTCACAGGAATTACAAAAGACAAAACTAAGCAGATAATACTCATGGGAGCAATGGGTTGGCGCTTCATTTCCCTCTACTATACACCTTTATGGACACTCGAAGACCAAGTCCGAGGTGTATAACAGGTGGCATCTGCTGAGGGTTGAATTTTAAAAATATTTATATAATGTATGTCATGTGTCACAAATATATATATAATGTTCTTAGATCTGTGAACCCCAAACACACAATCTTCAACTGAATAGTCAGTCAAGGCTTAATGTTTGTTTGTTAGTGTGTGTGCAATGGGGGACGTACTTAGATCTGTGAACCCCAAACACAGAATCCTCAACTACATAGTCAAGGCTTAACGTGTGTGTGTGTGTGTGTGTGTGTGTGTGTGTGTGTGTGTGTGTGTGTGTGTGTGTGTGTGTGTGTGTGTGTGTGTGTGTGTGTGTGTGTGTGTGTGTGTGTGTGTGTGTGTGTGTGATAATATAACAGTGAGTATAATCAACCCCAACCCATCCCTAACCCACCATAACCAACCCTAACCTTCACATTCAAAATCCCAACCACAAACCCAACCCCAACCCTCACCCACCCTAGCCCTCACATTCAAAATCTCAACCCCAACCCAAACCCACCCTAACCCTCACATTCAAAATCTCAACCCCAACCCAACCCTCGCCCGACATAATATCTTTTACAAAATATGTATTTCAACAATATATATGTATATATATATATATATATATATATATATATATATATATATATATATATATATATATATATATATATATATATATATATTTTTTTATGTTTTTTTTCTCTTCTTCCAATTCTGTCTTTTAAGGCTTTCAGGTTTGATGAAGTAGAAAGGGGAGTAAGAACTTTCCTGCACTTTCTTCCCAGAACTAACAATGTATTTGTTTTAATTTTTTTTCTCTTCTTCCAATTCTGTCTTTTTAGGCTTTCAGGTTTGATGAAGTAGAAAGGGGGAGTAAGAACTTTCCTGCACTTTCTTCCCAGAACTTTCTTGATATTGCTCTCATCAAGCACCATCCAACAAAGAACTATATCGATAGGTTTAGATCCCCAAGAGTCTTCTTGGTAGAAACCACATTTCAAGTCTCCAAAATAAACCCACCTTTCCAAGTCTCCAAGGTATAACCACATTCCTGTTGAGTTTCCAAGATTTGTATCACATTGTGAGTTATCAAGCCAGAACCCACATTTCAAGTCTCCAAAATAAAACCAACTTACAAAGTTTCCAAGGGATAACTCATTTCCTGATTTTTTCAAAATTTGTGTCTCCAAGGTAGGTTCCATATTTAGAACCATCTTGGCAGAACCCTTTTCCCGAGTCTCCAAGGTAGTTATTTAAACCATCAAGGCAGAACTCATTTACTAATTTTTTTTCAAAATTTGTGAGGTCTCCGAGGTAGGTTTCATATTTAAAACCACCAAGGATAACTCATTTACTGAGTTTTTCAAAATTTGAGAGTCTCCAAGGTAGGATCATGGATCCGCCTGGTACAGCCGCTCAAAGTAACCGGCCCAGCTGGCCTTCACTTCAGACTCCTCTATCAAGATCCACCACCCTCCACTCTAACTACAGTCAACTGAGGGATAGATTTGGAGGAACCCAATGCGCTAATTCCCCTGTAAGCAGGACAAGAATCACTTGACCACAGGTGATGCTCTACCCCGTCACAGATTCCTCGCACATAGGCCTCTTTGTCCCCCCTTAGCGCACGTACAATTTTATGCCTCAGCTCCCTGAACAGCTAAGCACTGCCATTAAGCCTGGCCCTGTGACTCTGGACAATGGTATCCAGTGTCCGTGTCCCTTGAGAGACAAAATTCTTCTTCACCCGAGAGTGAGCTCCAAAGCATCCACCGGCGACATCAAGGATGGTAGTCTTGAAGGCACTCCACAACTCTTCCGAATTCCCCAAAGCACCCAGACTCCTCAAATCTCCACTCAGCTTGTTCGCAAACTCCTCAGCTTCCCTCTCATCCTTGAGCTTGCCAACGTCCAGCCTAGGCTGGGATGGTACCATTCTCTAGGATTTAAGGTACAACTTCAGAGTTGCTTCAACAAGCCTGAAGTAGGTATTGTGGAACTGAGCACTCCGGTAGACCCTGCAGTTCTGGATCATCCTCCAGCGACCATCAACGTGCACATGGTCAATCTCCTTTGCCACACCACCAACATTAGAATACCAAGTCCAGCGATGTGCATGTGGGTGCTGAAACCATGAACCAGCCACCCTAAGTCCATAACTTCTTGCAAAGTCAAGAAACTTAGTGTTATTCTGGTTCACAGTTCCAGACCCATGGGGACCAACATATGTCTCATAACCATCCCTATCAGTTCCAGTCGTTGCAGTGAAATCCCCAAAGACGAGAAAAATATCTCACCTAAGGCACTGATCACAACCACAGACTCGAGCGTGGCATAGAATGCATCCTTCACGGTGAGATCACTCGACTCAGTCGGAGCATGTTCAGAGACCAGGGAAACGACACCCAATGAGTGACGAATCCTTAATCTCATAATACCGGCGTTACCTCAATTATCATTAGAGTCGGCTTATTGGACACAGCTACAGCAACTGCTTGGACATGGTAACCATCAGAGTGACCAGACCAATAGTCGGTGTAACCACCCACCATTATCTCGCCACTATCTGGTCTCCAAGCCTCAGAGTCTGCTGCAATACAGATGATAACAGAGACAGGTGATCATCCTCTCTTAGTGATAGGACATTCCAGACTTGGCACACACACGCACCTGAACTCCGAGGATGCGGCCATGTCACTGATTCAATTCCCTTTGTGGGCCAGGGGAAGGAACTTGGAATGTGATCATAATGCTGGCGATAGCTCGCCACCTCTTAACGAAGGAAACCGTGGGTTCTTTAATGTCCACTAACTAAATGCCAGCAGCTGGGATGTCCAGTTTAATATCCATCCGAGGGACAGCACACATTGATGAATCACCTTGTCTGTGAAACACTGGGATGACAGTTTACAGCTGGGTCGGGATTCGATCCCAGGCTCGATAGCTCAGAGCCCAGTGTGTGTACCTCCAGGTCATCCTGCCAGCTTGTAATTAAGGTGGAACCTGTTGAACTGGTGTGATAGAAATAAAATAAATATGTTACAGCATCAGAAAATAATGTTTTCATCAAAGAACTTTAAGCTGGTTGTCCTTATTACTTTCACTTCCTTGATGACATTGCATGTCTTTCATAAAGAGCAGGCTGTGTGTACTATTAACTGGAATGTGAATGCAAACATTGTTCAATACGGCACTAAGCGCTCCACCATATTAAGATAGTAGAACCTTTCCACACTACCGATCTCTTTTATTCATCCAAAGGGAAATTAAATAAAAATGATTGGCCATGTGGTTGAGGTCAAGACAAAGACATTCGAGTTTGTTTAACATTCCCTTCCGACCCAGTGCCCTGCGATGCTGGATTCCCAGGTTCAAATCTCATGGACTGAGTTGATCTGTCCGTTGTGTACTATTGTCATAGTAATTCACGTAAAAGTACATTGATGTCTTTCAATGTCTTTGTCCTACATGTGATTGATGTACAAGCTAAACTATGACTCCAAGACCAATGTAAAAAAAAAAAAAATCTGCTCAAACACAACGCTGTTTTGAACAGCTGTTTATGGCATCAGATCCTCTTGAGGAGACAAAATGCATCAGAAAAGATAAACTCAAAAATCGAATTTCTCGGCCACGTACCAAGAGAGAAGACTGTGTTGAGAAGGAAATTAATAACTGCCATTGCTCTTCACCCCATGCAAGTATGCACACCCTGATTAGGCAATTACCCACTCTGAAAATGGTGAAAATCTTCCACTTTATGAGACTGCATATATTCATTTTCATCACGGCCAGGTAATGATGTTCAAGTCTGAAGAATTGTATAATTAAGAAAGAAATAATACAGTTACACGCTGCCATTCCTACGATCAGCTCATTTGTTCATCTCCTGGCAGTATTCCCACTACGTACAAGAAATCGGCTGTATTGAGGAGCTCCTCTATGGATCATCCAAAAAGTGCCAGGAACCCATGGTGATGACGATTGTGTTTCACTAATTTCATGAAACTTTGCACCACACTTTTACATGCACTGATCATGATCGTGTTTACAATGCACAGCATACAATGGAAAACGTCAAACACTGTGTTTATTCACCAAAATGATCATATGGTATTTAATTTGTATCCAAAGGTGTTTAAACACATCAAAATGTTCATGTAGTATTTAATTTGTATCAAAAAGTGTTTAAATACATCAAATGATCATATAGTATTTAATTTGTATCAAAAAGGTATTTAAATGTAAAAATGATCATATGATATTTAATTTGTATCAAAAAGGTGTTTTTACATCAAAATGATCATATAGGATTTAATTTGTATCAAAAAGTATTTAAATACATCAAAATGATCATATAGTATATAATTTGTGTTAAAAAGTGTTTAAATACATCAAATGATCATATCGTATTTAATTTGTATCAAAAAGGTGTTTAACTACATCAAAATGATCATGTAGTATTTAATTTCTATCAAAAAGGTGTTTAATTTCTATCAAAAAGGTATTTAAATACATCAAATGATCATATAGTGTTTAATTTATATCAAAAAGGTGTTTATATGTAAAAATGATCATATAGTATTTAATTTGTCTCAAAAAGGTGTTTACATACATCAAATGATCATATAGTGTTTAATTTGTATCAGAAAGGTGTTTTAGCATGTAAAAATGATCATATAGTATTTATTTTCTATGCATAGGTGTTTAAATACATCAAATGATCACATAGTATTTAATCTATATCAAAAAGGCATTTTAACATGGAAAAATGATCATATAGTATTTAATTTCTATCCATAGGTGTTTAAACACATCAAAATAGTCATGTTGTATTTAATTTGTATCAAAAAGGTGTTTTAGCATGTAAAAATGATCAAAGAGTATTTATTTTCTATCCATAGGTGTTTAAATACATCAAATGATAACATCGTATTTCATTTATATCAAAAAGGTGTTTTAGCATGTAAAAATGATCAATGATCATATAGTATTTATTTTCTATCCATAGGTGTTTAAATACATCAAATGATCACATAGTATTTAATTTATATCAAAACGGTGTTTTAACATGTAAAAATGATCATATAGTATTTATTTTCTATCCATAGGTGTTTAAATACATCAAATGATCACATAGTATTTAATTTATATCAAAACGGTGTTTTAACATGTAAAAATGATCATATGGTATTTAAATTCTATCCATAGGTGTTTAAACACATCAAAATGGTCATGTTGTATTTAATTTATATCAAAAAGGTGTTTATATGTAAAAATGATCATATCGTATTTAATTTGTATCAAAAAGGTGTTTACATATATCAAATGATGATATATTTGTTTCCAAAGGTGTTTCCTGTTTTTATTCCAATGTACAGAATGTTGTGCCAAGAAATATTTTCCATCTCGTTGTACCTTTAGCAACACAGCTCAAAATGAAAGCAAAAGTAATATAAAGAATGGCTGAGAATTGTTACGAAGTGGAATAAAAGTGAAATCAAACGATGTTGTGATCAAATATTTAACAACCTTATTCTCCATTTTATTACTTTCCTTCACCTCCTGAACACTAGTTATTTTCAAAATATGATTCACACCTGTCATGCACAAATATTCAGAGACATTTTTCCTTTTGGTAAATAACTGGTGTTCAGGAGGTGACAGAAAGTAATAAAATGGAGTACAAGGTTGTTAAATATTTGATCACAACATCGTTTGATTTCACTTTTATTCCACTTCCTAACAATTTTCAGCCATTCTTTATATTACTTTTGCTTTCGATTTGAGCTCAGTGTTGCTAAAGGTATAACCAGATGGAAAATAATAACCGTAAGAACAACTTTCTCTACATTGGAATGAAAACCATCATTGCATCATATATGTGCCAATTCCAACGACTAGTACTACCACTACTAATTTGATGACGTAATTTATTCCTATCCTCTTGTGGGGTCAGCTAGTGAAAGAGATTACCCCACACTCAAAGCGCAGAGTGGGGTGAAGCAATTGGTTCCCTCTGTCTGTTTACAGACGTCGGTCTATGCTCAAGGAACTAATAAAATTTTATTTTATTTCAGATTTTGAATCCTGTAGAACACGACTCGGAAAATGAACCTGCAGCCTCGCATTACTTTGGCTCTGAATTTGGTAAATTGTACAGAATCTCCTCCTGAGCACACATGCACACACAGGAGTAAGGTAACTTATTGTTTTTAAGGACATCATAAATTACACAAACAGGCACGAAGAACTAATGTAGGTGCTAAATAAGGTGGTGTAAAAGATGGGGCATCATGGGAAAACTTATGAATTTTTTTTTTTTTACAGCCTTTGAAACTTTTATTTTATTTCAATTGAATTATATATTTGAACACCGGAGAACACAAATCCTCTTGTTTGCACTTCTAAAAACGTTCAGTTTGGTTGTGCCTGGGCAAAATTTTACACTGTTTTAACCAACCAAATTTGCTGCATGCTCTGAGGGCAGAGTAATAGCGAGATGAAAACAAAAATGGCAGCACGGCGATGCAACCACAGAGCAAACTAGCATCAGCCAAAAATGTTTGTTTAATGTTTTGTGCATCTTTTTCTCAAAGATCGTTCCAACATCGTCCGTTTCTCCCAGAAGAGTTGGCAGAACGTTCAACCCTGGACTTTTCTGTTTGACCGATTGCCACCGGCTTCATATGGTCACCATCGCACCTGTTATTCAAAGTTCACAAATCGAGCTAATATATATCGTCCTTGCAAATGCAAAGCAAGACTTGAAAAGACCCTTCCCATGTGCTTTTTCTCAAGACTGCGTGGGGTAAGGTTTTATATGAACTGTAGCTGGCCAGGTAAGGCCCAAGTCTTTCACAAGCTGGCTGGCCAGGCCTGAAGGTCCACTGAATGTGATTTGAGAAGGAATTTGTAATTTGTTTAGGATGCTTTCTTTTTATGTTTGCAGGACTTGCATTTAAAAGTGTCAATATGCATGTTCTTCAAGTAACCCACTCTTCATTAAACTACAAGCTTACCACAGCTACCTCCACTCTACATTTCTTCATTCGCGTCACCCAAAATGATGAGAACGACATCTGGTCTCACCAATCTACTTATTGTAGTCGCATGATCCCCCCCCCCCACATTCCACAGTTAAACCACATTCACAGCACTTTGCTTTCTGCACCTGCAGCTGCCGACTAAGTGTTGCATTGGCGGCCCTATCCTCCAGCAGCATTTTTCTCTCTGCACCCGCAGCTTTGTACCACGTCCTGCATCGCAGCTCTATCTTCATTGGGTTTTCGCTCCTTTCAACTGTGGGACTACTATCATTGAACCCCTTTTGGTGAGCAGCTTATTCCCATGGGCACTGGCCATTTATGCCACCTGAGTCACCGAGTGGATCATATTATTTTGTGGACACGACGCCAGATTGGGCCACTGGTGATACGCAATTTCTTGCTCCTTATTGAACTTGTGACTGTATTCACCCACACTCAAGCTGAACAGCTTGTGGAACACCGTTTAGACTGGACAAAGTCATCAGCCTTTGGCAGTGAGTTACCATGGCATGCAATTATTGAAAATGTATGGTTTATATCTCATTGATCATGGTTCCTTCCTTATATGAATCGGTATTCATGGTGGATATCCAGCTCTGCAATGAGAAAACAAACCTCAGTGTTATTAAACGTTTCCTTCTACAAGAACTTTGCACAGTGATACAACAGGCCCATGGAGGAGAAATGACAGCAGGAAATGGAGTTCAATGTCATCCCTGGTGAATATGGATACTTTGCAAACAAATAACGAGTATAGAAGGAAAGCTGAATGTTAAGTCGCATGATGTTAGGCTGTCCCACTGTGACATCCCGAGCAGCAAACATGCCAAATGTTTAAAATCCTGAAATGGATCCATTTCCAAACCTTCACAACATTTGCATCCAATCACCGCAGATATGGACGGATCTGATGTAAGAGGTGGGATGGAACAGCTCGTGGTTCTTCTTCACTTGAAATGCGAGGCCTTCATTATGAGGCTTCAACAATGAGTCTGAGACACAAATTCGACTTCTCATTGCGAGCATTGCCAAGTGAATAACACATCACCAGTACACAGTAGTGTTTCCTCTACATTGATAACATTTTCCCCAGATCATGTCAGAGCACCACCAAGTCCCCTTGTGTAAATTATTAAAGCATTGTAAAATTTACATTCATTGAACACCAAGTGGCTTGTTTCATTCCAACTCATTTCTCGAATCATTTGTTTCTCAGAATACCTGGCAGACTGTTTGGCGTCACAGACGAAGGGTGGTTTAGTATTCACCATGTCTCATCGGCGTCTCCTCGCATGGGCTGTGATGCAACGAGCAAGAGCGTGCGATCCCATTCCACATCGGGTCCCTTTGGGGACCAGAAACACACAAACGCAGCTCATCCAAAGATAATTGCAGCTTCAAAGTTTCTGCTCATGAAATGTAAGGACAAAAGCCATACAATTTAACAGAGTTTAACCCTCATCTTGTTAAAATCCCCAAATCCAAGCTCTATGCTCAGCTCCACCCATTTATTCCTCCTTTCTCTCACCTGTGGAACCAACTTCCCCGGTCTGTTCAGTCCCA
>NC_140968.1:104903806-104946306 GCF_056783735.1 Eptatretus burgeri | reverse complement strand
TGTGTCTGTCCTGTTTTCCCATGTAGATAAATAAGACTATTTTGAGCCGTGCCGTTCCCGTGTCCCATGTTCCCATGTAGATAAATAAGATTAGATAGAGCTGTGTCTGTCCTGTTTTCCCATGAAGATAAATAAGATAAGATATAATAGAGCTGTGTCTGTCCCGTGCTCCATTATAGAAAAATAAGATTAGATTGAGCCATGTCTGTCCCGTGCTCCCATATAGAAAAATAAGATTAGATAGAGCTGTGTCTGTCCCATGTTCCCATTAGGATAAATACGATTAGATAGAGCCATGTCTGTCCCGTGCTCCATTATAGAAAAATAAGATTAGATAGAGCTGTGTCTGTCCTGTTTTCCCATGAAGATAAATAAGATTAGATAGAGCCGTGTCTGTCCCGTGCTCCATTATAGAAAAATAAGATTAGATAGAGCCATGTCTATCCCGTGTTCCCATATAGAAAAATAAGATTATTTAGAGCCGTGCCTGTCCCGTGTTCCCATAAGATTATATAAGGCCATGTCTGTCCCATGTTCCAATATAGATAAATACGATTAGATAGAGCCGTGCCTGTCCCGTGTTCCCATAAGATTATATAAGGCCGTGTCTGTCCCATGTTCCCATATAGATAAATACGATTAGATAGAGCTGTGTCTGTCCTGTTTTCCCATGTAGATAAATAAGATTATTTAGAGCCATGTCTGTCCCGTGTCCCATGTTCCCATGTAGATAAATAAGATTAGATAGAGCCATGTCTGTCCCGTGCTTCATTTTAGAAAAATAAGATTAGATAGAGCTGTGTCTGTCCCGTGCTCCATTATAGAAAAATAAGATTAGATAGAGCTGTGTCTGTCCCGTGCTCCATTATAGAAAAATAAGATTAGATAGAGCCATGTCTGTCCCGTGTTCCCATGTAGAAAAATAAGATTATTTAGAGCCGTGCCTTCCCGTGTTCCCATAAGATTATATAAGGCCATGTCTGTCCCATGTTCCAATATAGATAAATACGATTAGATAGAGCTGTGTCTGTCCTGTGTTCCCATGTAGATAAATAAGATTATTTAGAGCCGTGCCTGTCCCGTGTCCCATGTTCCCATGTAGATAAATAAGATTAGATAGAGCCGTGTCTGTCCCGTGCTCCATTATAGAAAAATAAGATTAGATTGAGCCATGTCTGTCCCGTACTCACATATAGAAAAATAAGATTAGATAGAGCTGTGTCTGTCCCATGTTCCCATGTAGATAAATACGATTAGATAGAGCCATGTCTGTCCCGTGCTCCATTATAGAAAAATAAGATTAGATAGAGCTGTGTCTGTCCTGTTTTCCCATGTAGATAAATAAGATTATTTTGAGCCGTGCCTGTCCCGTGTCCCACGTTCCCATGTAGATAAATAAGATTAGATAGAGCCGTGTCTGTCCCATGCTCTATTATAGAAAAATAAGATTACATAGAGCTGTTTCTGTCCTGTTTTCCCATGAAGATAAATAAGATTAGATAGAGCCGTGTCTGTCCCGTGCTTCCTTATAGAAAAATAAGATTAGATAGAGCCGTGTCTGTCCCGTGTTCCCATAAGATTATATAAGGCCGTGTCTGTCCCATGTTCCCATATAGATAAATACGATTAGATAGAGCTGTGTCTGTCCTGTGTTCCCATGCAGATAAATAAGATTATTTAGAGCCGTGCCTGTCCCGTGTTCCCATAAGATTATATAAGGCCGTGTCTGTCCCATGTTCCCATATACTTAAATATGATTAGATAGAGCTGTGTCTGTCCTGTTTTCCCATGTAGATAAATAAGATTATTTAGAGCCATGTCTGTCCCGTGTCCCATGTTCCCATGTAGATAAGTAAGATTAGATAGAGCCGTGTCTGTCCCGTGCTTCATTTTAGAAAAATAAGATTACATAGAGCTGTGTCTGTCCCGTGCTCCATTATAGAAAAATAAGATTAGATAGAGCTGTGTCTGTCCCATGTTCCCATAAGATTATATAAGGCCGTGTCTGTCCCATGTTCCCATATAGATAAATACGATTACGTAGAGCTGTGTCTGTCCTGTGTTCCCATGTAGATAAATAAGATTATTTAGAGCCGTGCCTGTCCCGTGCTCTATTATAGAAAAATAAGATTAGATAGAGCTGTGTCTGTCCTGTTTTCCCATGAAGATAAATAAGATTAGATAGAGCCGTGTCTGTCCCGTGCTCCATTAAAGAAAAATAAGATTATTTAGAGCCGTGCCTGTCCCGTGTTCCCATAAGATTATATAAGGCCGTGTCTGTCCCATGTTCCCATATAGATAAATACGATTAGATAGAGCTGTGTCTGTCCTGTGTTCCCATGTAGATAAATAAGATTATTTAGAGCCGTGCCTGTCCCGTGTTCCCATAAGATTATATAAAGCTGTGTCTATCCCATGTTCCCATATAGATAAATAAGATGAGATAGAGTTGTGTCTGTCCCATGTTCCCATGTCGATAAATAAGATTAGATAGAGCCATGTCTGTCCGATGCTCCCATATAGAAAAATATGATTAGATAGAGCTGTGTCTGTCCTGTGTTCCCATATAGATAAATAAGATAATATAGAGCTGTGTCTGTCCCGTGTTCCCATGTCGATAAATAAGATTATTTAGAGCCATGTCTGTCCTGTGTTCCCATATAGAAAAATTATGATTAGATAGAGCTGTGTCTGTCCTGTGTTCCCATATAGATAAATAAGATTAGATAGAGCTGTGTCTGTCCTGTGTTACCATGTCGATAAATAAGATTAGATAGAGCTGTGTCTGTCCCATGTTCCCATGTCGATAAATAAGATTATTTAGAGCCATGTCTGTCCTGTGTTCCCATATAGATAAATAAGATTAGATAGAGCTGTGTCTGTCCTGTGTTCCCATATATATATAAATAAGATTCGATAGAGCTGTGTCTGTCCTGTGTTCCCATATAGATAAATAAGATTCGATAGAGCTGTGTCTGTCCTGTGTTCCCATGTCGATAAATAAGATTAGATAGAGCTGTGCCTGTCCTGTGTTCCTATAACATTATATAAAGCCGTGTCTGTCCCGTCTTCCCATATTGATGAAAAAGGTGAGATAGATATGATTCATAATGATTCCAAACGGGGGATTTACCTTTATATTTGTTCCGTGTGTGTGTGTGTGTGTGTGTGTGTGTGTGTGTGTGTGTGTGTGTGTGTGTGTGTGTGTCCATGCATCCCTCTCTTCCACCCTCCCGCTCTCGATGTTATAATAAACCTTTTGTTCATAAAACCTGTTTGCGGTCATTCGGTGAACGGGACTTCGCCATTAAGCGCGAGTGAATTGGCTTTAAAAATCCTGTAACGGGCCGATTGGGAAACACATTTAATGCTCTATCAAAATATTAACTCAACACCTCTCATCCATGTCAGCCTCCTCCATCGTTTATCGGAACAAGCTGATTCGGCACATGGTTACGGATGTTTAACTCCAATATGGGACCGTTCAAAAATTATGTAATGCTAATTTATTTTTTTTGGGAGGCATGTACAGACTTGATTAAATCTTACTAATAATTCGACAAATTCAACATATGATTAGATTTTTCAGGGACCCTCATCATGAGTAACACTTGACCCAAACAAAGCCAATGGAAATCTGATGCAACAACCTGGACAGTGTATAATCAGCAGAGGTCGACAAACCTAATGTGCTCGGTCCACTAGAAAACCAAGATGGCAGCCATATCATTTTGTTTGGGTGGCATGTTGGGTGAAGTTAAGCGACCAATGTGGTTGTGGTCTGACCAATGCGTACACATATTGTTTTTAAAAAAATAGAACAACAACAACAACAACAACAGCAACAACGCTGAGCTCTTGTAGACCTGCCACATGTCACAGGTAAAAATAAAAAGTGAAAATACCTGTCAATTTGTTTTTCCTCACTGTGTGTAACTGCACAGCGACACAGAGGGCGAGTTTCCCAAATGATTGCCTGGGATTGGATGCACGTCGAACTCGAACGTTCAATGGAACAAGTGTGAGACTGTGAGACTGCAAAGACAAGGTAGAAATATGCACAACTTAATGTAGAGCAGAATACTTGCCTCCACCTGACATTCCAAATCACGCATCAAACGACAATGTGTACTGCTTATATTACGCAGCCACTGTGAAAACATTACCTTGAATAGCTAAAATAACATCTCAAATCCAACATGCAACAACAATCGTGTATTTGTTACAATCATGATGCATATTAAACTTTAATTTAGACACAGTCATCCAAAGCGCAAACGAAAAGCAAATGGCAATAGATGGCGCAAAAGAAGACGATGCCTCTGTTTAATTGCAAAATGGAGGATTTTCACTCTGACCTCCAGATCACATGATCTCTAAGAGCCAATAGAATGGCTCGACAAAGAACACTGACAAGGCAAAACTTACACTTACCCCCCCCCCCCCCCCAAAAAAAAACCCTAGGTTACGTGCATGAAGTAACAACATCCCTACTGCTTATAATTCAAAACACTTCACTCACTACACTGTAAAACGTAGGGACAGGAATACTGTGCCGTAAATGAAGAATGCTTGTAATACCCTTTCCCACCTTGAGGTGGCGCTACATATATATATATATATATATATATATATATATATATATATATATATATATATATATATATATATATATATATATATATATATATATATATATATACATATATATATGTATATATATATATATATATATATATATATATATATATATATATATATATATATGTATATATATATATATATGTATATATATGTATATATATATATGTATATGTATATATATATGTATATATACATATATATATACATATACATATATATATATACATATATATACATATATATATATACATATATATATACATACATATATATATACATATATATATATATATATTTATATATATATATTTATATAAATATATATATATATATATATATTTATATATATATATATATATATATATATATATATATATATATATATATATATACATATATATATGTATATC
This sequence comes from Eptatretus burgeri, assembly GCF_056783735.1. NCBI lineage: Eukaryota > Metazoa > Chordata > Myxini > Myxiniformes > Myxinidae > Eptatretus > Eptatretus burgeri. The sequence goes on along the minus strand of NC_140968.1, from coordinate 104,941,252 downwards.
TTCTTCTTCTTTCGGCTGCTCCCTTTAGGGGTCGTCACAGCGTATCATCCGTATGATCCGCATAGTGATTTGGCACATGTTTTACGCCGGATGCCCTTCCTGACGCAACCCTGGTCGCCTCTTACAACACAGGGATATGGTACACCTATTTTAACCGGGGTATACACCGGCCCAGTACACTGGTACTCATTTCACCGACCTCGGAAGGATGACAGGCTGAGTCAACCCCCTGGTGTATTAGTTCAGTGGCCCAACGGGGCTTGAATTCAGGACCTTTTGGATCCCAAGCCGCTGCCCTAACCACTGCGCCAACACCAGGCTCTTTTATATATTTATATTTATATATATATATATATATATATATATATATATATATATATATATATATTATATTTATTTTTACATGGATAATAATTTGTGTCCGCCCCTTTTGCCCACTCCCCCACCCAAGGCCATCGGCAAAGATTTAAAAAAAAAACTCCTGTACATTCATTGGGGTCATGCTGATCCTACCTTACAAGTGTGGATGTAATTGGCAAAGAACTGTAGGAGAAGTAGTGTGACAAACAAATACCGGTCCGTCAATGATTGGAAGGATTTCATGAAATTACATCGTCTTGTCTTTTGTCAAATTTTTATTTTTCAATATTATTTTTCTTACATTAATTTTTGCTTCCTTTGTCTTCAATTCAAAATTGAACTTATAACATACGAGTATGATTTCTGTTGTATTTTGTTGTTTTTCCTCATTTCATGTCACCGCATTTCGCAGTCATAATGAACAGTTTCATTGTAATTTTTCTCTATCAATTTTGATGTCGTGGAAATGTTTGATGATAAGAAATTGTATAAGTTTGTGGATCATTCGGTTGTGCAAATTCAATAACCCGATTTGTCTTAAAATTCTGTCAGTGCGTTGATGGTATGTGGATGTAATTTTCAGGAAATGTTGACCCCCGATATACTGTACATACTGTATATAAAACTGAGCTTTCTTGCTTGCTTGATGCCAGCTCCCCCCCCCCCCACTCCTTACCGAAATTGGGTGGAGCAAATGTCGGGCAAACAAGTCCTGTATGTGCAGTCCAAGTTTTTTTTTTTTAATTAAATAACTGTTAATTAATTTAATTAAGTAAAGTTGAACTTTTTATACCTAACCTCGGGTTGGTAAACAACTCGTAATAGGTAAAAGGCTGAATTAATGGATTGCTGATGTTCTTTTCTGCTGTTGGGGAAACGTTTGAGGCCTCGGGCCTGTATTATTGAATCGCCACCACGAATTTGAATAGACCGTGACGGTCACATAATTATACCAGTGGCCAGAGTGCAGATTGGTGCCGAGGCAGTATTTATCTGGGGACCTGGAGGCAAATGGACCGAGAATTGGGGAAATTATTACAGTGGAAGAGCTGATCATTACTGTTGTGATTTCATTAAAATGGCCATTGAACGGCAAGTCTGAACAAGGCCCTGAGATTTTAGGGAGAAAACCAAAAACAGCATCTAATTCCATTCAGTTCCTGAGATCAGAAACGGTTTGTTGAGCGGAGATGGTGAAACAATCGTTCAAATCTCCTTAATCTTCGTGACGTTAACCCCATGAAACCAGTCACTCGTGGTTTGATTGGATGGACTGGTCCCTTCAACTTGATGGAATCATTTGTTGATGTGCTGCATCATTTGTTGATGTGCTGCATCATTTGTCTTGGATTTTCCTCACCGTTCATGGTCTCGACTCGTTGATCCATTTGTTTCTCCCTTGGCTCAACGAGTCCATCCAATTGTTCAAATATATACAACATGGCCACTGGATCATCACCTGTCCAACAAAATGAAAGATTTATGTTCCCCAGATCCTCCTGTCCTCTGAACCGACTGACGTTCGATATGATAAAACATCAATTCAAATTTTAGAACAAGTAACTTGTGCATGATCTGAGATGAATGAGCTTTATTGACCTTATCATGAGCCGAGGCATCTCTCAATTGGTCTTAAAGTATCACAATAGAGTTTTTTCCTTGTCCATTAAAACAACAGGAACTCCACTGGGATTCATTGCCAACTCGACTTGCTCTCCTTGTGAAAGTCTTATTTGTCAGTTGGATGTTTTATAATGATTGAAAGTGTTTCCGAGGGTTCTACTTTGACTGTCACGTCTATGTTTATGGACATATGGATAGAACCATCATCTGGTCATAACCACTGTTTGGATACATGCAGAGATAACCTCCATCCGGGCATAACCACCGTCCAGATACGTTTGGAGACAGAGAGTGAGAGATAGAGATAGAGATAGAGATAGAGATAGAGATAGAGATAGAGATAGAGATAGAGATAGAGAGAGAGAGAGAGAGAGAGAGAGAGAGAGAGAGAGAGAGAGAGAGAGAGAGAGAGAGAGAGAGAGAGAGAGAGAGAGAGAGAGAGAGAGAGAGAGAGATATAGACAGACAGAGAGAGAGAGGTGGGAAGGGGCGAGGGGGAGGACAGGGGAGGTGATGAGAGAAGGGGGGGGGGTCCCAACAGACGTGACATCCAGTTTACTGGCACACTGATGAATCACCCTCCCTGTGAAACACCGTGATAACAGTTTATAGCTGTGTTGGGATTCAAACTCAGGCTAGACAGCTTCAAGCAAGTGTGTGTACCTCTCGGCTATCCTACCATGATGTTAACGAAGCATTTTTTTTCTTCTTTATTTGTATTAAAGTATGCCAAAGTAACTGCAGAACAATGCGGGGCCATCACAGGCGAGTGGCCACTGAACATTGTTCAAGTCGATCGATATACAGTATTCAGTGAGTATGGATATTGTAGAGCACTCGCCATGCGGCTTAAGCACTCCAACGAAATGGTTGATAAGAAACGACTCACTTGGCACGCGATTAGCAATCAACAGACCGTCATATTAAACACACCCTCTCCCAGAGACACCCAAAATAGCAAGTATTGACAAATGAACACTTACTTTTTAGGAGTCGGAACTGCTGCTAAGTTCAATTCTGGAGCTTAAATTTTGTAATTCGACTCATTTTAAGAGATTCTCGAGGTTAGGGCATGTGGGCAAATGAAATAAAGCCACAAACGCTGTTGTCTCTGGGCATTTATAACCATTGCAATGTATTCAGGGATTTGTAGCTATGACGAACAGGCATTTGATGATATGAGTGAGGAAAGTGAAGAAGAAAAAAACGTCCATGAGATATATATATATATATATATATAAATATATATATATATATATATATATATATATATATAAATATATATATATATATATATATATATAAATATATATATATATATATATATATATAAATATATATATATATATATATATATATATATATATATATATATATATATATATATATATATATATATATATATATATATATATATATATATATATATATATATATATATATATATATATATATATATATATATATATATATATACACTGTCGATGCTTTCTATGAGACCAAACACACAGTGCGTACAACAAGGGGAGCAGGAGACAAGAGGGCGGTAGAGGGAAGGACAAAACAGTGGGGAACAGAGACATGAGATCTGTGGAAGGGATGGGGTGGGGTACACGGGGTAAACAAGATTTACACTACAGAGACATTCAATTCCTTACATGACAGGGACTTTCAGGGAATTTCAGGGAAGCATGGAATTTGAACGAGGTGCGTTTGAGGTGGATTTGTAGGGGTAGAAAATATCGTGGTTTTGGATGGGGGAATATAAGAGATGGTGGTGAACAGCTGATTTGAAGATCTGGAGGTAAGAGTGGGATTGAAGAGAGTGTGTGAGTTTGTTACAAAGGTGGGGGAAAAGAGGAATGAAAGAGTGAAGGTGAGCAATGATTCTTGATTTTGATAGTTTCACCATGGGGCGTTGATGGCAGACCTTCAGCGCCCTGCGGAAATATGGTGGGGGGGGGGGGAAGAGCACAGAAAGAGCAGGGGGCTGAGGCAAGATAGGAGATGGTGGAAGACAGAAAGACCACTGACCTGTCTGTAGTGAGAGGGTGAGAGACCCAAAGACTCAGCCTAATCGCGAGAGATACCAATGATCCTAAATGCCTTGGTTTTCATGGCGTGAAAACGAGAAAGTTGAGAGGCAGGAGCACCAGCACAAAGGGGAGAGCAGTACTCCATCAGCCTGCAGACAAAGGCTTTGTTTGTCGTCAGGAGCTCAGGTGGGCCGAGGAAAGACTTTGCATGACTGAGGATGCCCAGTCGGTGATTGGCTCTGGAGGCCAGTTTGGAAATGTGGCTTTCTCAGGAAAGATCGTGGCAGATAGAGAGACCCACAAGCTTGAATGAAAGGAGTTCTTCAAGAGGATTGTTGAGGAAGTAGATGGGGGGAGTTCCAGATGGTTCTTTCATGGAGACATAGTGAGAGTGTGAGATTTGTCAGGATTGAAAGACATGTTCCATGTGTTGTGACCAGCTTCTGATTTTATCCAGATCTGCTGAGAGTAAAGAAGCTGCGGCTTGCTGATATGAGATGGGATGGTAAAGGGTGGAGTCATCAGCAAAGAGATAAAAAAAAAGATTTTTCAGAGAGTAGGTGAGATCGTTGATGAAAACCAGAAAAAGAACAGGGCCCAGAGCGCTACCTTGAGGAACTCCAGCCTGGACAGGAAGAGGGGATGAAAGAACTCCATTTCGGGCCACACGTTGACTGCGACAGGAGAGGAAGTCTGTGAACCATGAGTGGAGATGGTCTTGGATACCAAAGGAAGAGAGTTTGGTGAGCAGGGCAGGGTGCAAGACCGTGTCAAAAGCATGTGACATGTCTAGGGAGATGGCTCTGATTTCGTGTTTGGCATTGAGGACCTCCATCCATTGTTGAAGGATGACATGATGAAATTGAGATTTATGCATTCGATTGAGGATGCAACAGACAAGGAGAAATGGCTGTATACGATGTCAAATAATCTACATGTGTCCAGAGACAACACTGACTTCACGTTTGTGATTCTAGTCTATTCATTGTTGAGAGAGAGAAGCAGCAGCATGTCCAAAGTTGTGTGACCTGGACGTAATCTAAAATGAAAGTTGTCATTTGGACAGAATCCAAAGCATTTCACAAGTATGACTGTTATCGTGCATCACAAATATTAATGTCTGCTTTGAGCTTCTGCAATGCTTCTGGGAATGTGCAGTTTGGTTCTGTTTCGAGTATGGAGTTCCAAAGTTGATGTTGGAGACAAGGCAGTATAGTCATTGTAACATGCTGCAACTGTATATTTCCCATCACAACAGTTTTGTTGTGCCTCCTTTGTTTAGGAAATGAATGGCAGGAATAAAATCATTGCCTCAAAGTTCCACGTCAGTCATGACATCAGGTACCGTTGCAGCCCTCCATCCATCCCAGTGAAACATAATGTGAGTGTAAGAAGAAAAATCAAATCACTTCAAAACCAAACAAAAGCCATTTTCACTCATTCCCAACAATAGACTGCTCAACCAGCAGGCGATGAAGGTTGTTCCCAGCTTCAATAAAATCACCACTCTACAGTAGAAGGCCTCATGCTGATGGGCAATTCAACCCGGTGAAATTGTTCTCCCATGAATTTGGTGAAATTGTCACAGACTTGGTTTTTCGAAAGGAAATTGCCGAGTGCTGTGATGAAGGGCTGTTGTTGCTAAAAAAAAAAAAATCAAAGTGGTTTCTCTTTTTGACAACTCACAACCACAGCAACGCACCAGCAATTGGTGATCCCTGATGATGACTGGTGCAAGAAGTGTACCCGAAGCGTATTTTTATTCCAGAAAAGATCTACGAGCACAGTTTCTTTTTTGACAGACATTCTACTCTCGGCACTTGAAAGTAAATGTTGAGGTTAATAATTCATCACCTCTTGAGTAATAGACATTTTGTTGTGTCATTAGTTTTCCTGGGAAGTACCTTCTATTGCTTGGGGAGATGGGTCTCCCACATAAGGGAATTGTTTCAAATGATTCACAAGTGTCGGGTGTTCGAAAAGGTCAAAAAGCGAGATACTCTCATCCAAGCCAAGGCAAAAGATACAAGACACGGATAGAAATCATTTAGATATATTTACTGTTCATTATGAAAACTGTAAAATGAACAATAAGTACAATACGTTGGCGTGTCTTAGTCTAGCATATCTCCTCCTGAGAACTTCGTGAACATCCCACGTAAGAGATTTATTTCAATCACAGTAGAGAGACTGAATGTTCATGTTGATGTATCTACCCCCATGAGTATAGTGCAGAGCGGTGGGAAACAATTGGTTCACTCTGTCTGTATGTCTGTCAGTCTATGATTAAGGAAAGAGTGTACTTAATCTCTACAATTGATGGATTCGGACAAAACTTGGTGGACATGAAAATCCGGATCCGGGCGGAGGTATGCACTCCACCGAGGACACTTCTGGTGTTTAAATGTTTTGAAAGAGGACGAGTTAATAACATCCAACTCCCTGTTGAACCATCGACAATAGTTGGTGAGTACAATTCCCCTCTATTATCATGAGTTCATGATTTCAATATCACACCAGACTCAGCAGGACAAGTCATGATGCAAACAATTCTGCTTGTTAACAGATAGTAAACAAATGGACCCAAATGCAATTCCCTCTCCTCTGGTGAGGGGGAATGACAATGATGGTAGATTATCGTACAATTAATTCTCTAAATATTTCTGGGGTTCTTATCGAACTACAGAGTGATTAACAAAGTTGAAGAGCACAATAGAAGGACAACAGAAATGTATGAATTGGGAATTGATCGTAAATTGAGTGGAGGTTGAGAAACGTCGACAAGTGGTCTTTGTGGAGGTTTGGAACCCAATTTCAGGAGTTGGTATGCAGGATTGTTAGTTGTTACGTCTCAAGATGTCTTTGAGGATTATTTGAGATTGCTTGAGGATCAGCCAGGAAGGTCGTTATTGTTCCAGTGTGAGAAGCATTCTGTCTCGGCCTGTCAGTCACATACCAATCATTGGCCTGAAGATGAGTATAAAAATTCGAGTAATTGGGAGCCATTTCACATCTCCTGATATTCTTTCAATATCAAGACCGTAGTGCTTTCGATATGGTCTAGGATCCAGCCCTGCTCACCAAACTCTCTTCCTATGGTATCCAAGCCAATCTCCAGCACGGCTCGCAGATTTCCTCTCCTGTCGCAGTCAATGTGTGGCCCAAGATGGAATTCTCTCATCCCCTCTTCCTGTCCAGGCTGGAGTTCCTCAAGGTAGCGTTCTGGGCCCTGTTCTTTTTTCTGGTTTTCATCAATGATCTCTCCGACTCTCTGGAAAATATTTTTTTTATCTCTTTGCTGATGACTCCAGCCTCAGCTGTGCCATCTATCATCCCTCAAATTGGCAAACAGAAGCAGCATTTTGAGTCTCTGAAGATCTGGATAAAATCACAAGCTGGTCCAACACATGAAACATGTCTTTCAATCCTGACAAATCTCACACTCTCACTATGTCTCCCCAAAAACACTGTCTGCAAAACCCCTCATCTACTTTCTCAACAATCCTGTTCAAGAAGTCCTTTCATTTAAGCTTTTGGGTCTCACTGTCTGCCATGATCTTTCCTGAGAAAGCCACATTTCCAACCTGGCCCCCAAAGCCAGTCGCCGACTGGGAATCCTTCGTCGTGCAAAGTCCTTCCTCGGCACACCTGAGCTCCTGACCACATCCAAAGCTTTCGTCTGCAGTCTGATGGAGTACTGCTCTCCCCTCTGGGCTGGTGCTCCCACCTCGCACCTTTCTCGGCTTCACGCTGTGGAAACCAAGGATGTAGGATCATTGGTATCTCCTGTGATCAGGCTAAGTCTCTGGGTCTCTCACCGCAGGCAGGTTGGTGGTCTTTCTGTCTTCTACCGTCTCCTCTCTGGCCTTGCCCCCCTGCTCTGTCTGAGATATGTACCCCACCCCCCCATATTTCCACAGGGCGCTGAAGGTCCACCAGCAACCCCATTCTGGTGAAACTACTAAAATCAAGAATCACTGCTCACCTTCACTCTTTAATTCCTCTTTTTCCCACCTCTGGAACAAACTCCCACACTCTCTTCAATCTAACTCTTCCCTCCAGGTTTTCAAAACAGCTGTTCACCACCATCTCTCATCTTGCCGCGACCAAAACCACGATCTTCTCTGCCCCCGTTAATCCACCCCAAACCCACCTCCTTCAAATTCCCTGCTTTCCTTCCTGAAAGTCCCCGTGGTGTCCATCTTGTTTACCCATTTACCCCACCCCATCCCTCTCCCTTCGATAGATCTCCTAATATCTTTGTTCCCCCACTGTTTTGTGCTTCCCTCTCCCGCCCATCTTTTCTCTGCTCCCCTTGTTATACGCTTTCATACAAGCCGCGATATTGTGTACAAAATAAAAATTCCTCTGAGATGGGCCCTCTCCACGCATACCTCAAATAAAGATAGACCAACTGCAGTCATCCCTCCGAGATATACAATCCAATTTCAGCAATACCGCTCAGAAAGGCCAACTCCAGCCATCCCACTGGCTTCGGCTGACTCTACCCAGACCCAGCCAACCCTCTCCTCTTAGATAGCCCGAATGCAGCCATACCCATGACTCCTTGACATACTCTTCCAATCCTTCATTTGGCACCCAACGAAATAGATTTCCATGTTATTCTTTCAATTCCTTTTCCTTTCCAGCCACCATCTTTGCATTCCACAAGAGTCAAACCTTGTATACAAGTACAATTATTCCTGTCATTTCTACAACAAAAAGAGGACTTCCTTTGTTCTCACGATAAGGAAAAGTGATGGGTCTGACTGTGTACGTCCTGCACCACAAAGGTTCCTGGGAATCCCCAGCGGATGAGGTTGAAATCAACTTTAATATCACTCATCACACAGACGTGGAGGACAGAACAACATAATGTGGCTGCCATTTCACAGACGGTCCTTCTTTTTGCAAACCTTTATCTTCGTCACCTCACATCGTGCAATATATCTCTATCGAGACAATAAGATAATGTGACAATGCATGCTTGAGTTACATGAGGACATATACTATATTACCAAAACTGTTGGGATGGTTATTTAACTTGCTGGATTATAAATTGTTCCAAATGTTGGAAGACAACAGGTGTAATATTCCACCGTTCTTCCCTCAAACCAAGTGTGGGATCAGTGATGGATTGCTCTCTCAGATAAGTTTGATTCAGGTTAAATATGGGCTCTGGGCTGTCCACTGTGGACTTTAAATGTTGGACTCCTCAAAGCAATTCAATTCCCAACAGACAGTACAATGGCGAGGTGAGACGTCATGCTGGGAGACGTGACAGCTCCGTCCATAATGTAATCGCTGGAAGTGTTGTTCAAACTGTCACAATGAGATGTCGTCATAAAGGGCATGATGCTTTGCATTATGGGTAAAAGATGCTTTCTTTCGTATTCAATACATGGCTGCCCGACCATTTTCTGGGGACGCAGCAGTGCCGCTAATGCAGTGCCCCTTAGAGATTAGAGGGAATTTGGCATTTGTTCAGGTGCCTGCGATAGCTCATCTATTCTTCCTGAAGGACACCGAGGATCTTTAAGGTCCACCAACTAATGCCAGCACATGGGACACCCAGTTTAACGTCCATCCGAGGGAAGGCACACGCGTTGAAGAATCACCCTGCCTGTGAAACACTGGGATGAAAGTGTATAGCTGGGTCTGGATTCAAACTTAGACTCGATAGCTGAAAGTCACCTAGTCTCGGCCATCATCCCAGCCCGGTGGCAAACTCATCATGTAAATAATATGATTTTAATATGAACTAGAAGGGCACTCGGTAGAGCACATACCTCCACCACGCAACACCTGTTCCATGAGAACATATCGGGCCCAATACATTTTTGAAATATCATGCCATACAGTACTCATTTTTGCGCCTATCTCTCAATGGTGAAGAATCACTTTACAAATTAAATAATTCTTGTATCCAGATCTGGATTCGGATCTTCACCAAAATCTAATCAATTCGTCCATGTCACACACCCAACCTGCCCACCAAAATTAATACAAATCCGTCCACAATTTTTTGAGATATTGTGCGATACATCGTTTTTGGCCCTACCTCTCAATGGTGAAGAATCACTTAAAAATGATCAGATCTGGATCAGCATCCGGATTTTATTTTCTTGTATACATAACACTGTCAAGGCTCGTGTGAGAGCTAACACACAGAAACGCACAACAAGGGGAGCAGAAGACAAGAGGGGTGTGAGAGGGATGGAATAAACAGTGGGGAACAGAGATATTAGGAGATCGATGGAAGGGAGAGGGATGGGGCGGGGTACATGGGGTAAACAAGATGGACACGACAGGGACATTCAGGTCCTTACACAACAGGGACTTTCAGGAAGGAAAGCAGGCATTTTCAAGGAGGTGGGATTGGGGTGGAATAAAGGGAGAAGGAAAGATCATGGTTTTGGATGGGGGAAGATAAGAGGTGGTGGTGAACAGCTGTTTTCAAGACCTGGAGGGAAGAGTGGGATTGAAGAGGGCGTGGGAGTTTGTTCCAAAGGTGGGGAAAAAGAGGAATGAAAGAATGAAGGTGAGAGTGGTTCTTGATTATGATAGTTTTGCCAGCAGGGGGTTGCTGACGGACATTGAGTGCCCTGTGGAAATATGGAGGGGACATATCTCAGACAGAGCGGGGGGGTGGGGGTGGGGGTGGGTTGGGTGGGGGATTCCGGAAAGGAGGCGGTAGAAGACAAAGACTACCGACCTGTCTGCAGTGAGAGAGTGAGAGACCTAAATACTCAGCCTCATTGCGAGTGATACCAATGATCCTTAATGCCTTGGTTTCCACAGCGTGAAGCCGAAAAAGGTGGGAGGCAGGAGCACCAGCCCAGAGGGGAGAACAGTACTCCATCATGCTGTGGACGAAAGCTTTGTGTGTGGTCAGGAGCTCAGGTGTGCCAAGGAAGAACTTTGCATGACGGAGGATTCCCAGTCGGTGACTTGCTTTGAAGGCCAGCTTGGAAATGTGGCTTTCCCAAGAAAGATCATGGCAGATAGTGAGACTGAGAAGCTTGAATGAAAGGACTTCTTCAAGAGGATTGTTGAGAAAGTAGATGGGAGGGAGGATTCCAGATGGTCCTTTCAGAGAGACATAGTGAGATTGTGAGATTTGACGGGGTTGAAAGACATGTTCCATGTGTTGGACCAGTTTGTGATTTTATCCCGATCTGCAGAGAGCGAAGAGGCTGCTGCATGCCGGTCTGAGGGATGACAGATGGAACGGCAGAGGGTGCAGTCATCAACAAACAGATATCAAGGATTTTCCAGAGTCGGAGAGATCATTGATGAAAACCAGAAAAAGAACAGGGCCCAGAACGCTACTTTGAGGAAATCCAGCTTGGACAGGAAGAGGGGATGACAGAACTACATCAAGGGCCACACATTCGCTGCGATAGGAGAGGAGGTCTGCAAGCCATGAGTGGAGATGTCCTTGGATACCATAGGAAGAGAGTTTGGTGAGCAGGGCAGGGTGCCAGACCATATTGAAGGATCTTCACCAAAATCTAATCTGTTCGTCCTTGTCACACACCCAACCTGTCCACAAAATTTTATTCAGATCCATGCACAACTTTTTCAGATATCCTGCACACAAACAAACAAAGAAACAAACAGACAGAAAGTGGTGAAAACATAACCTCCTTCATCTTTGGTGGTGGAGGTAATAACTCATCATGGAAGCTCGGTGTTTTGAAAGGGAATTGCATGAAACAACAAACCTGCATTATTGCTCAAAATCGATGGCTGTTACCCTTGCTCCCAAATATTCTACCTTGCTTAGTGACACAGGAGGACTATCATTGTGAAAAACATTAATTTACTAAACTTTATTGAGGCCTCTCTTGCAATTAATTCCTGGAATAATTAGCTATTTGGTAAATCGAGTAAAACGGAACAGGTTTTGCCGATGTTAAAACGGGAAAGGATCAGTGAGCTGAACAGAGCTGTGCCGGCAGTCCCACGGGGATCGACAAACAATAGACATCGCTTATGGACCTTCATGCAACTGATTTAAGCAAAGTGCAACCTCTAATGTGGAACCAAGCAAGTCACGGCATTCATGTATGGAGCGCAGTGTCTTGTGTTGCTGATAATTGGAAGGAGCATCAACATGCTGATGCACACACACAAACAAACAGACAAATTGTTTTCCCAAATCAATAAGACGAGCAGCATTGCTTTATTAATATGTAGAATACATCAGATGTCCTCCTAGTTGTGACTCCAGAATTCTAATACGCCACATCCAATGTTAACAAAATGGTTTTGCATCTAAAAGCATCCAGAATGGCTTCCATTGCAAGTGGTGGCATTGCGCACCAACTGCTTTGCAATTCATCCTGGTTCACACTTCGATTCAAACACGTCACAAAGCCAGGATATTACGAGAGCGATGCTGCATAAGAGCAGGGGTTGTGCGGATGTAATCGCAATTCACTCACACCACCAAATTACGTGCAACTTGTACAAACATCTCACCTTTTCACGAAATGGGACAGGTACTTCTGCGATTCAATGCTCGATGAAAATCATTATATCTGTCCATTTATGCATCGGTCGAGCACTATATGATCAACTGAGTGAATTGGACAAAGCAGTCTAACCAATCAATCTGATGGTTACATAATATATAAATGTGTGCACAGCTATTAATTACGTAATATAGAAATGTGTGTATGGCTATTAATTAAGAAATACAGAAATGTGTGTACAGCTATTAATTACGTACTATAGAAATGTGTGTACAGCTATTAATTAGGTTATATAGAAATGTGAGTACAGCTATTAGTGACTTAACATCGAAATGTGTGTACAGCTATTGATTTCGTACCATAGAAATTTGTGTACAGCTATTAATTACATACTATAGAAATGTGAGTACAGCTATTAATTACGTACCATAGAAATGTGAGTACAGCTATTAATTACGTACTATAGAAATATGAGTACAGCTATTAATTACATACTATAGAAATGTGAGTACAGCTATTAATTACGTACCATAGAAATGTGAGTACAGCTATTAATTACGTTCAATAGAAATGTGAGTACAGCTATTAATTACGCACTATAGAAATGTGAGTACAGCTATGAATTACGTACTATAGAAATGTGAGTACAGCTATTAATTACGTACTATAGAAATGTGAGTACAGCTATTAATTATGTACTATAGAAGTGTGAGTACAGCTATTAATTACGTAACATAGAAATATGAGTACAGCTATTAATTGCGTACTATAGAAATGTGAGTAAAGCTATTAATTACGTTCCATAGAAATGTGAGTACAGCTATTAATTACGTAACATAGAAATGTGAGTCCAGCTATTAATTACGTACTACAAAATGTGAGTACAGCTATTAATGACGTCCTCGAGAAATGTGAGCACAGCTATTAATTACGTAACACAGAAATGTGAGTACAGCTATTAATTAGTACAACAGAAATGTGAGTACAGCTATTTATTACGTACTATCGAAATGTGTGTACAGCTACTAATTACGTACGATAGAAATGTGTGTCCAGCTATTAATTACGTACTATAGAAATGTGTGTACAACTATTAATTACGTACGAAAGAAATGTGTGTACAGCTATTAATTACGTACAATAGAAATGTGTGTACAGCTCTTAATTTTGTACAATAGAAATGTGAGTGCAGCTATTAATTACGTACAATAGAAATGTGAGTACAGCTATTAATTACAGACTATAGAAATGTGAGTACAGCTATTAATTACGTACTATAGAAATGTGAGTACAGCGATTAATTACGTACTTTAGAAATGTGTGTAGAGCTATTAATTACGTACTCTAGAAATGTGTGTACAGCTATTAATTACGTACTCTAGAAATGTGAGTACAGCTATTAATTACGTACTAAAGAAATGTGAGTGCAGCTATTAATTACGTAACATAGAAATATGAGTACAGCTATTAATTACGTACTATAGAAATGTGAGTACAGCTATTAATTAAGTAATACAGAAATGTGTGTGCAGCTATTAAATATGTAACATAGAAATGTTAGTATGGCTATTAATTACGTACTATAGAAATGTGTGTACAGCTATTAATTACGTACTACAGAAATGTGTGTACAGCTATTAATTACGTAATATAGAAATGTGTGTACAGTTATTAATTACGTACGACAGAAATGTGAGTACAGCTATTAATTACGTACTATAGAAATGTGAGTACAGCTATTAATTACGTAACATAGAAAAGTGAGTAGAGCTATTAATTATGCACTATAGAAATGTGTGTACAGCTATTAATTACGTAACATAGAAATGTGAGTTCAGCCATTAATTACGTTTTATAGAAATGTGAGTACAGCTATTAATTACCTAACATAGAAATGTGAGTACAGCTATTAATTACGTATCACAGAATTGTGAGTAAAGCGATTAATTACGTACTATAGAAATGTGAGTACAGCTATTAATTATGTAATATAGAAATGTGAGTACAGCTATTAATTACGAACTATAGAAATGTGAGTACAGCTATTAATTAAGTAATACAGAAATGTGTGTGCAGCTATTAAATATGTAACATAGAAATGTTAGTATGGCTATTAATTACGTACTATAGAAATGTGTGTACAGCTATTAATTACGTACTACAGAAATGTGTGTACAGCTATTAATTACGTAATATAGAAATGTGTGTACAGTTATTAATTACGTACGACAGAAATGTGAGGACAGCTATTAATTACGTACTATAGAAATGTGAGTACAGCTATTAATTACGTAACATAGAAAAGTGAGTAGAGCTATTAATTATGCACTATAGAAATGTGTGTACAGCTATTAATTACGTAACATAGAAATGTGAGTTCAGCTATTAATTACGTTTTATAGAAATGTGAGTACAGCTATTAATTACCTAACGTAGAAATGTGAGTACAGCTATTAATTACGTATCACAGAATTGTGAGTACAGCGATTAATTACGTACTATAGAAATGTGAGTACAGCTATTAATTAAGTACTATAGAAATGTGAGTACAGCTATAAATTACATACTATGAAAATGTGAGTGCTGCTATTAATTACATCCTATAGAAATGTGAGTACAGCTATTAATTAAGTAACATAGAAATGTGAGTACAGCTATTAATTACGCACTATAGAAATGTGAGTACAGCTATTAATTACGTACTATAGAAATGTGAGTTCAGCTATTAATTACATACTATAGAAGTGTGAGTACAGCTATTAATTACGTAACATAGAAATGTGAGTACAGCTATTAATTACGTACTATTGAAATGTGAGTTCAACTATTAATTACGTAGCATAGAAATGTGTGTACAGCTATTAATTACGTACTATAGAAATGTGAGTGCAGCTATTAATTACGTACCATAGAAATGTGAGTACAGCTATTAATTACGTAACATAGAAATGTGAGTACAGCTATTAATTACGTCCTTTAGAAATGTGAGTGCAGCTATTAATTACGTAACATTGAAATGTGAGTGCAGCTATTAATTACGTACTACAGAAATGTGAGTACAGCTATTAATTACATACTATAGAAATGTGAGTACAGCTATTAATTACGTTCTATAGAAATGTGAGTACAGCTATTAATTACGTCCTTTAGAAATGTGAGTGCAGCTATTAATTACGTAACATTGAAATGTGAGTGCAGCTATTAATTACATACTATAGAAATGTGTGTACAGCTATTAATTACGTACTCTCGAAATGTGAGTACAGCTATTAATTATGTACAACAGAAGTACGAGTACAGCTATTAATTACCTAACATAGAAATGTGAGTACAGCTATTAATTACGTAACATAGAAAGGTGTGTACAGCTATTAATTACGTACTATAGAAATGTGGGTACAGCAATTAATTACGTACTATAGAAATGTGAGTACAGCTATTAATTACGTAACATAGAAATGTGAGTACAGCTATTAATTACGTAATATAGAAATGTGAGTACAGCTATTAATTACGTACCATAGAAATGTGAGTACAGCTATTAATTACATAACATAGAAATGTGAGTACAGCTATTAACTACGTACTTTAGAAATGTGAGTGCAGCTATTAATTACGTACAATAGAAAATGTGAGTACAGCTATTAATTATGTACTATAGAAATGTGAGTACAGCTATAAATTACGTAACATTGAAATGTGAGTGCAGCTATTAATTACGTACAACAGAAATGTGAGTACAGCTATTAATTACGTACTATAGAAATGTGAGTACAGCTATTAATTACGTTCTATAGAAATGTGTGTACAGCTATGAATTACGTACTAAAAAATATGAGTAAAGCTCTTAATTACGTTATATAGAAATGTGTGTATAGATATTAAATACGTACTATTGAAATGTGAGTACAGCTATTAATTACGTAATATAGAAATGTGAGTACAGCTATTAATTACGTACCATAGAAATGTGAGTACAGCTATTAATTACATAACATAGAAATGTGAGTACAGCTATTAACTACGTACTTTAGAAATGTGAGTGCAGCTATTAATTACGTACAATAGAAAATGTGAGTACAGCTATTAATTATGTACTATAGAAATGTGAGTACAGCTATAAATTACGTAACATTGAAATGTGAGTGCAGCTATTAATTACGTACAACAGAAATGTGAGTACAGCTATTAATTACGTACTATAGAAATGTGAGTACAGCTATTAATTACGTTCTATAGAAATGTGTGTACAGCTATTAATTACGTACTAAAAAATATGAGTAAAGCTCTTAATTACGTTATATAGAAATGTGTGTACAGATATTAAATACGTACTATAGAAATGTGTGTACAGCTATTAATTACGTACTATAGAAATGTGTGTACAGCTATTAATTATGTAACATAGAAATGTGTGTACAGCTATTAATTACTTACTCTCGAAATGTGAGTACATCTCTTAATTATGCACTACAGAAGTGCGAGTACAGCTATTAATTACCTAACATAGAAACGTGTGTACAGCTATTAATTACGTACTCAAGAAATGTGAGTTCAGCTATTAATTACATACTATAGAAATGTGAGTACAGCTATTAATTACGTAGCATAGAAATGTGAGTACAGCTATTAATTACGTACTATAGAAATGTGAGTACAGCTATTAATTACGTACTATAGAAATGTGTGTACAGCTATTAATTACGTACTATACAAATGTGAGTACAGCTATTAATTACGTACTATAGAAATGTGAGTACAGCTATTAATTACGAAACATAGAAATGTGAGTACAGCTATTAATTACGTACTATTGAAATGTGAGTACAGCTATTAATTATGTAATACAGAAATGTGTGTACAGCTATAAAATAGTAATATAGAAATGTGAGTACAGCTATTAGTTACTTAACATCGACAAGTGTGGACAGACATTGATTTCGTACTAGAGAAATTTGTGTACAGCTCTTAATTACGCAACATAGAAATGTGTGTACAGCTATTAATTATGTAATATAGAAATGTGCGTACAGCTATTGATTACGTACCATAGAAATGTGAGTACAGCTCTTAATTACATACCAAAGCAATGTCTGTATAGCTATTAATTACGTACCAGAGAAATGTGAGTACAGCTCTTAATTACGTACCATAGAAATGTGAGTACAGCTATTAATAAGTACTATGGAAATGTGAGTACAGCTCTTAATTACGTACCAAAGAAATGTGCGTATAGCTATTAATTACGTACCATAGAAATGTGAGTACAGCTATTAATTACGAACTATAGAAATGTGTGTACTGCTATTAATTACGTACCATAGAAATGTGAGTACAGCTATTAATTACGTCCCATAGAAATGTGAGTACAGCTATTAATTACATAACATAGAAATGTGAGTACAGCTATTAATTACGTACGAATGAAATGTGTGTACAACTATTAATTACGTAACATAGAAATGTGAGTACAGCTATTAATTATGTACTATAGAAATGTGTGTACAGCTATGAATTAGGTAACATAGAAATGTGAGTTCAGCTATTTATTACGTACTATAGAAATGAGTACAGCTATTAATTACGTAATACAGAAATGTGTGTACAGCTATTAAATATGTAATATAGAAATGTGAGTATGGCTATTAATTACGTACTATAGATATGTGTGTACAGCTATTAATTACGTCCTACAGAAATGTGTGTGCAGCTATTCATTACGAAATAGAGAAATGTGGGTACAGATATTAATTATGTACTACAGAAATGTGTGTAAGTGTATTAATTATGTATTATAGAAATGTGAGTAGCTTATGGCTGTTGTGAGTTTGTGTGATGTGTGAGTCAGCGATGTAAAATTTAAAGTTTAGTCGCCGCTGTAAAAGGCACATCTATTCGGTGGTGTAAACGTCAGCGTTTTGTCGGCAGTGTAAAATATTATATTTATTCAGCAGTGTAATAGCAACATTTAGTTGGCGGTGTAAAAGTCACATTTAGTCAGCGGTGTAAAAGTAACATTTAGTCAGCGGGGTAAAAGGCACATTTAGTCAGCGGTGTAAAAGGCATATTTAGTCGGCGGTGTAAAAGGCACATTTAGTCAGCGGTGTAAAAATAACATTTAGTCGGCAGTGTAAAAGTAACATTTAGTCGGCGGTGTAAAAGTAACATTTATTCGGTGGTGTACAAGGCACATTTAGTCGGCGGTGTAAAAGTGAACATTTATTCAGTGGTGTAAAAGGTAACATTTAGTCAGCGGTGTAAAAGTTAACATTTATTCGGCGGTGTAAAAAATAACATTTAGTCAGCGGTGTAAAAGGTGACATTTATTCGGCAGTGTAAAAGCTAACATCTAGTCAGCGGTGTAAAAGGTAACATTTAGTCAGCGGTGTAAAAGTCAACATTTATTCAGTGGTGTAAAAGGTAACATTTAGTCAGCGGTGTAAAAGTTAACATTTATTCGGCGGTGTAAAAGGTAACATTTAGTCAGCAGTGTAAAAGTTAACATTTATTCAGCAGTGTAAAAGTTAACATTTCGTCAGCGGTGTAAAAGGTAACATTTAGTCAGCGGTGTAAAAGGTAACATTTAGTCAGCGGTGTAAAAGGTAACATTTAGTCAGCGGTGTAAAAGGTAACATTTAGTCAGCGGTGTAAAAGGTAACATTTAGTCAGCAGTGTAAAAGGTAACATTTATTCGGTGATGTGAAAGCTAAATTTAGTCGGTGGTGTAAAAGGTAACATTTAGTCAGCGGTGTAAAAGGTAACATTTAGTCAGCGGTGTAAAAGGTAACATTTATTCAGCGGTGTAAAAGGGAACATTTATTCGGCAATGTGAAAGCTAACATTTAGTCAGCGGTGTAAAAGGGAACATTTAGTCAGCGGTGTAAAAGGTAACATTTAGTCAGCGGTGTAAAAGGTAACATTTAGTCAGCGGTGTAAAAGGTAACATTTAGTCGGCGATGTGAAAGCTAAATTTAGTCGGTGGTGTAAAAGGTAACATTTAGTCAGCGGTGTAAAAGGTAACATTTAGTCAGCGGTGTAAAAGGTAACATTTATTCGGCGATGTGAAAGCTAAATTTAGTCAGCGGTGTAAAAGTTACCATTTAGTCAGCGATGTGAAAGCTAACATTTAGTCAGCGGTGTAAAAGGGAACATTTAGTCAGCGGTGTAAAAGGTAACATTTAGTCAGCGGTGTAAAAGGTAACATTTAGTCAGCGGTGTAAAAGGTAACATTTAGTCAGCGGTGTAAAAGGTAACATTTATTCGGCGATGTGAAAGCTAAATTTAGTCAGCGGTGTAAAAGGTAACATTTATTCGGCGATGTGAAAGCTAACATTTAGTCGGCGGTGTAAAAGGTAACATTTAGTCAGCGGTGTAAAAGGTAACATTTATTCGGTGGTGAAAAAGGTAACATTTAGTCAGCGGTGTAAAAGGTAACATTTAGTCAGCGGTGTAAAAGGTAACATTTAGTCAGCAGTGTAAAAGTTAACATTTATTCAGCAGTGTAAAAGTTAACATTTCGTCAGCGGTGTAAAAGGTAACATTTAGTCAGCGGTGTAAAAGGTAACATTTAGTCAGCGGTGTAAAAGGTAACATTTAGTCAGCGGTGTAAAAGGTAACATTTAGTCAGCAGTGTAAAAGGTAACATTTATTCGGTGATGTGAAAGCTAAATTTAGTCGGTGGTGTAAAAGGTAACATTTAGTCAGCGGTGTAAAAGGTAACATTTAGTCAGCGGTGTAAAAGGTAACATTTATTCAGCGGTGTAAAAGGGAACATTTATTCGGCAATGTGAAAGCTAACATTTAGTCAGCGGTGTAAAAGGGAACATTTAGTCAGCGGTGTAAAAGGTAACATTTAGTCAGCGGTGTAAAAGGGAACATTTAGTCAGCGGTGTAAAAGGTAACATTTAGTCAGCAGTGTAAAAGTTAACATTTATTCAGCAGTGTAAAAGTTAACATTTCGTCAGCGGTGTAAAAGGTAACATTTAGTCAGCGGTGTAAAAGGTAACATTTAGTCAGCGGTGTAAAAGGTAACATTTAGTCAGCGGTGTAAAAGGTAACATTTAGTCAGCAGTGTAAAAGGTAACATTTATTCGGTGATGTGAAAGCTAAATTTAGTCGGTGGTGTAAAAGGTAACATTTAGTCAGCGGTGTAAAAGGTAACATTTAGTCAGCGGTGTAAAAGGTAACATTTATTCAGCGGTGTAAAAGGGAACATTTATTCGGCAATGTGAAAGCTAACATTTAGTCAGCGGTGTAAAAGGGAACATTTAGTCAGCGGTGTAAAAGGTAACATTTAGTCAGCGGTGTAAAAGGTAACATTTAGTCAGCGGTGTAAAAGGTAACATTTAGTCGGCGATGTGAAAGCTAAATTTAGTCGGTGGTGTAAAAGGTAACATTTAGTCAGCGGTGTAAAAGGTAACATTTAGTCAGCGGTGTAAAAGGTAACATTTATTCGGCGATGTGAAAGCTAAATTTAGTCAGCGGTGTAAAAGTTACCATTTAGTCAGCGATGTGAAAGCTAACATTTAGTCAGCGGTGTAAAAGGGAACATTTAGTCAGCGGTGTAAAAGGTAACATTTAGTCAGCGGTGTAAAAGGTAACATTTAGTCAGCGGTGTAAAAGGTAACATTTATTCGGCGATGTGAAAGCTAAATTTAGTCAGCGGTGTAAAAGGTAACATTTATTCGGCGATGTGAAAGCTAACATTTAGTCGGCGGTGTAAAAGGTAACATTTAGTCAGCGGTGTAAAAGGTAACATTTATTCGGTGGTGAAAAAGGTAACATTTAGTCAGCGGTGTAAAAGGTAACATTTAGTCAGCGGTGTAAAAGGTAACATTTATTCGGCGATGTGAAAGCTAACATTTAGTCGGCGGTGTAAAAGGGAACATTTAGTCAGCGGTGTAAAAGGTAACATTTATTCGGTGGTGAAAAAGGTAACATTTAGTCAGCGGTGTAAAAGGTAACATTTAGTCAGCGGTGTAAAAGGGAACATTTATTCGGCGATGTGAAAGCTAACATTTAGTCAGCGGTGTAAAAGGGAACATTTAGTCAGCGGTTTAAAAGGTAACATTTAGTCAGCGGTGTAAAAGGTAACATTTAGTCAGCGGTGTAAAAGGTAACATTTAGTCAGCGGTGTAAAAGGTAACATTTAGTCAGCGGTGTAAAAGGTAACATTTATTCGGCGATGTGAAAGCTAAATTTAGTCAGCGGTGTAAAAGTTACCATTTATTCGGCGATGTGAAAGCTAACATTTAGTCGGCGGTGTAAAAGGTAACATTTAGTCAGCGGTGTAAAAGGTAACATTTATTCGGTGGTGAAAAAGGTAACATTTAGTCAGCGGTGTAAAAGGTAACATTTAGTCAGCGGTGTAAAAGGTAACATTTATTCGGCGATGTGAAAGCTAACATTTAGTCGGCGGTGTAAAAGGGAACATTTAGTCAGCGGTGTAAAAGGTAACATTTATTCGGTGGTGAAAAAGGTAACATTTAGTCAGCGGTGTAAAAGGTAACATTTAGTCAGCGGTGTAAAAGGGAACATTTATTCGGCGATGTGAAAGCTAACATTTAGTCAGCGGTGTAAAAGGGAACATTTAGTCAGCGGTTTAAAAGGTAACATTTAGTCAGCGGTGTAAAAGGTAACATTTAGTCAGCGGTGTAAAAGGTAACATTTAGTCAGCGGTGTAAAAGGTAACATTTAGTCAGCGGTGTAAAAGGTAACATTTATTCGGCGATGTGAAAGCTAAATTTAGTCGGTGGTGTAAAAGGTAACATTTAGTCAGCGGTGTAAAAGTTAGCATTTAGTCAGCGGTGTAAAAGGTAACATTTAGTCAGCGGTGTAAAAGGTAACATTTAGTCAGCGGTGTAAAAGGTAACATTTAGTCAGCGGTGTAAAAGGTAACATTTAGTCAGCGGTGTAAAAGGTAACATTTAGTCAGCGGTGTAAAAGGTAACATTTAGTCAGCGGTGTAAAAGGTAACATTTATTCGGCGATGTGAAAGCTAAATTTAGTCGGTGGTGTAAAAGGTAACATTTAGTCAGCGGTGTAAAAGTTAGCATTTAGTCAGCGGTGTAAAAGGTAACATTTAGTCAGCGGTGTAAAAGGTAACATTTAGTCAGCGGTGTAAAAGGGAACATTTAGTCAGCGGTGTAAAAGGTAACATTTAGTCAGCGGTGTAAAAGG
This sequence comes from Eptatretus burgeri, assembly GCF_056783735.1. NCBI lineage: Eukaryota > Metazoa > Chordata > Myxini > Myxiniformes > Myxinidae > Eptatretus > Eptatretus burgeri. The sequence goes on along the minus strand of NC_140968.1, from coordinate 104,918,575 downwards.
TAACATTTAGTCAGCGGTGTAAAAGGTAACATTTAGTCAGCGGTGTAAAAGGTAACATTTAGTCAGCGGTGTAAAAGGTAACATTTAGTTAGCGGTGTAAAAGGTAACATTTAGTTAGCGGTGTAAAAGGTAACATTTAGTCAGCGGTGTAAAAGGTAACATTTAGTTAGCGGTGTAAAATGTGCATCCAGTGTAGAAATTAACATTTTAACTTGTAATTTTCCGTTCGTTTGACCGTTTGGACTTTTTACTCCGATTTTCAAAACGCCAACATATTTCACAGAGTAACATGTCTGTCAACACAAAGTAATATTCTGATGAAGAAGAACCAAATGACGTCATCATATTGACGTCGGATCGGAAGTGCGCTGTTTACCCGTTGGTTCGGCGGGAAGCGTCGCGGGTTTCAATGTCCTTCGACTTTTACTTTTGATCCACAACTCAACGTCCTTATCAGTGTCGCAAAATAATAAAAACCTTTGAACTTTTTGCGATGTTTTGACCCTTCGCGTCATTCCGTCAGCATGAGGTCTCTGGTGGCGTACGATCCGTCCGGATCAGAGGATGAGGAGGACAACGATGTTTGTGAGGGTTCCGTGTTGGCGGGAAGTGGTCACGCTCGTGTGGCGGCGAAACATGAGGCCGATGGTCAAGCAACACGGTTGGGTGAACGAAGCGGACCACAAAGGGGACTCCCCGGTGACATGGACGTCACGAGAAGGTCAACCGGTCCTCAAGGTTGCCCGGTGATCATGGACGTCACGAGAAGGTCAACCGGCCCTCAAGGTTGTCCGGTGATCATGGACGTCACGAGAAGGTCAAGCGGTCCTCAAGGTTGTCCGGTGATCATGGACGTCACGAGAAGGTCAACCGGTCCTCATGGTTGCCCGGTGATCATCTTGGACCGACCTGGACTCGAGGTGGGGCCGAGGCCGATCCGGCCAGGTGATCCTGAAAAGACCCGGGTTGATCCATCCGTGGCTCTTCGAGGGTGTTCTGCTGGTCTACAGGATGAAGACCCCTCGATGCCGGTGAGTCAAGCGGCCACCGGGTCGTGCGCAGGGAAGCTGAGACCGTACGTGGCCAAACGGAGGCGAGTGGGCCACCTGGACCGTGGGACAGAGGTGGACGTGAAGGCACCGGGACCGAGCACCTGGAGCGGAGACCCCGAGCGGGAAGTTGTGCTGCTGCGCAAAGTATCCCCGGTGGTGGCGCCTTACCTGCAACGCAGGTGTGCTTCAAAAATGTCTGGGTCGAGATCCATCACTCCGGTTGGTGTTCTCATGACCGTTAGAAGGGAAGAAACGGGACAAACTCTGTAGAGCGCACACCTGTGCCAGGTGAGCAGTTTACATTTTTCATCCCGTTGATGGGCCGGATCTGAGGGCCCTGTTACACCTTGACGTTTTAGCCAGCATATGGCAACATATCAAAATGTATGTAAAACTCTGGCGTTCGCTGAACTACTGATGATGATTTTCAGTTTTGGGCGTATTCATAACGAGTTGGACGTATGCATAACATATTAGTAACGTACACAGAACGTATCGATAACTTGTAGATAACTTATACCAACCAATGCTTAGCGTGTTGTCGGCGTTCACAACGTATGCCCAACAATAGTCTAACATATGCATAGCGCGCGGCAGCGTATCGCCGACGATCACGTGGCGTAGCCTATTAATAGGCTGCCGCTCGACTATTTAAATGGACGCTGCCGCTCAACGATTTTAATCATAACCAAGCTAGACATCGAAGTGTCAACATCATCATGCCGAAGAAAACTTCGAGGAATGCTGCCAAGAAGTCTCCTGGCCGTGGACGCGGACGCAAGGAGGATCCATCATCACCCACACCCTCCCCATCATGCTCAGCTACTACTACTGACATGGACCTACTACTACTACTGACACGCTCACGTACTACTACTACTACTACTGACATTGACATCTACTCACCATGGAGTCTGAAACACTGACGGCTTCCTCCTGTGAAGAACTTTTTTTATACCAATTCCACTAAACGCTGCCAATACGCCATTATACGGTAGCTGTAAGTTAGAAACACGTTCAGTATGTTCTGTGGTCGTCCGGAGGACGTCAATATGCGTTGGAGATACGTTACACATAGGTTCAAAGCACGTTACTCATAGGTTAGAAATAAGTTTCAGGTACGCTAAATATTACCTTGACGTGTTTTGACTTATGAGTAACTTACAAGTAACGTGTGTCAACGATCGCATAACGTGCCTACAACTTATGGCCAGCGTATGCGGAACGTGTGAGTCATACGCTGGCAAATGTCGAAAAATTTTGAGCATGCTTAAAATTTGTCGACGAGCTCGACGTACTACAACGTATGCCAGCGTGCTTCAGCGTGCTCTTAACGTATACAAAACTTACCCATGACTTATTCGACGTGTGCCAGCGTATTCGGCAAATTTTTCATATGTCTGCATACGCTGGCTAAAACGTCAAGGTGTGACAGGGCCTTGAATCCGGACCTGAACCAAAATCCATTCGGATTGTTCTTGTTACCCGAGCAACTCGTCTGCTCGTCCGATTAATATCAAACCTCGAAAAGGCACATCCGCGGGTCCCCAGCAAGTTTCAATCAGATCGGACCGTCAATCGTGCAAAAAAACACATAAATAAATAAATAAATAAACATTAATTGTGACGTCATTCGTGATGTCATAGCACCGTGTCTTGTCATTGGTCGACAGATAAATGGCCGTAACTTGGGAACCGCTTGTCTGATTAATATCAAACCTTGAAAAGGCACATCAGCGGGTCCCCATCAATATTCCTGGCAAGTTTCAATCAGATCGGACCGTCAATCGTGCATAAAAAATAAATAAATAAACATTAATTGTGACGTCATTCGTGATGTCATAACACCGTGTCTTGTCATTGGTCGACAGATAAATGGCCGTAACTTGGGAACCGCTCGTCCGATCGATATCAAACCACGAAAAGGCACATCCGGGGGGTCCCCGGCAATATTCCTGGCAAGTTTCAATCAGATCGGACCGGCGGTCGTCGTGAAGAAACGGCAGTCGCAGACAAACACAGACACACACAAACAGATTGCTGGAATTAGAGATAGATGTGTGTGTCATCCCTCGGATGAACGGTAAATTGGGTGTCCGGTCTGCTGACATTAGTTGGTGGACGTTAAAGATCCCATGATGTCGCGAAGAATGAGCGAGCTTTGTCGGCACCTTGAACAAATTACAAATTCCTGCTCTGACTCGTGCTGGGAAGACAACGGCAAACCACCCAGTATAACCTTTGGCTTGCCAACAGAGGAGGTACTTCCCAATCAGAATCCATGTTTTGTGTGTGCGCAATGCTCGGCTGCAGTATGGTGAGTTCATGGAGTTCTATTCATCAGCAGGTTCGTCGGAGCGCAGTTGACCGGACGCAAACACCTTTCCTTGAGTGGACACACGGGACCGGTTCATTCCGTGCACTGGTGTCCCATCCGGTCTCGGAGCCACCTCCTCCTTTCTGCTTCCGTGGATGCAACCGTCAAGGTACTGGCAGAACAATCGAAAACTGTGCATCTCGTATCAACATTTTATGGTGTGAAGAATATGCTATTGTTAAAACCACAATAATCTCGCTATTGTTTAAATTTATCTGGCATTTTAAAGGGTTATCGTATCCCGTAAGAAAATGATTGTCCGTGCACGGACGGAGTACTGATCTGCTTTGGTTTGGCGTTTTAAAATGCAGCTCATCTGTAATCTTGGGTTATCTTGTGATCTGAAGCACACTCACACACCTGCAAACTCACGCACTCGGGCTGGGCAATGTTAATATTATTGTCCCTCCAAATATCAACGATGCATTGTACTGGTGCTCAATGGAAGACCCTGATGATGAGGCAGGAGAACTGGTAGTTGAGATGGGATTAAATTTTCTCACCATTTGCATGAAAGTCGAGAGAGAGAATGGCGTTGTGTATATCATGTTGATTTACTGGGACTATCGTTTTGCGGTTATTACCCTATTACCGATGTCTGATGTATGTTTTGTATAGGTGTGGGATGCTGTGGAAAGCGGGGCCTGTTTGCGGACCCTGAACCAGCACACAAAAGCCGTGCGGGATGCACATTGGACCTGCCACGGCAGTGCGATCCTCTCTGCCGGCTTTGATGCCAAGATCTACCTGTCGGATGTGGAAACTGGTACCTCGTTGATATTGGGAGGGTTTGCTGTACATGCGCATTACATGGGTCCACAAACTGCACATCGGTATATTTTACACGGACGCCGGCTCTGCATTTCCGAACACTTAAGTTTTACAAATAAAGTGACATCTTAATATTATTAAACACCTTGGGGTGTTCACAAGTTGTGCGAACAAGATTCTCACGATAGTCCAATAAACCTGAGTTTTCAATAAATATTGAAATGTAATTAAAAGGAGAACATGCAGTTATAAATTGTATTAAACCCCTGCTGTGTGCCAACTTGGAGGTGGAATTGCGGTCGAATGTGCAACTCCACCTCCTGGCTGGAGCTCAGCAGGGCAGAGACTACGTAGTTGTGTGCGGATGACCACTGTTGCTCAGTTTGTGCAGCAATCGTTGATATTGGAAGCGATCTTTGCCTTGTTGCTTCACCAAGCGAGGGTTAGTTGATTCATATCTATTTACAGTATGAGTGGGCCCGTTGGTCCGTTGAACCAAATTTTCATTGGTCTTCATGTCCTAGCAGCATACCTGCCTGCTGTGCTGCTGGAGCATTAGCTTGCCTTTCACCGAGCCCAGATGTGCTTGGGCCAGGGCTGGGATTATACTATTGCGGTTTTGGGAAAGACCCCCATATGAATTCAGAGACACGTAGGATTTTCCTCAGACAGATATTTCTTTTGTTTAAGGGAGATTGATTTCCTACATTTTGTGTGGTGGGACTTTGGAACGAATATGCTTCATGGGTTGGGGTGTTCAGGTTCTCTTTGATCCCTCCGTTTACCGATACATCTTTCGATGCCCCGATGACTATTTGGCTCCCTCCTGGCCCATTCTCACAATCCTGTAATTTGCCCTTCAAACCTTCCTCTCCCTCCTTTTCCATTCCATATCCGAAACCAACGGCCGTCACGAGTCCACACGTCACGCGTGACCATTCCTTTAAAATGATAAACCACAATTACCTTTTGAATCGACAAAAGATTCTTAATCTTCCAAGTGTTCTATCTACTGGGCATTTGATTTATCAAGCTCTCATTACCACGAGTCCTTTGGCCAAGCATACGTTCACGGTTCCCTTTTCGGACCGCGAGAGCAACCAAGGGGAAATTGACACGAGTCTGCACGCGGTACGAGCTTGCACATATCTGAGTGAGGTGGGAAGGAGTTGTACCCATGCTCTGCTCCAGACTCCATCAACTTTTCCTCCTCTCTACATTTCTCCGGTTGTGATTCTGATTAACGGCAAGTCTCATGTCGTGACAATTAAGTAAGATTGAAGAAGGGCCTCATAAGTGTTAAGGGAACAAGTTCTGCTCTGTATCTCTCTTCCATTTGCTGTATATACCTGCCGTACAAATTTCCCCCCATAGTATACACGCTGCACCCTCACAAACACCCTGCATATGTTTTTCCATTCCTTGTAAATAAAACCTTCACTGCATATTCATGCCACACAAACTCCTCCCTGCCCCCCTGAAATAAATAAACCCGTACATGTTTTCTTCTAACCTGCTTGTGGTGTCTTTTTCCCGATTGGTCACATGCAATCCGCACCAGCGACAGCCGGGTTGTTTTACCCCAACTGTTTTGCTCGATTAAATAGCCAGCGCTGCACTCACTGTTCTGCTCGGCAGTAATCCGAGTGTCTGCTGAGGGCGCGAGCCTCAGTTAGTTGGAACACCTCACCCCCAGGTAAACGTTATTAGACGGAGGAACATTGGGAGATTTGGCTGTCTGATGTTCGTGGTTGCTTCACAACCCGCCAGGCCGTGGAGTTATGCAGGACCGGAGGTTGGGAGGAATTGGAGAAGTTGCTCCTCGTGGCGAACAACCCCAAACCCCACATCCATAACAATACATTTGCTGTTTTTATTGCCAAATGAAACTACTATTATTATTATTGTTGTTAAAATAATGAGTATTAATTAGATATGCTTTGTTACAAAGTTATCATTCTTTTTGTTATTTATTTTGTAATTGGAATACCATGCCACGGAAGGACCTATTAAGCTGCTCAAAATACATTAACATGGTGTGCGTTTAAAACATGGGAATTCTTCCAGGTTATTTGTAGTTGATTAGCCAAATCAACTCAGGAGGTCAAGACGATCATTTTGGTGTGTTCCGTTCCACATCAGAAAGCTCCAGGAGAACTCCACAAAAAAACATCACACACGCACGCACGCACGCACGCACACCTCCATTTATAGTCGATATAAAATAAAAACATGGGAGACTGAAGCCTCGGTCGACCCATGATGGTACATCTATTAATTACGTATTGTTACGAATTTTGGCCCGCCCGGTGTGCGATCGGCCACGTAACTCAAATCACGACGCGTCGCCCACCGGAACAGACAATTCAGTCGTGACCCTCTTGGAGCTACCACCAAGGAGCTAGCCACGGGTGGGGGTTTAACCTCACCACAATCCAGTCCGCATTCTACCCGCGTGAAATAGGGTGAATCGCCGAATGTCGATATACCTAAGTACCCGCGCGGGTAGCGTACGGAGGAGTTGTACCACGCCGCAAGTCGACTCCGGACACGAACCGCTTAAGCGGCTCGTTCCGTGCTGCAGGGATAACTGAGCGGAGTTATCGCCGACCTCGACAGTTCAGATTATTAATTGGGTGTCTGCACCCACTACCAATTCCTTCCGTGATGCAAGATGGTACTTTCAAACGAAGGAAAGGACGCAACGAAACGGGAAACAATTTTACAAGCACTTTTATTTCACACACACACACACACACACACACATACACACACACACACACACACACACACACACACACACACACACACACACACACACACACACACACACACACACACACACACACACACACACACACACACACACACACACACACACGGCAAACACGTATTCACAGCCATACAGTGAAAGCAAGCACATATATACAGTCAAAGCAAGAACACAACGCAGAGTTACAACTGAATAAAGCAATGTACAAGCACTTATTCAGGTTTACTTAAAAGACTGGCGCCACACACACATTTACACAAAAAGCAAATAAAAGCCACCCTCACTGGCAAGGGGGCAGACAGGTCCGTGGACCAAATGTACGTGGGACCTGGGTGAGCGGCCAGGTCCACGAGACCGAAGGGGGTCTTACCCGCGCCCTCGTGGCGCGATGGCGGGCTATCCGCAATGTCAGCGTAACGTGCCTGACTCCGTGCCCCTGGCATGGTCGGTGAGCTCCTTTAGGCGTGCGTTGCGCAGGCAAGTGTTGGTCGGTCGACACCACGGTTGGGGTGGGGAACGGACGGGGTTACCGGCGCTATCTCAGCGCGGATGGGGGGAATTGTTGATGCTCGGGGTGGAGAGAGGGGAATGGCGGACGCTCCGTCCCGCTAGCGGGGCCTTGGGACCGCACCGACTCCTGCGAACTCTCGCCCCTGAGCCTTCTTCCGCGTCCCTGCTTCACTCCTCGACTCGTCCCTCGACCCAGCGACGACAACCTCAACAACGACCTTCGTCTTCACTCGACCAGCCCCCGCAACGACAACCTCAACGACGACCTCTGTCTTCACTCGACCAGCCCAGCCCAACACCCCACGTGAGTCACCTTGTGCTCCCGTCTTAATAGACCGGGGGAGGAGCGTGTATGTAAATTCGCAGATCAAAACGCGCTTGGAGGCGGGGCCACGCCACCCGATGTTCAGCCATTGGTCGGGCAAAAAGAGGCGTGAGTCTCCCTTGATCCGAATTTCCACCGAAAAGGAATCCACATGCATCGCGCTTGGGGGCGGGGCCACACCGTCCGACGCTCGCCCATTGGACGGAGAAAAAGGGGGCGTGAGCCTCCCCTGATCCGATTTCCTCTCCCGTAAAGGCATCCATTTGTACTCGCGGCTCGACGCGTTTGGCAAGAATCACCGAACGGGCCCTGGGCAGCACAACGTTCGGTGTTGACAGGTGGTGTGATTGATGGTTGTGGAAGGAGAAAGGCGAAGGTGGTGGGGGGTTTGCTGTGGTGGTTTGGTTGTTGGTGGGCGTCGTTGGGAATGGCGGTGAAGCGATGTTTGTGGGGTGGAGTTGTGGAGGTAAAGAGGTGAAGATGGTGGTGTTTGAGTTGTTGGGGGATTATTGGTCCAAAATAACGATAGAGAAAGAAAAATGGCTAACACAAAGCGTCGCAGCCCGGATGAATCACACATATTCCCTCTAAACAACGGGTGTGGACTAACTACACATGAACTTATCGATATATATCTAACCTGAGGACCTTTCTGGTGTATTGCAAATTTCCACAGCTGTAACAGTATTATTCGATCATACCCGTTTGACCCCTCGGAACATTTTTGAACCCTGTACACGCACACCCCACAAACATCGAGATATAGATTCTTATTGCAATGTACAGAATATACGTTTTGGTAACTAATGTGCAAACTCCACCCATCAGGACTGTGCGTACAGTACTCGTCCCCCCCCTCCCCCCAGTGTTTTGGACTATCACGATAACCTCGTTTGTATAACTTTGTGAATTCCCCACTTCTGTGATTACTTGAATTTCTATGATTTCACGTTCTTTGTAAAACCCTAGTGTTAAGAAATGGAAAAATCATTCAAAGAACAACACAGAGCCTCTTACAATGCGGAGCCTCGCCGGGGTATACAGATGACAGTCGACCTGATGATCAATGCAGACTCACTCACTCGTTGATGGACACACACAATGCTTCGGTCGCGGCTGTGGCTCATTGGTGGTGAAGTAAGAATCTGTTTTAGCTTCTTGCGTCGTGTGCCACTGTGCTCTCTGATGGGAATTTTCTGTGTCCTTTTAGGCTGTGTGGAGCTCGATGTGCTGGCAGGTGCACCTTTGATGACCCTTGCACCTCACCCTTCGAACCCCAATCTCTTTTTGTCTGCCGGTTTTAGTCCTGTGATCAAGGCCTGGGATCGTCGAGATGGAAAAGTGAGGAGCACATATTTTGCTGTGGGATGGCAGGCCATTGTGTTCCATTTACTCTGACAAATTACTCAAGCCTGGTGTTGTCTTAACGGTTAAGGTGGCTGGCTTAAGATCTTAGGTTTCTGAGTTTGAGCCCCTGCCCTCGTTGAAATAACACCAGGCGGGTTGACTCAGCCTGTCATCCTTCCGAGGTTGGCAAAATGAGTAAAAGCTTACTGGGGAAATGAGCCATTCGAGTATCCTGCGTCGGAGAAGCGACCCGTCCAGGATTCAGAAAGCTGATATGAAAATCCTGTTCAAATTTCTCATCAATCGGATGAAAATTGACTGTTAGCCAAATGAAACTGCCTCGGCATCTCCGACTATGCACCTCACGGTGTGAAAGGAATGGTTATTACCTCCGCTAACGAAGGTGGAAGGAGGTTTTGTTTTCACCCATGTTTGTCTTTGTTTGTTTGTCTGATTGTTTGTTTGTTACTTGCAAAATCGAAGATTTTTCAAGTCCATTGCTCAGTCGATTTTGTTATTCTGTCTGTCTGTTTGTCTGTCTGTCTGTCTGTCTGTCTTGTCAATCGCCTACTGGTCACAATTTTAAACCGATCTTCACGAAACTTCACCACATGATAGAGTTTGTGATGAGCAAGAAGCCTGTTGTTTTTGAAGTCAAAGGGTCAACATCGGCCAAGGTCAACAAACCTATCATTGTTTTTGTCACATTTGTTTGATGTATTTTGCAAGTACCGTGCTGTGCATGATGTCGTCTTCTTGTTTGTTTGTTTATGTGCAGGATATCTCAAAAAATTGTCGACGGATGTGGATGAAATTTGGTGGGTAGGTTGGGTGTGTAACAGGGACGACTTGATTAGATTTTGGTGAAGATCCGGGTCCGGATATGAGAATTTATTTATACTTAAAGTGATTCTTCACCATTGAGAGATAGGGACAAAAACGATATATCGCATGATATTTCAAAAATGTATTGGGCCAGATATGTTCTCCTGCATGAGGCATTGCGTGGTGGAGGTATTCGCTCGAAAGAGTGCCCTTCTAGTTCTTAATGATTTACTGAATTACTCACCGAAGGGTACATTGTATTGTTTTAGATCTGTGCAGAGTTAGCAAACTTCTTAATTTTGCCTAAGTAGTGTTTCGTGTCGCTGGGTTAAAATTACCGGTGATAAGGAACGTCTCTACTCAATCTCCTTAATCTTCATCCATTCAAACCAAACGATGCATCTTTGCTTTCTGCACATTTAGTTAATACTTTACAATGACAGACCTTTGCTTGCCGAGTTCACAATGACTTTATTTACTGGACAAAAACGACTCATTTAACTGACATTCAAGTCAAGTGCACAACTTTCTTTGACGATGAGAGTTTATCTCGATCTTTGTGATACACAGGTGTGCAGGGAGTTTATGACAAACTGCCAGCAGGTGCTCGATCTGCTGTTTCTGTCGGGTGGTGATGAGTTCCTGGCGAGCACGGACGCTGTGAGCCGCGATTCGGCTGATCGCACCATAATGGCATGGGACCTCGGCTCTGCCGCTCGACTCTCCAACCAAATCTTCCATGTAGGGCCCTTCAGCATACTTATTCACAAATCCAACTTCAAAAATCCCAAATCCAGGGATACCAAAATATTTTCCTTGATTCTTGTAGACCTTAGCACAATGTATGCAAAATTATATTTGGGGGATTTTTGGAAACCCCCCCCCCTCTCCCTCATGTGAGTTATGTTAGCCTAAATTTGGTAAAAATAGGAAAAATTCAGATTTCAGAGAGGGTTCATGATCAGTGGAGGACTTGACACTAACCTTTGTCTGACCTCTGCAGTAACTTCAAATTGGGATGATATCTTCCATATTGCCTCTGTATTCATGCTGTCAAACACCTTTTCCAGGTGAATGGATGATTGGTAAAGGATTCTTTTCCATTCATTGTCTTGTTCTTAATGTTAAGATCTGATCCCTGCATCTCCTGTATCTCCTGAACCCAGCTTGTTCCTTTCTTATGGGACTGTCAACAACTTTTACATCATGTCCAGCTTATTAATGCACGTAGGTTTAAATGTAAAAAGCATTTATATTATAATATTTTTGTCGACAGTGTGTGTGTTTGTGTGCTTGTTCAGGTATCATGCTTGCCTTACCTTTATGGATTGTCCGTTATTTTTACCGAAATTGTGCTGAAATTAAAATTGCGGATGAGCTCAACGTTACAAATAGTTGGACGTTATTGTGGGATTTCCTAGAGGTAGTGCTTTTCTGATGGTATTGATTTCAAAACTCAAATGTTAGGGCAAACAGGGAAATGTACGTTTCACAATTCAAGTTTAAAAACAACCAGTGCGTCACGTTAGAGGACCATGCTATGCAAATCAAAGGCAGGAAGACTGGAAGGTATAGCTAGGGCTAGACATGGAAATATAAGCTGAAAATGAGATCGTCATACTCACCTACAACAGCACAGGTAACTGATACAGGTATGTTTAATTTTGTCCCCTCCGTGTTCTTATTAATGCGTGTAACATGTTGAATGTTTAGTTTATATTCGTTCATTTCCACCTTTCACCATGACTACAAAAATCATGGCTCCTGAGTGTTTTTCTCCCTTCCTGGTCAACCTGAAGTGTTTGAGTGCCAGTGATCTTGAAATTCTGCTAAGGTGCTCGACATACGTTGATTCTCTGTCCGCATGTTTTGTCCCATAGGAACGATACACGTGTCCGTGCCTGTGCTTGAACCCCTGCAAATCGATATTTGCCGTTCAGACTAATGGCAACTACATTGCACTTTTTTCATCACACCGGCCTTACTGCATGGACGGCACTCGCAGGCTAGAAGGTCACAAGGTTAGGACTCTCGAACATCCTCGGTTTGATTCACTGAGGCAAATATGACCGATCTTCTCTAAACCTCCCTTTACTCTCGCACTCACCAAGTCTGCACATTGTTTTGTTTTTTGCGAGGAATTTTGTTGCCTTTTTGAGCAATAACCTTTTTCTATCAAAATGATTTATTTCATAATTCATGCCAGCCTTTGGTTGGCCAATAATTTCTCTTTTGTTACACTCTAACCAACACTTGTACATCCTGTTGGCAAGCTATGATTAAGACGAGGCTATGAGTTACCACATTGGTTCTGGAAGGTTGACTGTTTCTCTGAGTCTTTAAATTCATGGTTTGTTGTGAGCCCCTTTAGAAGATAACTATTGAATTATTTGTGCATGCAGGTGGAAGGTTATGGCGTGACATGCGCCTTCTCCCCAGACGGCACTCTTCTGGTATCGGGAAGTGCGGACGGCCGGCTAGTCACGTACTGTCCCGAGCGGGCGAGGCGACTGCGGAGTGTCGTCGCACATGATGGGCCTTGCCTTGCAGTAGAACCGCATCCTGTGCTACCACGTACAGTTGCCTCGGCCGGCTGGCAGGGAGACTTGGCTGTGTGGAACTAACCCCCTTATAGTGTAGTGGTGAAAGGTAATGGGGGTGATGAGTTGCGATCCTGGGACATAAAAGGTAGAACGATATTGTGATTTAAATCCTGTGAATTAAAATCCAACATTTCAGTGGTCAAAAAATATATATACTTTTGGAAACGTGGAAGTGGGTTAATGAATAAGTATTGAGGTACCAGAGGTACAGCTCAAGGTTTTAACTGCACAGTAAACACTCCAATATCGTGGGGTTTAGGTTCCTGGAAAATGTCGCGACGGTTGAAAACGTGATCCTGGAAACCAAGGGCCATTGGAAAGGGGGGGGGGGGGTTCGGGTCCTGGACTTGGAGAAAATAGAGGAAGATCGACAACAGCCAGAAATAAACACATAACAATTTAAGTTTAAAAAATATATATGTGGAAAGACCCACCCACATCTCTCACCTGTGAATGGAGGGAATAGCTAATCAGGCCAATCAGCTCTCACCGAATCAACTAAACCCAGGTGGCTGGGATTATATAAATAATATAATCCTCGCCACCTGGGAAGGGTTTGAAACAGCATCGTGCTAACCTTGTGTATGTCTAATTGGGGTGCTTTATGCAGCTTCTTCGGTTAGAGGAGTGTGTGTGTGTGTGTGTGTGTGTGTGTGTGTGTGTGTGTGCGTGCGTGCGTGCGTGCGTGCGTGCGTGCGTGCGTGCGTGCGTGCGCGCGCGCGCATATCACAAATTAAATATCGTCATGAAATCGGAACACAATCGGTTTCCTGTGATTGGTAGAAACCTGTGATATTTGAGGGTTTACTGTATTTCATGAAAATTTGGCCCATCGTGTGCCCACAGTCCAGCTCATCCAATGGGATATATTATGATCGCAGTCGAGATGGCAAGTATAACTTGTTTAAAGGGCCTCATGCTCTGTGATGCTTTGCCTCTTGTAGGCAAGGACTCCATTAAGATTCAAACCCAAACTGAGCATGCTGCTCATTGAGCTTTGTTGTTACCATGGCACTAATGTTTAAAACAATTGAAGGTATTGGTTTGTGTGTGTTCATTCAACTTTGCTTGTTGTACATTCAGGGTACAGTGTAGTGGATTACTGGTGAAGATACTGGACTGGCATCCCAGAGGTTGTGGGTTACACGTCAGCAGTATTAGGGATTTGGATTCTCACCTTCAGGAAGTCGAGTTGTTTTCAGAACTGCCATGCCATCACTGGATTGTCAGTAAAACCCAGTTGGTTTATTCACAACCTTCAGGCTGGGGATAATCCACCTGTTCCACCTGGTCCTTACTGACATGTGATGCTTGTCCATTAATTCTGAGTGACTCTCTTTCCCTTACCCAGTTTGCAGGAGTTCCTTTCTGATGACCATGGACCTTCCCTTTCTAAACTATACACTTAAAAAGAAAAACAAAGGCCTTGATTTTATACAAGTAAATACATTTATTTTTAATCTTGTAAAATGTTTCGTTTCATCACGACACATGTGTTCAGCTCCTGTTTTGACTCTCATTGACAGCTTAGTCCTACTGTGAGTGCACAACTTCCTTTTGGTTCTTTATAAAAGGGCTATCTATTTATTACCTACACAAAATACCAAATATTTGGCATGGCCTTTACTGCCCTCCCCTCCTTTTACTCCTATCTTCCAACTTACTTTAACTTTTTTCATCACACCTCACCCTGTCCTCTGTGTTCTCCTTTCCCCTTGCTCTTCTTTCAATTTGCCTATCCCCTTCCCTGACGAATGTATATGACAAGAGTTGTTGGTGTGTCTGTCTCGCCATTTTTCTCAGAGTTGGCCAAATGGATCTTCGTCAATTTTTCAGAGGTTCATCAGTGAGTGCCGGGGAGTGTTTTCGGGTGGGTTGAAAAAACAAGTTGGATTTTTTTTCTGAAAAAAAAAAATTCCTGCAGAAGAAATTTTGGGAGATTTGGGTTGTCAGTCAAAAGATTTTTCCCTTTTTTTCCCATTCACTTGCATGTAAATTTTGAGATGCCTCAGAACCAACATTCTCCTACTACTCTTATTTAATTATCCTTGATCAGGGCTCATCCTGATCCTTTATCAGGTCAGCCTCCATCTCCCTCGCTGGGGTCTTAATTCGCCACTAGCCAAACCCGCGCTCCGCGTGGAGTTTCTAAAGTGAGGGTTCGTTCGGACGTCAATATATCCGGT
>NC_140968.1:104888806-104898806 GCF_056783735.1 Eptatretus burgeri | reverse complement strand
CCTCCTTCTCTCTCTCCCTCCTTCTCTCTCTCCCTCCCTCTCTCTCTCCCTCCCTCTCTCTCTCCCTCCCTCTCCCTCCCTCCCTCTCCCTCCCTCTCCCTCCCTCTCACTCCCTCTCCCTCCCTCTCCCTCCCTCTCCCTCTCTCTCCCTCCCTCTCACTCCCTCACCTCTCCCCTACCTCTCCCCCACCTCTCCCCCACCTCTCCCCCACCTCTCCCCCACCTCTCCCCCACCTCTCCCCTACCTCTCCCCTACCTCTCCCCTACCTCTCCCCTCCCTCTCTCCCTTCCTCGCTCTCCCCTCCCTCGCTCTCCCCCCTCGGTCTCCCTCCCTCGGTCTCCCTCCCTCGGTCTCCCCTCCCTCGGTCTCCCCTCCCTCTGTATCCCTCCCTCGGTCTCCCCTCCCTCGGTCTCCCTCCCTCTGTCTCCCTCCCTCTGTCTCCCCTCCCTCTGTCTCCCTCCCTCTGTCTCCCGCTCCCTCTGTCTCCCGCTCCCTCTGTCTCCCGCTCCCTCTGTCTCCCGCTCCCTCTGTCTCCCGCTCCCTCTGTCTCCCGCTCCCTCTGTCTCCCGCTCCCTCTGTCTCCCGCTCCCTCTGTCTCCCGCTCCCTCTGTCTCCCCTCCCTCTGTCTCCCCTCCCTCTGTCTCCCCTCCCTCTGTCTCCCTCCCTCTGTCTCCCCTCCCTCTGTCTCCCCCTCCCTGTGTCTCCCTCCCTCTGTCTCCCTCCCTCTGTCTCCCTCCCTCTGTCTCCCCTCCCTCTGTCTCCCCCTCCCTCTGTCTCCCTCCCTCTGTCTCCCCTCCCTCTGTCTCCCTCCCTCTGTCTCCCTCCCTCTGTCTCCCCTCCCTCTGTCTCCCTCCCTCTGTCCCCCTCCCTCTGTCTCCCCCTCCCTCTGTCTCCCCCTCCCTCTGTCTCCCTCCCTCTGTCTCCCCTCCCTCTGTCTCCCCCTCCCTCTGTCTCCCCTCCCTCTGTCCCCCTCCCTCTGTCTCCCCTCCCTCTGTCTCCCCCTCCCTCTGTCTCCCCTCCCTCTGTCTCCCCTCCCTCTGTCTCCCCCTCCCTCTGTCCCCCTCCCTCTGTCTCCCCTCCCTCTGTCCCCCTCCCTCTGTCCCCTCCCTCTGTCCCCCTCCCTCTGTCTCCCCCTCCCTCTGTCTCCCCCTCCCTCTGTCTCCCCCTCCCTCTGTCTCCCCTTCCCTCTCTCCCCCCTCTCTCCCCTCTCGTCTCTCCCCTCTCGCCCCTCTCGCCCCTCTCGCTCTCCCCCCTCTCGCCCCTCTCGCTCTCCCCCCTCTCGCCCCTCTCGCTCTCCCCCTCTCGCCCTCTCGCTCTCCCCCCCTCTTCCCTCTCGCTCTCCCCCTCTCGCCCTCTCGCTCTCCCCCTCTCGCTCTCTCGCTCTCCCCTCTCGCTCTCTCGCTCTCCCCTCTCGCTCTCCCCTCTCGCTCTCTCGCTCTCCCTCTCGCTCTCTCGCTCTCCCCCTCTCGCTCTCTCGTTTCCCTCTCGCTCTCTTCTTTCTCCTCTTCTCATTTTCCTTCTTTCTTCCCTTCATTTTCATTTTCTTCTTCTTCTTTTTCATTTTCTTCTTATTTCTCCTCTTCTTCTTCTCCTCTTCTTATTTTCTTCTCTTCTCCTCTTCTTCTTTATTTTCTCTTATTTTCTTTTCTTCTTATTTTCTTTCTCCTCTTATTTTCTTTTTTTTTTTTCTCTTCTTTATTTCTTCTTATTTTTTTATTTTCCTTTATTTTCTTTCTTCTTATTTTCATTTTCTTTATTTCTTCATTCTTTCCTTCTCTTCCTTCATTCTCCTATTTTCTTTCATTTCTCTCTCTTCATTTTCTCTCATTTCGCTCTTCTCGCTTTCTCTTCTTCTCCCTCTCGCTCTTCTCGCTTTCTCTCCTCTCTCTCGCTTCTCTCTCTCGCTCTCTCTCGCTTTTCTCTCGCTCTTCTCGCTTCTCTCTCTCGCTCTCTCTCGCTTCTCTCGCTCTCTCGCTTCTCTCTCGCTTCTCTTCTCTTCTCTCGCTCTCTCTCGCTCTCTCTCTCGCTTTCTCGCTCTCTCTCTCGCTCTCTCTCGCTCTCTCGCTCTCTCTCTCGCTCTCTCTCTCGCTCTCTCTCTCTCGCTCTCTCTCGCTCTTCTCGCTCTCTCTCTCGCTCTCTTCTGTCGCTCTCTCGCTCTCTCGCTCTCTCTCGCTCTCTCGCTCTCTCTCGCTCTCTCGCTCTCCCCCCTCTTGCTCTCTCTCTATCTCCAGATCTATCTCTCTCCCTCACTCCCTCCTCTCCCCTCCTACCCATCTCTCTCTCTCCCTCCTCTCCCCCCCCCACCTCTCTCGCTGTCTCTGTCTCTCTCCATCTCTCTCTGATGTACCTACCATGCTCTTCACAGAGCTTCAGTGCTGCCAAAGCAGTTTCCTGAGCAAGGATTGGAGTGGGAGTACCAGCAGTGGTAAGTGTTGGAATTTGTAATTTGTTTCGGGTGCCTGAAATAGCTCGCCAACTCTTCGCAAAGGACACCATGGGATCTTTAATGTCCACCAACTAATGCCAGCAAATGACACACATTGATGAATTTAGCTCTTTCCCAGCCTTGACATTGCACATTAAATAAAAAATTCTGAACAAAGAATCACCCTGCCTGTAAAACACCGGGATGAAAGTATATAGCTGGGTCGAGATTCAAACCCAAACTCGGCACGATTGTGCTTACCTCAAGGCCATTCTGCCAGCCTTAATTTGACTCAACACGGAGAACTTACCAGGGCCAAGCAATGGAATAAAGAAATCTTGAGGTTTCTCAACATTATGGATGGTGTTCCATGGCCACTTGTAGCTCGTGGTTAATGAAAGTCAGCTGGTAATGAGCGAGACCAGGAATGTCTACAGTCTGGTGAAGGTCGGCACACGAACCCTCCAAAAAGGAATGTCGACAGACCGTATCAAGGATGCGGTCCAGATCTGTGAGGATGAAACAATTTGGGCCACATGAGGTCGTTGACTGCCTATTAGTACAAGGAACAAGCAGGATAGCCAAGAGGGATGTTCACGATCACTTGTGAGCTGTATAGCCTGGGCTGGAATCTAACCCAGCTATAAACTATCGTCCTGGTATTTCTCAGACAGGGTG
Organism: Eptatretus burgeri; assembly: GCF_056783735.1. Lineage (NCBI taxonomy): Eukaryota > Metazoa > Chordata > Myxini > Myxiniformes > Myxinidae > Eptatretus > Eptatretus burgeri. The sequence continues at coordinate 104,895,702 of NC_140968.1, read as the reverse complement.
TCATCAAATGTGTGTGCTGTCCCTCAGAGAGAAGTTAACCTGGAGGCCCCATCTGCTGGCATTAGTGGACATCGAAGATCCCATGGTGTCTTATGCGAACCCCTTCCTTATTCATGCAGGTGTCTCCACAAAATGCCCGGATGTAAATTTATTTGGGTTTTGGCCTTGTGGGAAATTATCATGGGAATCCCACAAAATTTGACAGAGGACTGAGGCTGAGGAGCATGGTCGTCTGAGTTAGTCCAAGAGCTGACGTAACAAGAAGAATAAGTGATGCAGTTTGGGGTGGTGGTGAGGTGGACTTTGAGGCCACGGGGCATCTCCCCAGACCCTGGACGAACCCCTATTACTTTAACTGTTTTCGTCATGAATTGTTAGCACCTCACTTGTCTGTGCCTTCCATCAATAACGGTGCCATTGCACGAATGTCGGTTCAGTGAGCGACTGATTACACTGTTGTGATTGCTGTCCACAACCCCGACCCCTCAAGTCTTTGAGTTGACGGTTATTGTAACTCAAAATGAGAATCTTATCATGTTATTCCTCGTAGTTTTACTACCCTGAAGATCACTTGGTATATCTTTTGAACGGGTGGTTCACATTAGCTATGGCCTATCGTGCTTTTGGCTCTGTACGAACTACACCAAGCGTTGATGAATGAATGAACGATGCAGCTCGACGCGAACGTGCTTGGGGAGGCGATGAGCACGCATGCGCACATGGATGATCGATCCCACGACCCGACGACGGGGACTGCCATGGACGAGGGAGCGAGCGTGGCACGAGTCCGCGCTGCTGCTGGTCAGTGTTGGTCAGATGCTGTCCACAGCGGAGGGTCCTGAAAGGCCGGACGCGTACTGATAACGTGCTGTGTGCATTGATGTGACAGATGGGGTTGTAACAATTACTTATTATGAAAATGGACGTGAGAAGGACAAAATCATGGAGTATTTTCAGTTTTTCCCATGAAGACTACATTGTAGCTTTGCTTGGAATATCGAGTACTCACCAATAGAGACTGAAGAGTTTGGGGGCTTTCGGACTGCGAAGGGCAGCTATAAACTCTCATGTTGGTGTTTCATATACAGGGTGAGGTTGTGTGTGTGCGCCGTCCCTCGGATGGACGTTGAGCTGGTGTCGCATCCCCAATCATTGGTTTTGATGGATGTTTAACATCCCACGGTGTCCTTCGTGAAGAGTCGGCGAGTTATCTCCAGCACGTTGAGCAATATAAATCCCAAGTCTAACGTACAGGGGACACTGCATCAGTAACACTGCGATGATGCAAACCCCCCAGCCACGTGCTGCACACGAAATGGTGAGCGCAGCAAACAGGGCCATTTATTTATTACGTATACAAGGAGGTTGTAGGAGGGTCTTGAGCTTCTCGACAAGGAGGACAATGAAGACTAGGGAGAATTGTTTGGGGAGTGTTTTCGAGAAGGAAAAGGTCGGTAAGAGGTTTATATTGTGGGGGGGGGGGGGTGTTGGGAAGGAGGGTATATGGATGGGATTGGGTCAAAATCTCTGCCAGAATTTCATTCCTAATAAGTTGAGAGCACATCGTCCACATCATTGACTTCACCACCCCAAGCACTAACAACAAAGGTTGTATACATTTTTTTTTTCCTTGTCCTGTGTATTTATCCACAGTTGAGTGAAGTACATGAATGCTGATGAATTAATTAAATAATAGTACAGCATGTTTGGCCCTTTATCATTCCGCATGACTCTCTGATTGTCCTGTGGTGCAGTGGTTTTGGTCACAGTACTTGTGCACCTGGTGTCCTGTGACCAGGACTACTACCTCTCTCCCGGTGTCACCTTTGTCCACGTCCTCAACAGAGCTTACTATAAACGCTTTTTCCCTCCACACACCGAAGACAGAGGTAAGGTTTTATGGTTTTTTAAGAGGATATTTACCTCCACCACCTTGAGTTGGGTGGAGGTTGTGTTTTCACCCCTGACTCTGTCTGTCTGTCTGTCTGTCTGTCTGTCTGTCTGCACGATATCTCAAAAAGTTGTGGACGAGTTATGACGAAACCAGGTGGATGAGTTGGATAGGTGACGAGAACCAGCCAATTCGATGTTGGTGCAGGTCCGAATCCAGATCCAGTCTATCAGCGGATACGAAACGTCAACTGTTCAGCCTGGTGGAGGGAGGTACCTGCTCTACCGAGTGCTGTTCTCATTCTTCCTGAATTTGTTCATTAATCACATTTGCTCTTCATTTGGTGACATGTTTTGATATATATATATATATATATATATATATATATATATATATATATATATATATATATATATATATATATATATATATATATCTATATATATATATCTTCTTCTACTTCCTCTTTCAGCTTGCTCCCGTTAGGGGTCGCCATAGCGGATCAACCGTCTCCATTTCGCTCTATCCTCCACATCTTCCATTGACACTCCAACCACCCGCATGTCCGCCCTCACCGCATCCATGAACCTCTTCTTTGGCCTTCCTCTTCTCCTCCTGCCTGGTGGCTCCATCTTCAACATCCTTCTCCCGATATACTCCGCTTCCCTCCTGTGCACATGTCCAAACCATCTCAATCTCGCCTCTCTCACTTTGTCTCCAAACCGTCCAACCTGCGCTGTCCCTCTAATATACTCACTGCTTATCCTATCCATCCTCGTCACTCCCAACGAGAATCGCAGCATCTTTAACTCTGCCACCTCCACCTCTGCTTCCTGTCTTATTGTTCGTGCCACCACCTCCAAACCATACAACATAGCTGGTCTCACTACCGTCTTATATACTTTCCCCTTAACTCTTGCAGCTACCCTTCTGTCACAAATCACTCCTGCAACTCTTCTCCACCCACTCCATCCTGCCTGCACTCTCTTTTTCACTTCTCTACCACACTCTCCGTTACTTTGGACAGTTGATCCCAAGTATTTAAACCAATCCACCTTCCCCACCTCAACTCCTTGCAACCGCACCATACCACCACCCTCCCTCTCATTTACGCACATGTACTCCGTCTTACTCCTACTGACTAACATTCCCCTTCTCTCCAATGCATACCTCCACCTCTCAAGGCTCGATTCAGCCTGCTCCCTACTCTCCCTACAGATCACGATGTCATCCGCGAACATCATAGTCCATGGAGACTCCAGTCTGATCTCGTCCGTCAATCTGTCCATCACCATTGCAAACAGGAAAGGGCTCAGAGTCGATCCTTGGTGCAATCCCACTTTTACCTTAAACCGATCCGTCATTCCAACCGCACACCTCACCGCTGTCACACTGTCCTCATACATATCCTGCACGATCCTCACATACTTCTCCACCACTTCCGACTTCCTCATACAATGCCACAACTCCTCTCTTGGCACCCTATCATAAGCTTTCTCTAAATCCACAAACACACAATGGAACTCCTTCTGGCCTTCCCTATACTTCTCCATTAACATTCTCAAAGCAAACATCGCATCAGTGGTGCTCTTTCCTGGCATAAACCCATATTGCTGCTCACAGATCGTCACCTCTCCTCTCAATCGAGCTTCCACTACTCTTTCCCACATCTTCATGGTGTGGCTTAACAACTTTATCCCTCTGTAATTTCCACAGCTCTGCACATCACCCTTATTCTTGAAAATCGGAACCAGTACACTTAATCTCCACTCCTCCGGCATCCTCTCACTTTCCAAGACTTTATTAAACAATCTGGTTAACAACCCCACTGCCATCTCTCCTAAGCACTTCCATGCCTCCACTGGTATATCATCTGGGCCAACCGCCTTTCCACTTTCATCTTCTTCATAGCAGTCCTCACTTCATCCTGACTGATCCACTCCACTTCCAGATTCACTATCTCCACCTCTTCCAACCTTCTCTCTCATTTTCTTCATTCATCAGCTCCTCAAAATACTCCATCCACCTTCTCAACATACTCTCCTTGCTTGTCAGCACATTCCCATTTGCGTCCTTTATCACCCTAACCTGCAGCACATCCTTCCCAGCTCGGTCCCTCTGTCTTGCCAATCGGTATAAATCCTTTTCCCCTTCTTTTGTATCCAACTTCTCATACAGCTCGTCATATGCCTTTTCCTTGGCTTTTGCCACCTCTCTTTTTGCCTTTCGCCGCCACTCCTTGTACTCCTGCCTACTTTCTTCATCTCTCTGACGATCCCACTTCTTTTTTGCCAACCCCTTCTTCCTTATACTTTCCTGTACTTCTTCATTCCACCACCAAGTCTCCTTATCTTCCTTCCTCTGTCCAGACGTCACACCAAGTACCTTCCTAGCTATCTCCCTCACAACTTCTGCTGTCGTTGCTCAATCATCCCACCCATCTTTACCACCATCCAACGACTGTCTCACCTCCTCCCTAAATTTCACGCAACAGTCTTCCTCCTTCAGCTTCCACCATCTGGTCCTTGGTTCAGCCCTCACTCTCTTCATCAACTTCACCTCTAAAGTCATCCTACAGACCACCAAGTGATGCTGTCGAGCTACACTCTCCCCTGCCACCACCTTACAGTCACTCATCTCTTTCAGGTTGCATCTCCTGCTTGAGATTTAATCCACCTGTGTGCACTTTCCTCCACTCTTGTATGTCACCCTGTGTTCCTCCTTCTTGAAATACGTATTTACCACTGCCATTTCCATTCTTTTTGTAAACTCTACCACCATTTGCCCTTCCACATTTCTCTTGTTGAGACCGTACCTACCCATCACCTCCTCATCCTCTTTATTCCCTTCCCCAACATGCCCATTGAAATCTGCTCCAATCACCACTCTTTCATCCTTGGATACACTCTCCACCACTTCATCTAACTCACTCCAGAAATCTTCTTTATACTCCATCTTACACCCCATATGTGGGGCATATGCACTGATGACATTCATTATCACCCCTTCCATTTCCAACTTCACACTCATCACTTGGTCAGACACTCCTCACCTCCAATACCCTCTTGACATAATCTTCCTTCAGGATTACCCCGACACCATTTCTCCTCCCATCCACACCATGGTAGAACAGTTTGAAACCACCTCCAATGCTCCAAGCCTTACTCCCCATCCACTTGGTCTCTTGTACACACAGTATGTCCACCTTTCTTCTCTCCATCATATCAGACAACTCTCGCCCTTTGCCAGTCATCGTCCCAACATTCAGAGTTCCAACCCTCACCTCCACACTTCTACCTTCCCCCCTCTCCCACTGCCTCCGGACTTGCCTTCCCCGTCTCCTACTCCTCCTTCGCCCAGCAGAAGCACAATTTCCACTGGTACCCTGCTGACCACCGGTTCCGGTGGCGGTCGTTGGTAACCCGGGCCTCGACCGATCCGGTCTGGAAATTCGTTTTGTTGTCCGCATTATGATTTGGCATTGGTTTTTACGCCGGATGCTCTTCCTGACGCAACCCTGGTCGCCTCTTACGACACACAGGGATATGGTACACCTATTCTAACCGGGGCATACACCGGGCCCAGTACAACTGATACTCATTTCGCCGACCTCCGAAGGATGGCAGGCTGAGTCAACCCCTGATATTTTCGACTTGGTTTATACATATATATATATATATATATATATATATATATATATATATATATATATATATATATATATATATATATATATATATAAATTCAGTGTCCCAACGGGGCTTGAATTCAGGACCTTTTGGGTCTCAAGCCACTGCCCAAACCACTGCGCCAACACCAGGCATATATATATATATATATATATATATATATATATATATATATATATATATATATATATATATATATATATATATATATATATATATATATATATATTGTTACGGATTCGCGCCCGCCGGCGTGCTGACGGCCACGTAACTCAAATCGCGGCATGTCGCCCACTGGATGGACAATCCAGTCGTGACCCTCTCGGACTAACGCCGGGAACCAGTCACGGGTGGACCTTTCGGTCTCACCGCGATCGAGCCAATCGGCCCCCGCGTGGGATAGGGTTGCTCGCCAAATTTGACCTACCTAAGTACCCACACGGAGGGTAGACCGGGCAATCGCACCTCGCCGCAGGTCGACTTCGGACACGGGCCACTTAAGCGACCCGTTCCGTACTATCGGGATAACCGAGCGGTGTTATCGTCGGCCTCGACGGTTCGATTAATTATCGGGCGTATTCAGCCCACTACCAACCCTTTACGTGAAGCAAGATGAGGATTCAATGAAAGAAATGACGAAGCGAAGCGGGAAACAGTTCAACATAAAGCACATTTATTCGCGATGAACGGAAAGCACACATATACAATTCCACCAAAAGCACATAGAAAAGAAGAAGACAAAAAGCAAATGCGACAATGCAGATCTAATACCGATTACGCGAGCACACGGCAACACTTATACAATTTTACTTCACAGACGGCGCCGACAACACACATTCCCAAAGCAAAAGAAAAGAGAACCACCCTCCAGGATGAGGGGGTAGGCGGGCCTGGGGCCGAGACCGTGTCGGGCCTACCCATCTGGTGATGAAACGCGGAGCGGCGGTGGTGCCTCAACTCCGCGGGCCTCGCGGACAGTGTCTGGTAGGGGGTGGGAAGGGGGCCCCCTTGGTCGCACTATCTCAGCGCGGGGGGAAACAGGAGGGGGTTGCTGATGCTCGGGGAAAGGAGGATTTTTACTCTGTCTCGGGTCCCACGACGAGCGTCTCCACCTCGACCAGGTCGCGCCGTCGGCCTCCCTGGTGTGCAGCTCCCGGCACCGACGCGAGCACCCCCTCGTCTGCCTTCGCCGCCGCCGCCGCCGCCTCTCCACAGCTCCGTCCTCTTCGCTCCGACTCCAACTCCGAACTCTTCCTCCTGCGAACTCCCTCCAACGCACACACGACTCCAACGCACACACGACTCCAACGCACACG
>NC_140968.1:104813806-104883806 GCF_056783735.1 Eptatretus burgeri | reverse complement strand
GCCCAACGGGGCTTGAACTCAGGACCTTTTGGATCCCAAGCCGCTGCCCTAACCACTGCGCCAACACACCAGGCATATATATATATATATATATATATATATATATATATATATATATATATATATATATATATATATATATATATATATATATATATATATATATATATGTATATATATATATATATATATATATATATATATATATATATATATATATATATATATATATATATATATATATATATATATATATATATATATATATATATATATATATATATATATATATATATATATATATACACATATATACAGTGGGGAGAATAAGTATTTGATACACTGCCAATTTTGCAGGTTTTCCCACTGACAAAGCACGTAGAGGTCTGTAATTTTTATCATAGGTACACTTCAACTGTGAAAGACGGAATCTAAAACAAAAATCCTGAAAATCACATTGTATGATTTTAAAATAATTAATTTGCATTTTATTGCATGAAATAAGTATTTGATACATCAGAAAAACAGAACTTAATATTTGGTACAGAAACCTTTGTTTGCAATTACAGAGCTCAGACGTTTCCTGTAGTTCTTAGCCAGGTTTGCACAGACTGCAGCAGGGATTTTGGCCCACTCCTCCATACAGATCTTCTCCAAATCCTTCAGGTTCCGGGGCTGTCGCTGGGCAACACAGACTTTCAGCTCCCTCCAAAGATTTTCTATTGGGTTCAGGTCTGGAGACTGGCTAGGCCACTCCAGGACCTTGCGATGCTTCTTACGGAGCCACTCCTTAGTTGCCCTGGCTGTGTTTCGGGTCGTTGTCATGCTGGAAGATCCAGCCACGCCCCATCTTCAATGCTCTTGTTGAGGGAAGGAGGTTGTTGGCAAAGATCTCGCGATACATGGCCCCATCCATCCTCCCCTCAATACGGTGCAGTCGTCCTGTCCCCTTTGCAGCAAAGCATCCCCAAAGAATGATGTTTCCACCTCCATGCTTCACGGCTGGGATGATGTTCTTGGGGTTGTACTCATCCTTCTTCTTCCTCCAAACACGGCGAGTGGAGTTTAAACCAAAAAGCTCTATTTTGGTCTCATCAGACCACATGACCTTCTCCCATTCCTCCTCTGGATCATCCAGATGGTCATTGGCAAACTTCAGACGGGCCTGGACATGCGCTGGCTTGAGCAGCGGGACCTTGCGTGCGCTGCAGGATTTTAATCCATGACGGCGTCGTGTGTTACTTATGGTTTTCTTTGATATTGTGATCCCAGCTCTCTTCAGGTCATTGACCAGGTCCTGCCGTGTAGTTCTGGGCTGATTCCTCACCTTTCTCATGATCATTGAGGCTCCACGAGGTGAGATCTTGCATGGAGCTCCAGACCGAGGGAGATTGACTGTTATCTTGAACTTCTTCCATTTTCTAATAATTGCGCCAACAGTTGTTGCCTTCTCACCAAGCTGCTTGCCTATTGTCCTGTCACCCATCCCAGCCTTGTGCAAGTCTACAATTTTGTCCCTGATGTCCTTAGACAACTATCTGGTCTTGCCCATTGTGGAGAGTTTGGACAGGTATCTTTTATGCAGATAACAAGTTCAAACAGGTGCAGTTAATACAGGTAATCAGTGGAGAATGGGAGGGCTTCTTAAAGACAAAACTAACAGGTCTGTGAGAGCCGGAATTCTGACTGGTTGGTCGGTGATCAAATACTTATTTCATGCAATAAAATGCAAATTAAGTATTTAAAAATCATACGATGTGATTTTCAGGATTTTTGTTTTAGATTCCGTCTTTCACAGTTGAACTGTACCTATGATAAAAATTACAGACCTCTACGTGCTTTGTTAGTGGGAAAACCTACAAAATCGCCAGTGTATCAAATACTTGTTCTCCCCACTGTATATATATATAGATAGATATATATATATATATATATATATATATATATATATATATATATATATATATATATATATATATATATATATATATATATATATATATATATATATATATATATATATATATATATATATATATATATATATATATATATATATATATAGGGTTAGGGCAGCGGCTTGGGATCCAAAAGGTCCTGAGTTCAAGCCCCGTTGGGCCACTGAATTAATACACCAGGGGGTTGACTCAGCCTGTCATCCTTCTGACGTCGGCGAAATGAGTACCACTATACTGGGCCGGTGTATACCCCGGTTAAAATAGGTGTACCATATCCCTGTGTCGTAAGAGGTGACCAGGGTTGCGTCAGGAAGGGCATCCGGCGTAAAACCTGTGCCAAATCACTATGCGGATCACACGGATGATCCGCTGTGGCGACCCCTAACGGGAGCAGCCGAAAGAAGAAGAAGAAGAAGAAGATATATATATATATATATATATATATATATATATATATATATATATATATATATATATATATATATATATATATATATATATACATATATATATATATACATACATACATACATACATACATACATACATACATACATACATACATACATATACATACATACATTATATGTATGTATGTATGTATGTGTGTCTGTTCAGGGTGATCACAAAGTCTTGTTCCAGTTTTGACATTTTATTACAACCAAACCAAAAGAGATACAGGAAATGATGATTTTTTTTTTCGTTGTTTAACACCTGTGCAATGATGCGTTGTTAATTTATTTATTTTAACATTTTGTCACATAATTATCTGCCATTACCTCCCTCATCCTTCAGATCGGCATGCAGCAGCCTCTTCGCTCTCTCTCTTGAGACCTTGACGAAATCACCAGCTGTTGAAATGCTTGGAATATGTCTCTCAATCCAGACAAATCTCTCACTCTCACTCTCACTCTGAAAGAAAGGACCATATAGCAAATCCTCCCATCTACTTTTCTTAACAACCCACAATCCTCTTCAGGAAGTTCAGTCCTAAAAACTCCTGGGTCTCATTATCAGCCATGATCTTTCTTTTATAAAACACATTTTAAAGTTGGCCTCCAAAGCCAGTTGCCGATTGGGCATCGTCTATCGTATCAAGCCCTTCCTTGGCACACCTAAACTCGTATCCACCAACAAAGCCTTCATCCGCAGCTTAATTGATTACCTCTCTCCCCTCTGGGCTGGTGCCCCTGCCTCATATCTTGCTCACCTTGATGCCATGGAAACCAAGGCCTTCAAGATTATTTGAATCACCTACGATGAAGCTGAGTCTATGGGCCTATCACTTTCCCATTGCAGAAAGGTCGATCGTCTCTGCATTTTACCGCCTCCTTTCTCGTCTTGCACCCTCTGCTGTTTCCATGCTTTGTCCCCCAACAGGTTTCTGCTGGGCACACACGGTCCACCATCAACCTCCTCTGGTCAAACTCCCAAAATCCTGAATCACTGCTCACCTCCACTCATTTGTTCCTCGTTTTTTTTTCTCACCTGTGGAATCAAGTTGCACGTTTCCTTCAATCTCGCTCTTCTCTCCAGGTATACAAGATAGTTGTTCACCACCATTTGTTATCATCCCCCATCCAAAATCAAATCTCCAATTTTACCTTCCTGAGAATTTGCTTCTGTGTCCATATTGTCCACCTTATGCATCTTCCCCTCCCCCTTATTCCTCCCCACACCCATTGTTTGTCCAAGTCTCCCTCTATTTTGTCCTTCAACCCTGCTTTTGGTGTTTTCTGTGTGTGTGTGTGTGTGTGTGTGTGTGTGTGTGTGTGTGTGTGTGTGTCTCTCTCTCTCTCTCTCTCTCTCTCTCTCTCTCTCTCTCTCTCTCTCTCTCTCTCTTTCTCTCTTTCTCTCTTTCTCTCTTTCTCTCTTTCTCTCTTTCTCTCTTTCTCTCTTTTTCTCTTTTTCTCTCTTTTCTCTCTTTTTCTCTTTTTCTCTCTTTTCTCTCTTTTTCTCTTTTTCTCTCTTTTTCTCTCTTTTTCTCTTTTTCTCTCTTTTTCTCTCTCCTTTTCTCTCTTTTCATCTCTTTTTCTCTCTTTTTCTCTCTTTCTCTCTTTTCTCTCTTTCTCTCTCTTTCTCTCTCTTTCTCTCTCTTTCTCTCTCTTTCTCTCTCTTTCTCTCTCTTTCTCTCTCTTTCTCTCTCTTTCTCTCTCTTTCTCTCTCTTTCTCTCTCTTTCTCTCTCTTTCTCTCTCTTTCTCTCTCTTTCTTTTCCCCTATTGCTGTTGTTCTGTCACGTCTTGATCCGTTCAGTGTTCTCACTCTTCCCCTTAACTCTGTATCCAAAAAGTAGTCATAATAATAATGATATTATTATTAAATTCAAAAGTTTCTGGTATTCTTCAGTACATCTCAACATGTGCACATTTAGTGGCCTGTAGCACATCCAAGCGATAATCCACTTCATTCCATGTGTTTTCCAACATATCCCTCGTCACACTGCTGATGCAATTGGTCATCCTTGCATGAAATGTTTCAATGTCAGCAACAAAGGTTTGAAAAACACAATGCTTGACATATCCCCACTCGAAGAAGTCGAAGGGAGTTATGTCGTGAGACGCTGGAGATCCATGTCCAATCCATCTACTGTGGAAGTTCTCATGTAGGAAGTCACACACCAACAAACTCCAGTGTGGAGGCACACCATCTTTCTGAAAAATAGTAAACTTTTCATCAGTAATTAGTTCAAATGTATTTCCTTTCACACGAAATGGAAATGTTGAAAATGCCTGTTTGCTTTAACTGTTGCTCTTGGTATACAAAGAATACTTGAAGCATGTGTGGTTTCCATCAATGAAATCTTTTCACATTTTTGTAACTGGAGATTTCACAAATTCATTTGAAGTCAATGGCAAAATTGGAGGACTCGTTACATGTACATGACAAGTGGTGCTCCCTGTTGATTGCAGAGATGAATTACAATGTCCCATATTGGGCAACCTTCCCCAAAACATAACTCACTGTGTTAACACATTTAGGCATTGTATTTACTAAATGGAGATTATGTCAGGTCGATTGCAGATTAAACTCGAACATCACTCGGTAGAGTGTATATCCCCACCAGGCTGAACAGTTTACGTTTTGAATCCCACTGATGGGCCGGATGTGGATCCGGACCTGAACCAAAATCGAATCGGCTTGTTCTTTTCATCCAATCAACTCTCATCCACCTGGTGTTGTCCGAATCTGTCCACAACTTTTTGAGATATTCTGTTCATAGACAGACAGACAGGGGTGAAAACATAACCTCTTCCCACCTTTGACGGCGGAGGTGATAAATTGCTTTCAAAATTTGAAACTTGTAATTCTGCCTCCCCCCACAACCCCTTCACCTCCCCAGACGACCCCATACTCTTTCACACAAACCTTCAAGGACACCCTGATCGGCCTGGCTGGTTGCATTATCTTCAACGCTCTGCACATGACGATGGCATGTTGTATGGCACACCAACTGGGCTGAATGTGGGCAAGACGGTATTGGAGGTAAACATATCTATCACGTTATCACATTCCCCTTCATCTCACCATTCATACATCTCATTAGACTATTCCAGTGATGTTTCGTCTCCACTTCCGTGATAGCTTTTCATGCTCTCGAGAGATGTAATAATTGTCGGTGTATTTTGTGCCCGTGTATGTTCCCACTCCCTCAGTTCACATTTGAACTGTTATCCCGATGATTTACAGACACTAAAAATGATTCATTCCTGGAGCTCGGTGTTGTAAAAGTTTGATGAATGAGTCCCTGGCAAATTGAGGTTTCGTTTTCAAATGCACCAAAATACGGATAAAACCAATGCCAGATGTAACGAGCATGTGTGCCAGTAATAAACACCTTTTTGTCCTTTGTAGGTAATTGCCTACAATCGGCGGACGTTCGATACAATCCAGCATACAGTGGTCTTCCACATCCTGTCATCAAATGGTATGATCCATAAAAGAATCCATTGATAATTTAATGTTGCCATTCCATGATATTTAAACCCCTCAAAAACGACTTGGCTGCAATCGATGAGAGTTTGTACGAAATGGAATATACCGAGGTGGATTTGTAATCCTCACAGCAGGAAATGTTGGGTCAGTTGAGAGTTTTTTTTAGCCCCCGTTGGACTTTGTCCAAAACGGGGGCCGATGCATTAGGTCTCGATTTTCATGTCCGTGCTGCGTCTGCAACTATATCTCATACATGTGTTGACTAATTTTATTCGTATTTGGCACAAGGACAACATATGATGGTATACATATGCACATCCTTTTGTTTCGTGATACGATCAAAGATGGCGAACTGGCGGCCATTTTAGTTAAAAAACAAAAAAAAAAAAACGCCTGTATCGAAGACATCCTCAACCTTTGCTCGGACATACATTTACCGGTTATTCAAACTTTGCACACTGAGAAAGAATGATGGCCAACATTACAACATATGCACGTCATTGTTTCTTCGAGATCAGATCCAAGATGGCCGACATGGCGGCCATTTTGTTACTTAAATGTGTCCTCAACTATTTCTCAGACATGCATGGTCCAAATTTGTTCAAACTTGCCACAAGCACAGTTCATGATGGCATACACGTACGACTCACTTTGTTTTGCGATCTGATCATAGATGGCTGACAGTGAGACTGGCGGGCATTTTAGTTGAAAAAAAAAAACCTGGTATGGAACACGTCCTCAACCATTTCTCAGACATGCATTTACCAGTCATGTTCAAACTTTGGAACGCACATAAAGAATGATGGATTACATAAGCACGTCATTTTGTTTCGAGATCAAATCCAAGATGGCCAACTGACATCCATTTTAGTTGAAAAATAACCCGCTATTTAACACGTCCTCAACCATTTCTCGGACATGCATTTACCATTCTTGTTCAAACTTGGAAAACATAATGAATGATGGCTTCCATAAGCACATCCATTATTTTTTGATATCAGATCCAAGATGGCTGACTGGTGGCCATTTTGTTACTTAAATGGGTCCTCAACCATTTTTTTTGGACATGCATGGTCCAATTTTGTTCAAACATGGCACAAGTATTCTACACGATGGCATACACTTGCACCTAACTGTACTTTGTGATCTGATCAAAGATGGCCCACTGGTGGAGTGACGGCCATTTTAGTTGTAAATATATATGGGATAGCCCTTTAACTCCGTACAGCAAAAGTACTAAAACAATGGGGGCTATGACATTTTCTGTGTTTTTTTTCCTTGTTTTGCTGGAACATGATTGTGCAAATATTTTTGTATATTCACGTTTTTAAATCCCACTTGCAAATCATTGTGGCCTGTGCTGAGGAAAAACTTGACGATTGTCAACCCGTGATGGGTTTATTATATCGACGTGGCTCCCACATATTGGACAACTGTACTTTAGTTAACACAAGTATAATTATCTTCCACATTTAAACACTCTGGTTATCCATTACACCCACTCTTCAATTGCTTTCAAATGTTTTACAATTGTGAACAGCACACTATGATACATAAATGAACATTTGGAAAAGTAGCGGAGTGGGATATACAGATGGTGGACAAAAAAAATGGAAACACCTGGGAAATGAGGGACACCAAGCAACGGCTTCCACAAAAGTGTGGCCCATGTGTTAATTAACAAATAACATCCCAGCATACTTTGGGTCATGTCTAAAAATGATGCACATGCCTGGTTGCCTATAATTATGGCTAGCTTAGCTGCAAGAGAACCCCCCTTCTGCCCTCACACACACAGCACGTGTGGTCGCCCAATGGTTTGATGAGTATGACGCTGATGTTATCCACATGTCATGGCCTTCTGAGTCACCAGATCTAGACTCAATTGAGCATTTATGGGATATTCCGGAACGATGCCTGAGATAGCATTTTCCACCTCCATCAAACAGGTGTGAGTTGATTGACTTTCTCGTGGAAGAATGGTACGCCGTGTCCCTCCTGCAGAATTCCAGATGCTGTTGGACTATGTGCCACGGCACATACAGACCGTACTGGCAGCACGTGGTAGCCCAACACCCCTAGTGACTTTACATTGGTGTTTCCATTTTTTTGTTCACTACCTGTACGAGGAAAGCATCTAGCTGAAGCATAAATCAACCATGAAAAGCTACACAAGATAAGCCCTTTGCTGTTTCAAACTCTACCCGAATAACTCTCCAGCTTCAAAACATTCGCAAGCAGTACATATATGAGAATCCCAATGCTACACACCTCCTCAGCCGTCAGACCGGTTTCATAGCTTATCGGTGAGTCATCCGCGACGGCGCAGACAGAAACGTGCACTACCAAGGCTCCCAAGCATGTACCATCTGTGCTGTCAATAGCAAGACCCAATCACATATCTCACCTGTGACTGAAGGGAATATCACCAAATCAGTTACCCCAAATTATAAATATATTGATTCCTCCCATGCTCTTCTAGTCAAAGAAGGCTGAATAAAGCAACCTAGTGCTTCACCAACTGGTGATTTTTGGGACCAGCTGGTGAGCTATGACCCTTCCTGCGATACACCAAGATGGCAGTTTGTAGCTGAGCCGAGATTCAAACCCAGGCTGGACGGCTCAGTGTCGTGTGAGTGTGTGAACCTCCAGGCTATCTTGCCAGCCCTTTTATCCAACAATAAATTCACAATTCTTCATAAGAATCATTCTGTCAATAAAGAACCTCTCTGTTTGCCTTAGTCCCCTATAATTAAGCAAAATCACTTTGGGGAATTTGACAAGAAAAGCATCATATGAAAGGCTATTTATTCATTGTTGTAATTATTGTTATAATAATAATAATTATTAATCCGGTGGTAGTAGTCATCGTAGTACTACCAAATAGCTATGAGAATCATGCTAATAAGTCACAACCGTTTTGTGTCCGGCAGTAACCCTGCCATTCCAGGCTGAGTTCTACATCAGTAACATGAATGTCGAGGAGGTTCTTCCAAGCAATGTTCTTGGAGATTTTTTAGGGGCTGTAAAAGCGATATGGCAACCTGGTCATAACCTTCGGCTGCATGCACTCAACGTAAGCTCAGCGCTGGACCGTGGTGGCCGTGTACCACTACCCCTTGCTGGCAAGAAAGAGGGGTAAGCAAGATTAGCTTCTTGAAGAGTAAACAAGTCTGAAATATTATTTGCTGACCTAGAAATATTTGTGGGCTCTCGAGTTATAAAATGAGAGAGTAATCTCACAATTTTTTTTATTACATATGTTTCAAATGCACAGTTTTTAGGGTAAGGTGGGAGAGGATGCCCCCTCCCCCCACATTCCATAGAACCTTCCTGGTCCTGGTTATATGTTCAGCATCCTGAATGTCTGCACCAGAGGGATCTCTGGCTGCTGCCATGGTGGGCACTTCTGATGAAAAATATTATTTATATTGAACAAGAGGACTGAGTGGGATGTATATTGTTACGTTGGAGGAGGTCCGAATTAGGGAGCATGTTAAGTTAGCGTGGTCCGTGTGTTTGCATTGGTTCGAACATGTTACTGTAACCAGGGACCCATTAAAATGAAGTTGTACTGTTCATACGTATGCCGTGCACGCGGTATAGTTGACATTGGCATTAGATAGGAAAGTGTCTTTTGTACGTGTCCTCGCTGTAAAGATAAGGAGATGGGTGCCTTTGGATATGTCTTGGCTGGCTTTGGGACAACACTACCCTCCCCCTTCGGGCCCCCTCCTAGCTGATAAAAAGCTCTCTTGGCTTTTTGCTCTTCATGCTCTTAGTTCTTCCCACTCTTTGCACTTTCCGCCTCTCTTCTCCTGTACAAGGTGTACAAGGCATCCAACGTGGCACCAACCATTACAAGCACCTTCAAGTGCACACTGCCATTGGCACGCTGCAAAATGTCGTGGCATAGCCAAAGGCAACACCCTATCAGCATGACGTCGTGATAGCGGCAGCGATGTGCCGCCTTATGGGCTGGTTTCAGGTGGTTGGGGGAGGTGGGAGTTTGGATGAGCAAAGAGCGTTTGAAAGTATGGTGTGTGGCAGCGGGGAAGGTGTTAAAAAGTCGTACACAGACTCGTTCACTCTTTTGGCTCTTTGCTCTTGGCTTTTCCTGTTCTTTGCTCTTCCTACCTCTTTTTCTCTGCACTTCACCACTCTCTTCTCATTTCTTGAAAGCAGAGTGACTCAGCGAGGGAAGGTGGCGGTGAGGCTGGGTTCTGAGCCAGGGATGCTTACACACTCTCTAGGGTCAATGGGGTTATCACTGAGCGAGCCAGCTTTTGAGGATGCCAGAGTGGTGACCTGTGCTGCCCCACAGGCATTTACCGTGCTTTGCTTTGGATGCCTACTCGCCCTATCCTTTAAGACCGTGCCTAGTTTCTTCCCTTTGTGTGTGAGTGGAAGAGTGTACGTGGTGCCTGATAACCGTCATTACCTCAGACATGCCCAGACCGAAACCATTCTGGCCTGCTATGGGTAATCCTTAGGGGAGATAGAATTTGTGAAGCATTAATTTTGCATGACTGGCAGGATTTGGATTCTGACCGGGGGAAGCCACACCACTCGCTTGAGTGTGATTCCCTTTAATTCAGCCATTCACCAAGTATATTACTTTGGCGAGGCAGGTCCATGTTAACAGGCCTGTTGACATGGCGATAATATTGTTATGGTTTGGGAAAACTTACCCCAGGGGGAGAGCATACATGGACATGTAGGTGACCTGAGGATCAGTTATTTCATTAGGCTTTGTATTGATAGTCCTTGGTCCCTCGTCAATGGGCTGTTCTGGGGGGCATGCATTGGCTGGGCTGTATTTTTCCAGTGTAATGTCTCCCTCCCCCCCTCCCCCTCTGTTACTTTCAATCTTTCTTCCTTTACACCGTCGTTCTGTTCAATCCCTCGTTTACTTTAAATCATTCTTCCTTTCCCCCATCAGCCCGTTTCAACAGTCCACCAATAATCTCCACTTCATCAAACATCCTTTCAACAGGCCCTCCTTCACCCCATCGGTCTTTCCTTTGGCCCCGCAGCCGTTCGGTCATCTCTCGGTCTGGCGGAATTCCTCTCCGTGTTCCCTCCATCCGCGCATTGTTTAATTAGGCATGTTTGACTAATCTGTGGTCTTTCACCCAACGGGTGCTATCACATGCATTCTCATGTTGCATTTCACGTGCATGTGTCATCGTGGCCTGAGAGGTGTGTCGCTTCTTGGAGGAGTAGTACAGTGTCGAACAGTACGAGTGGGTGTTTTGTGCAGGGGGGGGCTGAGGGCTCTCGGCAGGGTTTTGGGCACGTAAAGGGAGGGGTGAGGGTTGCGTTGAAAGTTCCCTCAGAATGGCATGGTATTTTCCACAAATGATGTCGTGGACCAATGGGGGAGAGAGAGAGAAGGCTTGTGGGAATAGTGAAGAGAGCTGATGTAAAGAAGAAGCAGAAAGGCAGAAGGGAATGGGAAAAGTTCGAATGAGCAGGGATGAAAAGAGCTCGTGAACGAAGAAGAGGCGATAACAGAACGCAACGTAATTTGCCTGTCGGCGAACGGTCGTGCCTTGAATGAGGTTGATGATTGTGAGAGAAGCGGATGGCAGAAACCAACGGGGAAAGCTCACACGAGCAGGGAGAAAAAGAGCTGTGGAGCAGAACGGCCGAGTGGAGCAGAAGGTCAGAAGCGAATGGGACAAGCTTGCACGAGTAGAAGACTCAAAGACTGAGAAGGATCATGAGGGAAGGAATATAAGCGTGTGAGGGTAAAGAAAGGAAATGGCCACCAGTTCGTCACGAGCAGTTGGTGTCGAGCTTCTGTGGAAAAAGATCACTCCTTCCACGAGTGTCATCCTGCCCTCTCGATCCCGTCAGCCACGAAGGACGGGGAGGGTGAATGACGGCACCTCATCGACAGGGGCCTGAGGAGGAAGAATATGTGGCAGAGGAGGGAAAAATCGCCTATAAAGCTCGCGTAACTGGGACGACGGAGAGAACTCGCCTACTAGGTCTGGGCACCTCGGGAACATGGCCGCGTGTCCCCATCGTGTCACACCGTCACTGTCCGTCTTCCCCATCCATTTTCCTCCGTATTCTCCGATATATTTGGGCTGTGTGAGGTGAGAGCAAAAGGAAAAGATTGCTTTTCATTTCCCCATACGTTACTTTTATTTTATTTTCAAGTCCTTATTTCTTGTTTTCTTATTCGCCCCTGAGTGAATGATGGCCAAGTCTTTTGTGTTGACAAGATTGAATGAGAATAAGTGTCAGAGTTAAATCTGCTCTCATGTGCGTTTTTGCTTTCTTGGTTATAAATACTTGTTTTTAAATGATTGCTTGCTTGTGTGTTTGTAATAAATAATTGTTAGTTGTTATTTCCAATCTGTCTCGGTTGTCTTTACCTTTGTTGGTTCGACACAGCGCATAAGTGTAGTAAGACGGGAAGTTCTACCCCAATAATTTGCTCTTTTAGCCAGCGCGCCCTCACTGTAATGCCTGGCAGGAATCTGAGTGTGCGCTGAGGGCACATGACCCCAATTAGCCGGCCGTCCACAGGTAAGGTATCACGAAAAGTAGTGTAACCCTGCCCAGATTGGCCATGCCAATCGGCGCTCATGGTTGCCTTGCAACCTGCCAGTGCATGGAGTTATCTGTGTCCGGCGGCCTCGGGACCGGGCGTTCGGGATGGAACCAAGTGCTCCCCTTCGCGGCAGGCCTCGAACCCCGGATCCACGACAATATTGTTACGGTTGAGGAAATTCGCAAACCACCATTCAGGTCCCGTAGGTGAGATATCTCTGTAAGTACATGTGTAGTTAGCCCCAAACCCGTTGTTTTGAGGGAATAAATGTGATCCATTCGGGCTGCGACCCTTTAAGATAGCCGTTTTTCTGTTCTATCTTTATTTTGAACCAACCACGTCTCAACCGCCATCACACAACAACCACCAACCGCAACGCCGCCTCACAACAACAACAACAACGCCAACAGCCACGACCTTTACCTTCACAACTCGCTCCCGCAAACATCGTATCACCGCCATTCCAAACGTCGCCATGGCCATGGACCACCACTTTAAACCCTCCACCACCTTCGCCTCTCCTTCTGCGGCCATTCCCGCACCGCTTGTGGGCACCGAGCGTCGGGCTGTCCTGGCCTCGTGTGGGATGCGCGCCGAGCCGCAGGTGCAAATAGCGGCCTTTCCGAGGAGAAGTCGGATCAGGAATGATACACGCCCACTTCTGGTCCATCCAATCAGCAAGCGCGGGGCGGTTTGGCCCCGCCTCCAGGCGCGTCGGAGTGGAATTGATATATGCAAATTCGAGGATCAGGGGAGACTCACGCCCCTTTTTCTCCGTCCAATGGGCGAGCGTGGCTCCACCCCCGAGCTCGTTCTGATCCAGAAATTTGCATATGGGTTCTCCTGCCGGACTATAAAGCACCGAGCGCGGGGCGAATTTAGTCAGTTTTGGGTCGGAGGGAGTTGGAGGCAGTCGGAGTTGCAGAAAAGGTCGAGGCAGTCAAGTCGGGTCTGGAGAGGAGCAGTCTGTGGAGCCGTGAGTCAAGTCGGGTCTGGAGAGTGGCAGTCTGTCGGGGTTCGGAGTCTGTTGGGGAGCTGCAGAGGGAGGAAGCCTGGAGCCTGGAGCACGGTCGAGGTGATTTGCTGCAGTCGGCTGAGGAGAATTGGGGAGGAGGTCGAATATCTCGGGTCCAAGGCAAGGAAGACGGCGGTCGGCGACGAGCTTGCAGTGGAGTCGCTCGGCGCGGGACCCAAGCAAGCCAGCTATCCTCTTTCCCCAGAGCATCAACAATTCCCCCCTTTTCCCCCCCGCGCTGAGATAGTGCGAAAAGGGGGCCCCGTTCCCACCCCACTCCAAGCAGTGCCAACGAAACCCGCGAAGGAGCACGCAGTCGGGGCGCCGCGACATTTGCGGCTCATCACAAGACACGGGTAGGATCCACCCGGACTCGCGGCCCACAGGCCCCGTCTGCCCCCTTGTCTTTGAGGGTGGCCCTTTTCTTTTGCGTTTGAGTAAATGTGTTGTCGGCGCTGTCTGTAAAGTAAAACTGTGTAAGTGTTGCCATGTGCTTGCGTAGTCGGTAGTAGATCTGCATTGTTGTGTTTCTTTTGTAACATCTGCTTTTGGTGCATAATTGTTGTAATTGTATATGTGTGCTCTCCGTGTGCCGCGGAATAAATGTGCATTATGTTGAACTGTTTTTCCCGTTTCGCTTCGTCTTTTCTTTAATTGAATCTCCATCTTGCTTCACGTAAAGGGTTGGTAGTGGGCTTAATACGCCCGATAATTCATCGGAACCATCGAGGCTGACGATAACACCACTCGGTTATCCCGATAGTACGGAACGTGTCGCTTATGTGGCCCGTGTCCGGAGTCGACTGCGGCGAGGTGCGATCGCCCGGTCTACCATCCGCGTGGGTACTTAGGTAGGTCGAATTTGGCGAACAACCCTATCCCACGCGGGGGGCCGATTGGCACGATCGTGGTGAGGCCGAAAGGCCCACCCGTGACTAGATCCCGGCATTAGTCCGAGAGGGTCACGACAGAATTGTCCGTCCGGTGGGCGACGTGCCGCGATTCGAGTTACGTGGCCGCTCGCACGCTGGCGGGCGCGAATTCGCAACAATATGTATGGGGATGAGCGAGGGTGGAATCCTGCCTCAGCTTTCTGTACAATACTTCTACATCTTACACATAACCCATTTGGTCATAAACGAGAAACATTTTCATTTATTTTACCATGTTGGATATATATTAATCTCTCTTTGTGTAATTGTCTCGAGCATTATAATTATATTACCCAAATGACACTGCAAAGTACCCTGCTCCCCCCACTCTCCCTGCACCCTGCTCCCCCCACTCTCCCTGCACCCTGCTCCCCCCACTCTCCAACCCTCCTATCCTCTTGGGTCCTTGTGCTTCGTACAGCGTGTACGTACTCGTCGGCTCTGACGTACGCTTCTCATCTCGCCTACTGGAGCCCCTCAATTTGGAGAACAAGCTGCGCTGCAGACAGGAGAGCCAGCCTGTTATCAGCTACGATCGCAAATTTGGTGCACAGTTTAACGTGGACTGGTGCAAGTTCACACTGGTAAGTCTGGTGGGAAATTCAGTCCACTGAAATATCCTCAACAGCTGGGAATCTCATTCTGACTTGAAGATCATGTGTTTTGGAATGCTACATCCAACACGTCCAGATATCCTGCACTGCACCAGAAGTGAATGGGGTGAAAATCCCAAGTGGTTCAAACCATTGCTGTCTGCTCTTCATGTGATGCACTTGACCATATGTAATATTTCTGCAGAAATCAAACTGATTATCAAAAATAGATGTAAAAAAAAATGTAACTCTTGCTTGACTTTCATCTCTTGCTTGTTCAGATGGATCTTTCTCAAGGACACAAGGGAGCAGCCATTGACAGAAGTCCTTTTGGCCATAATGGTGACTGGCAGTTTCCTGGCATAGGCCATTACAAGCCACCACGACCTTCCTTCAACCAGAGAGATTTCCACTCCGAGTTTGTAATGACAATGGCTGCACCCGCGATCCTCGCCTTCTTTCTTGCCATATTGCTTAGTTATGTCATGTGCTGCCGTCGAGAGGGCATGTAAGTTACCTCATTTGTTTTCTCTTTACTAAAATTTTGTTCATTAATTTCCCTAAGCTGCTCAATCTATGGTACGATTGAGTCTGGTGTCCATTAACGCGAATGTCGGGTTTGCATCCATTTACATATTAAACAATGGATTTAATTAATTTGTAATCCGATAAGAAAATGAGGTACAGGTAATGTTTGGAGCATTAGCCATTACTCAGAGGAAAAGCATCGATCTATGGTCGTGTGATGAATACACGTAACTACAGACCAGAGAGGGCTTTAATATGCCTGGTTTAATGGTTAGGGTGGTGGGGTTGCGATCCTAGGATCATGAGTTCAAATCCCACTGGGCTGTTGAATTAATACCAGTTGGGGGTGACTCTGCCTGTCATCCTTCTGAGGTCGGCAAAAATGAGTGCCAGCTTGCTGGTATCCTGTGTCGGAGTGGTGACCTGTCCAGGATTGTGCCCAATAGCCAAGGAGACTGCTTCGGCAGCACCAACATTCTGCACAGAGTATGGTCCCAATGGATGGATAGATGGTGGGCTTTAATGAGGCTGGTCGGCTTGACACACAGGCAGAAATTTAAAGAGGTGACTGGCACAGAGGTCCGCTCCCATGGAAGCAAATAATTATTTAAAATGAGGGGAGAATTCAACTCAAATTTTTAAAATGTTCGGCGGTCAGGACCAATAATGTGTGTCGTCCATGCAGACGCAAGTCTCATCGGCTGTAACACTCTTCAAGAATAATTTTATTTCTTTCTAATCTTCTTGATCTGAAGCTGTCTTTTCTATTGGTGGTAAATCCAAAATATTCTTCTCTCTGCTGTCATCTCTTCCTGTCTCACTCCCATATTGGATGACTTGTATAGACCAACTGAGTTTGCGGACCCACTGCTCAGAGAGGTTCTCAGATTTAAGGGTTGAAACCTCAATGGTTATTGCCCAGCTGCTTATCCTGGTGGTCATGAAGTGAGGCACTCAATAATCTTAAGTAATTCTTGTTTCTCCTTTCCTCTGGTAGTGTTCCAGGATCTCCGTTGCAACGGCCTCGCACGTTCCTTTTTGAGCAGATGTGAGGTCGATTGGGACCCACTTTTCACAAACATTATTGAATTTCAAGTGAGAATGAAGGATCATTTCCACCCTTCCAACTCTCACGTCCAATTGTTCTGCAATTTCACAAATAGTAACCCAGGGAATCTTAAAAAGTAGCTGTTCAACAGGTATAATGTTTGATTTGGTTAGTAGATCATTACAAGTGAGAATTCTCAATGTCACTCACTAATTCATGGCCACTTTAAAATTCGCTGCAACATTTAAACAAACAACCACATGAAAGATGTGAAGCAACAAATGGTGGACTGTCTTCTATACATTTGAGCTTATTTGGTGTTGGCCTTCACAAGGAACTTGGTGAGAGTTTTGTTCCACAGTGCATGTGACTATTTTGGCCACCATCTTGGTTTTATCCAGAACTTCGAGGGGGTACCCGGCATTGCTGATGCTGTTCTAATACTGTCGATATTTTGAAGAAATCAAATTTTGTTTTTTTTTCTATTTTTTTTTGTGGGGGCCTAAAACACTTCCCTACACCGACGAAGGAATGGGGTCGGAGATCATTCAATATTACCTTTCACATAGCTACAATGGCTTACGCACCATAGAGTGATTTAAAAAAAATCCCCCAAAAATACAACTTTTCTTTTTCAAAATTGTTGAACTCACTGATGAATCTCTGAAAATTTGATGAGCATCCGTTCAGCCAGCCATCTCTGAGAAAAACTGCGACACAGACAGACAGATAGACATCTCTTTTATATTATTGTTGTAGATTTCCGCCCCTCCGGCGTGCGGACGACCGCCTTTAGCCCAATTGCGGCCGTGCGCACCCACCGAACGTGGCAATCTAGTCGCAGCTTCCGGATCAACGCCGAAACCCAGCTCCGGGTGTTTTCAACACACCATAAACTAGCCAACTCCTCTGTCCACGCTGCAGGGTCAATCGCCGAATTGTCGATATACCTAACTATTCGTGCGGACAGAAATGCTGGGAGTTTATACCTCGATGGGGCCTGCATGAAAACGAGCCAATTAAGCAGCTCGTTCCGTATGCGATTGCCGAGCGGCTTTATATCGCCAAGTCCCGTCGGACCAGATGTACGTTTTATCGGCTTATAATCAACCAGCTAATATTCCGAACACATCATGGCAGTCAATGGCAGAAAGTGACACAACGAGCAGGTTAACATTCAAACAATATGGGTATTTATTTTAAATGTACATATGCAATGAATGGGGGAATGGGACAGGACACAAGCAAAAACCTTCAGCCGATGTCTATTGTCATGGACACAATCATGCACTTAATCAGTTCTACTGAGGTAGAAAAGGCGCCACAGACTTTCATCCAAAACCTCAGAAAGAAAGAACCGGGCTCGTGAGCCTTTATGATTGCTCGGAGCCGGGATGACCGAAGGGGCTCTGAGAGACCGGGCGGGCTACTTGGCCACCCTCGTGGTGACTCGCTGGGTTCTGGTTCGGCGACCCTCGGTGTCTTTGCCGGGAACCCCGAGCTCCGACTGGCTCCCTTGGTCGACCGGCCTCCACTGCGGCATGGCCTAGCCGATGACACGCTGGAGGAGTGAATGGGTCTCGACTCAGGCCTCCTGGTTGCGCCGGCGAACCCCCAGCAAACCAACTGCCCAAACTCGAAACTCTCCAGCTCCCAATGGGGTGTCTCTCCACTCCCACCGCAAATTGCAAGCCATGAAGTCCAGCGCTCTTCTCAAGTGCTCCCAGCTCCACTCAACTAAAGCACTCTCTCCAAGCGCTCTCCCACAACTGCTCTGACTCTGGACTCCAAACTCTCTCCAATGGCCCAACCCAACTGGCTTCTCGGCGTTCCAGCACGGCTCTTTGTTGGGTCTGGGGGTGCTCGCTCTTTTATCTTCGACCCTTCACCCCTGGCTGACTCCGCCCCTCTCACTTTCGATTGGCCAGCTCTTTCAGAGGGTAATGCCATTTTGATCCGATCTTGCCGTCAAACGCGGCCGTGTTAGAGATCACCGTCAAAACGCGGCCGTGTTAGAGATCACCGTCAAAACGCGGCCGTGTTGGAGATCACCGTCAAAACGCGGCCGTGTTGGAGATCACCGTCAAAACGCGGCCGTGTTGGAGATCACCATCAAAACGCGGCCGTGTTGGAGATCACCGTCAAAACGCGGCCGTGTTGGAGATCACCGTCAAAACGCGGCCGTGTTGGAGATCACCGTCAAACGTGGCCGTGGGTTGACGTTGTTATTGTTATTGTTGTTGTTATTGTTAAAATAAAGATAGAAAAGAATAACACTACCTCAAAGATGCACAGCCCAGCACACGAACAATTCCAATTATAGATTGGTGGGGAAATCTAACCTGGAATATACACTTGCCGAAATAACTGACCTCTGGGGAGCCTGAATGGTGTTCTGTGAATTTCCACAAGCGTAACAATATAGACTATGGATAACGTGACCAGGGCTGATGTCGCTTCATATGTAACTTGCTCATCATCGCCAATATCACTGCACAAGATTTCAGCATGTTCTCCAGAGCGGCCTGGAAGTTGCTGTTCCCCTCTATTTCAAAGCATTCATTCTTCAACTCTTTTAATATATAGTTTGTTTTTTTAACAAACAGATACAATGCCTAATTAATCAGTCATTGTATCTGTATGCGTGCCATCATTCTCCTGAGTCAGTGTTGCCATATACCATGGTGGGAAAGGAAGGAAAGGGGGAGGGAGAAATTTAGCAGGGGTAGAGCAATTTTCAAGCCACACTGTTCAATAAAAAGTCCATGTCAACCACACACACACACACACACACACACACACACACACACACACACACACACACACACACACACACACACACACACACACACACACACACACACACACACACACACACACACACACACACACACACACACACACACACACACACACACACACACACACACACACACACACTTAATTATACAGTCAGCTATTCCTAAAATATAATATCATGGAATACGGGGTAGTACTCCATTTTGAGGGATGATAGGGGCAAAAAAATGGCCACCCATTCAAATGTGTACACAACGATACGCTCATGAACAATTATAGAGTGAAGTCATAAGCATTTAAAAGCCATACCTTTTATTCGCGAGCGTTTTCTGAACTACGAAGACTTAAAAAGACGCCAGAATACATCACTAAAGTACCACGAGAGATCGCCAATTTGTACTTCTTCTTCTTCTTCCACTCGAAAAACAATGTAAAACTGTAGCCCAACCTACCTCAATAACTGCTGAAGCCATGATGGTGATTCCAGCACAAGGAAGTTACTTTTACTCTGGGTTAGTGCACGCAACCCAAAATTTAAAAAATATATAAAACATTAATAGTTTTATTCGGAAAAGAAATTGAATGTAAACGTGGACTCCACCAAAGCAAGCCAGGATCGTGGGAAGGGGGAAGATGGACAGTACCGTTCCAAAAGCAATACATATCAAATGAAAAATATCCCCCAAATCAACTGAAAGAAGTATTAAAACAATTTAATAACATAGATGGTTTTAATCCAAACTAACATAAAAAATATATAAAAGATTGCGTTTGCATCGACATTTCCGCACATGATATGTGGTAATCCACATTGCGGGCTGAGCCAAAAGCCAGGATTGAATGGGGCGGGGAGGGGGGGCGGTGGTGGAATGTAATGTACAGTAATCCAAATTTAATAGTATACATGGAGTTGATCCATACCAAAATAACAAAATATATAAATGATTAAGCATTTTATTACTTTAAAAAATTGCATGCAAAAAATAAAATAAACCAATGTCACCCGCAGGGTGACTCGTATCTTGCCAAAAGGTGACCACGTGTGACTTCTTTAAGGTCACTCTGAGGTGAACAGAGCTGCTATCCACCAGGAGCGACTCCTTGAGGAATATCTGCCTACGAGAGATTCCGATGAGAATCGTTCTACAGAGTAACCATGAAAAATATGTGTTTGCCTCATAACGTCACCAAATGACATCATAATGTCTCAAGCTTAACATATCTAGAAAGCACTCATCGAGCTGTTCAATTTGAGGTACTACACGATATGGTTCCTAAAACTTGAAAATTTGACCTTGGGGTCAAATATGTTTGACCTTTGGCGCAAACCATGAAGGTCAAGGCCAATCGCCACCAAAAATTAATCAGCTGAGCACCAGACCATGAATTATATTCCCATAAAGTTTGAAGACAATCCGATCAAAATTACTCAAAAAATAAGGTTTCGTCGACTCCCCTGATTTGCGACAAAGTGACCTTGACCTTGGACCTTGACCTTCAAAATTTTATGCGCTGAAAGGGACCTCTATAGGCCTCTGATATGCGAAGTTACAAAAATTTTCAATGATAACTGTGCTCTGCAGAATTTTTTATACGTGATTACAGACAAACAAAAAAAAACAAACAAAAAAAACATACAAGCTGACTAACATATCTTGCAAAAACTTCGTTTTGGCAAAATAATTAAAATATATATAACAAACATGAGAAAGCAAAGACCATCCATATCTGCTTGAGGGATATGTATAAAATTTTTCAGTGTGAGGAGCGTCGAGGGGGAGATTGTTAATGTGATATTCATCACAGCCTTTTCAGATGCCGAGTACTGAATAAAATGCAACAACACATGAAGAGGAAGGTCGAAAGAAATGCAAAGCCCATCCGCATTCAAAATGTATAGCCTTTTATATTCAGTCTAATTCTTCTTTTTTTGATAGGCACAGGCAGGCACACATGCCGACACCAAGCTGGAGCTACTATTACAGAGCCAATAGAAAGTCTTCACCCCCTTTAAAAATTTTCACCTTTTGTTACCTTATAGCCTGGAATTCAATTACAATAAAACAGACTTTTCCCACTTTTATTTACACATCGAAACTTACAACTTTCAAGTGAAAATCAAATTCTACAAATTTCAGAAAATTAAATAAAAATACAAAACTGGAATATCTTGGTTGGATAAGTGTCCACCCCCCCCCCCTTTAAAATAGCAATTGTAAATTTGCTCAGGTGTAACCAATCACCTTCAAAATCACACACTAACTTAATTGGCCTCCACCTGTGCTAAATTAGAGTTATTCTGATTATTTCAGAACAAAATCAGCTGTTCCTGTCAGTTTCCTCTGCTGGATAGTGCATTTCACACCAAAGACTCAACCATGAGCACCAAGGAACTTTCAAAAGACCTATGGGATAAAGTTGTGGAAAGGCACAGATCAGGGGATGGGTATAAAAACATTTCAAAGGCCTTGCATATCCCTTGAAGCACAGTCAAGACAATCACTCAGAAGTAAAAGGTGTACACAGCACCACCAAGACCCTCCCGAGATCAGGCCGTCCCTCCAAACTGGATGGCCAAGCAAGGAGGAGACTGATCAGAGAGGTCACCAAGAGACCAATGGCAACTTTGAAAGAGGTACATGCCTTTATGGCAAAGACTGGTCACTGTATGCATGTGACAACAATATCCCAAGCACTCCACAAGTCTGGCCTGTATGGTAGGGTGGCAAGAAGGAAGCAATCGTACGATGCCACAGTACGACACTACAATCCCCTTGTGGTTGAGCATCACCATGTATCACCATATCTTTTGACATTTTACTTTTGTTGTGGGATTGTGATGGAACAACGTCAGAAGATATCATGATGCTAAACCATATTGTGGCATCGTAATGTGGTGTCATTCCTACCTTGTTACCTCCGTCACCAAAGGTGAAGGAGGTTATGTTTTCATCCTTCGGATTTCGGCAATTATGTTGGTCGGTTGTGTGTGTCATTCTGTCTGTCTGTCTCTGTTTGTGTGTTTGTTTACCCTGTAGCAGCCACACCGTTTCAGCGATCATGACCAAACTGGGTACAGACGTCCGCCATGGTCCAACTTAGACACTTGTAGTTTTTGGTGAATATAGGTCAAAGGTCAAGGTCACCCAAAACCCGAAATTCTTATTTTCGCAATAACGTCCGCTAAAATGGTCGTATCGACTTCAAACCAAATCCAAAATGTGCATCTTCCAATTCTGCATCCAACCATATGTCTCATTGGGGTGTCACACCAACACCTTTCTTAGCGGTCGGCGGTCGAATGTCAGGGGGGGTCAGGTAAAAATTTCAAATTGCGATAAAAACGCCATTTCAAGTCCGATTGACTTCCAAGTTATGATCATGACCAAACTAAGTGCTATAACTCATTAAACAGTAGTACTATCGACTTATAAGAACCAAATTGATTTCCGGGTTTTTGTTTTTTCAGAGATCATGGAGATATGACAGTCATTCCGGCAATTCCTTGCTCAATGAGCAATTTCGTTTGTTTGTCGCGCTGCTCCTACAGTTGTGGGCCGATTCCAACCAGACTTGCTACATAGGATACGCATGACCCTAATTAATGTATCGGGGTGTTTTTATCTTTGCTGGTCGTCTGGGGGGAGGGAGGGGGATGCAAATTCTCTTTGTAAATGTGTATCGTGTAGCCCCACCTCAAGGTAGGGGAGGGTATTACAAGTCTCCACCACTTACAGTCCAGTATTCCTGGCCACACCTTTTCCAGTGCAATGAGGTGTTTTGAATTATCGGCACGAGGTATGTTTTTGCTTCATGCACGTTACCATGTTCTTTTGTCTACACAGAGCTGTCAGTTGCTTATACACCGCCCAAATAAAGGTATGCGTCAGAAGAACGTGTTGCTGGCTTGGAACAACATCGCCCATAGGGCGGGTACTCTGCTAGTATAATGTAATGGACTTTATTGATGCTGGTTTCTGTTCACATTCATACTTCATCGTTTACAAACTTTAACTGATGCTGAACCATCTTAGTTTAGATCTTAGAAATATCATGAAGCTCATTCATGGCATTCCTCTCACCCTCGACCCACCTGCTACTTTGTGCGCAGGGAGCACATGATGCAGCAGTGCAGGGCACGGGATACGGGCCAAGAGCTGTGTCCGTGCCCAGAGCAGTACGAGACCACCCGTCAGCTTGCTGCACTCGCTGGCTTCAGCGCGACAGCCGCCCAGGGTTCACTGGAGCGGGGGCGCCTTACTCTCGACTATGACAGTTACAGTGCTGCCATTATGCAAGCCCAACAGTAAGGCAACGTGATGCTGTGGCTTGAATTGAACGTCACAGTTAACAGCAAAACGATTTGTGAGAAACATTGATGAAAGTAAAACAGGACATTAACAAAGAAAATGCAAACTACAATAAAACTGCATCGTCTCACAAAATAAAAAAAATTGAAGTGTTTTCAAAATATTGTTCTGGAGTGAGAGTCTATCACCCCCAAAATGATTATTGACTTTGTTCCTTCGCCATCACAGTCATCAACCATTTTTTGTTGGCCGAAGACCAGTGCACTTTATCGTCATGTTGCTGTGTGCAATAATCCAAAATGAATATCTTCTTTCCCTTGTAGGAACCCAAATGCCTCTTCTTTTTTTGGAACAGCTGCATATTCTGGAAAGAAAGAAACCAGCTTCATGTAGGTGCTCCTCCCTCCCTCTCAAGATACTTGGTCATTTCCAGCAAATCAATGACCTCAGAGTTCCTGGTCCATAAGGCCTGCTATTCAATGTGTACATGTAGCCTGTGGATGTTAAATATCCCACACTATTAAAATAGGGCATTGTGCGGCTAAATTCAGAGCCTAGATATTCAATGGGATAAAAGGATGTCGGTTCGTTTACATTAACGGTTAAAATGGAGTTTTACAAGAGAAGTAAGTTGATAAATTATGTAACGTACAGATAGAGCACAGGTATGACGGGCCAAAAGGCCTCCTCATGTGCCCACATTTGCTCACACACAGTCATTTGATCTTGAGCACTTTCTGTCAAGTCGAAATTAATTTTTGGAGAGCAAATATGAGGATTTTGTTCTTCGTGATGAAAAGCTTAATGTGTGTTTTTACAGAACTTGCTTACCACAGCAAGGAGGAGCAGCACTCCAGCACCCTCCTGTCCGCAACTCCTACGTCAAGTAGTTCAGGCCAGGCCGGACCTTACGTACCGGTTCGCACTCACTTTTTACCATGACGAACGTAAAGTCTCTTCATGTGCGTTGCTCATGCAGGTGAAGGAAAACTTTGTGCCCTTTCCACAAATGTACAAACATGAATCATTGGGTCAATAAACATGACAAAGTGAAAGGTAACCAACTCCACTTTCCCTTTAATACGCCT
The DNA here is from genome assembly GCF_056783735.1 of Eptatretus burgeri. NCBI lineage: Eukaryota > Metazoa > Chordata > Myxini > Myxiniformes > Myxinidae > Eptatretus > Eptatretus burgeri. Next base: position 104,859,033 of record NC_140968.1, on the reverse strand, counting down.
TTAAATCACCTCGGTGAGCAAACTTTGATTTTCTTCTGTTTTTGATGAAGGGGAGGAGGAAGAGTGTGTTATGTTTGGGGATGAGGTGTGGGCGGGGGAGGGAAGACAGCAATTTTGATATCACACTGGAAGCCAAGCGTTTGTGGTAAATAACAGACTGTTTACTGCCTATAAATGTAGCAAAAAAAAGTACTTCTGCTTGATAACACACTGTCGCTTACAAACATGACAGAAACACATGACAAACTGTTAGTAGATTCTACAACAATGTTAGTGGATGTTGTAGATGAATACGTTATGACAGGATATGACAAACTGTTAGTAGATTCAACTCCATATATAATGGAGGTGTATGTACATAATAGTTACAAGGGAGGCCCATGCCCTTGTTAAAAACTTCAGAGCGTTTACGATAAGTCGAGAAAAGTTTTGACGTTTGAAGCAATCCTGGGAAGATCGACACCCCGTCACAGGAGCTTCAACTGCAAATGGCAGGATTATTATTATTATTTTTTTTTTCCCAGGGGATGGGAATGACTGACTTCATCTTAATGAAGGGCACCGTGGGATCTTTAAACATCCACCAACGATCAGTGCGAGCAGACAGAACACTCACTTGAACGTTTATCTAAGAGAAGGCTCAACTATTGATGGCTCGCCCTGCATGTGAAACGCCAGGATAACAGTTTATAGCTGGGTTGGGATTCGTACCCAGACTCGACAGCTGAAAGGCGAGTGCACACACATCAAGGTTATCTTGTCAGCCCGTATACATATTACATTTGCAAAATGGGAGAATTTTTAAACACTGGCTCTATATTCCACACAACTTTTTTCCTTCCTGTGAGTCCTATATATTTCCAACCTTTTTCACCCTTTTTAACCCCAATTTCTTGATTCATCAATCTCCACTGGTCTCAACTGGTATCCTTCTTGCTTGCTTTTCTTTTTTTATACGCCATATATATATATATATATATATATATATATATATATATATATATATATATATATATATATATATATATATATATATATATATATATATATATATATATATCGGGGCGTATTATGTGATACCGGTCGTCTGTCCGTCTGTCCGCCTGTTCCTGTCCGCACTCAAACTCCCAAAGTTTTCAACTTTCACGTTTGATATTTGGTACATAGGTAGAGACTGTGGAGACGGTGTGTCGTGACATACGTTCGTCATCTAAAGTGGTTGCCATGGCAACCAGGATGCTGTTTTCCATGTAGTTGCACAATTCTGGATATACCTTCTTGTTCGGGTGTATATTGTGCTCACTTGAGCTCTTGTTTCTTTTTTGTATACCTAGTTGAGGCTCATGAAAAAAAAAACTAGCATAAGTACACTGTAAAGCCTGGTGTTAGCTTAACGGTTAAGGTGGCTGGCTTCAGATCTTAGGGTCTGTCGTGACGTTGAAGTAACACCAGGTGGGTTGACTCAGCCTGTCATCCATCTGAGGTCGGCAAAATGAGTACCAGCTTACTGGTAATGGGGGCACTGCTTCAGCGGCACAGCTGTGCTTTCAGAGAATGATGCAACCAGCAGCCACATGCTGCATACAAAGCAACAACAAGTACACTGTATGGATCAGGACGCATTCAATTCCAATGATCTTGAAGGCCTTGGTTTCCATGGCATCAAGCTGAGCAAGATGTTGGGCAGGGGAGCCAGCCCAGAAGGGAGGGAGATCGGTCCTCCATCAAGCTGCATATGGAAGCCTTGATGGTGGATAGGAGTTCAGGTGTGCCAGGGAAGGACTTTGTACGACGGAGAATGCCCAATTGGTTGCTGGATTTGAAGGCCAACTTTGAAATATGCTTTTCCCAAGGAGGATCATGACTGATAGTGAGACCCAGGTGTTTGAATGACTGAACTTCCTCAAGAGGATTGTTTGAGTACAAGTCAAGAGATTGTTAAAGTACATAGGATGGTTTGCCAGATGGTCTCTTTGGAAAGAGATCGTGATAGTGAGAGTGTGAGATTTGTCAGGATTGAAAGACATATTCCAAGTGTTTGACCATCTTGTGATTTTGTCAAAGTCTGAAGAGAGGGAAGAGGCTGCAGCCTACCTGTCTGCAGTATGAGGGATGGCACGGCACACGATGGAGTCATCAATAAATAGATGGAGGATTTCCCAGAGAGTCAGAGAGAACAATTATGAAGATCAGGAATAGGACTGGGCCCAGAACACTGCCTTGGGGAATGCCAGCCTTGACATGGAGAGGAGATGAAAAAGATTCCATTGAGAGATGAAAGGATTCTTCATACATGTTGGCTGCGCGAGTAAAATGAGACATTTATGGAGTTCGCCATCGGCAGAGAGTTTGGAGATGAAGGCAGGATGTCAGACTGTATTACAAACACGAGATATGTCCAGAAAGCCGCACTGATCTCATGTTGACATTGAGGGCCTCCATCCAATGTTGGGTGAGTCAAAACAGCATGTACAAGGTGGAGTAACCTTGTCTGAAACGAAATTGGTGATCTGAGATGAGGTTGTTCGAGAAAAAGGTGATGCGATGATCGATTCCATGATGACCTTGTTGATGATTGGAAGTTAGCTGTTAGGTCTGTAGTTAAGGGGATCAGTTTTTGCACCTTTTTACCTCTGCCACCGAAGGTGGATGGACGTTATGTTTTCACCGCTGTTTGTCTTTCTGTTTGTTTGTCTGTGGGCAGGATATCTCAAAAAGTTGTGGACAGATTCATACGAAATTTCGTGGATTAAATTACTGAAATATCAGTTGATTTTTCATATTCTTTTCTAAACCGTGTTGCAAGTAGAGCGACCTGCTAAGTGATGCTGTAAAAGGCAGTGCATTATCAGCGTTTTCTGAATCTAATCGACATGAGAAACAGGATTGAATGAGACTCGCATCATTACAAGTGAAGAAGAAGATGGAGTAAGAGATTTTCCGCCCGGTTTTATAAAGAAACGGCGGTTAAAAAGAAAACGTTGCTGTTTGGGCGCATTTTATCACATCTGTAGTGCCCTGGTACGCTACCTACTCACGCTTCCTTCCCTTGCCCTTAGGGTGTCACATCTTTATTCCCCTTACGCTAGCTTCCCTCCCCTCACGTTTCCTTTGCCCTTGCGCTGCCTTCCGCTTTCCTCGCATTGCCTCCCCCTTTCTTCATGCTACCTCCCCTCCCTCTTGCGCTGCCTCCCTCCCTCTTGCGCTGCCTCCCCTCCCTCTTGCACTTCCTTCCCCCTTCCTCTTGCGCTGCCTCCTCTCCCTCTCACGCTGCCTTCCCCCACCCCCCTCGCGCTGCTCCCCCACCCGCCTCGTGCTGCTTCCGCCCATTCCCCTCGTGCTGCTTCCCCCCACCCCCTTGTGCTGCTTCCCCACATCCCTCGTGCTGCTTCCCCCATCCCCCTTGTGCTGCTTCCCCCACACCCCTCGTGCTGCTTCCCCCCTCCCCTCGCACTGCCTTCCCCATTTCCTCACCTCACACTGTCTTCCCTCCCCTCACACTACTGGTTTTGAATCCCGACCCTCACACTCCTGGTTTTGAATCCCGACCCTCACACTACTGGTTTTGAATCGCCTGGGTTTGAAGCCCGACCCAGCTATAGACTGTCATCCTGGTGTTTCACAGGCAGAGCGATTCATCAATGTGTGCGCCATCTCTCAGATGGACGATAAACTTGGTGTCACATCTGCTGGAATCTCCCCCTTCACATTCTCCCACCTTCCCTCTCCCCTCTACCTCCCCTACCTTCCCTCCCCTACCTCTCACCCCTATCCCTCTCTTTCCCACACCTCTCCCTCTTCACCTCCCCCTCCCTCTTCACCTCCCCCTCCCTCTTCACCTCCCCCTCCCTCTTCACCTCCCCCTCCCTCTTCACCTCCCCCTCCCTCTTTCTCCCACCTCCCTCTCCCTCCCTCCCTCTTTCTCCCCCTCCCTCTTTCTCCCCCTCCCTCTTTCTCCCCCTCCCTCTTTCTCCCCCTCCCTCTTTCTCCCCCTCCCTCTTTCTCCCCCTCCCTCTTTCTCCCCTCCCTCTTTCTCCCCCTCCCTTTTTCTCCCCTCCCTTTTTCTCCCCCTCCCTTTTCTCCCCCCCTCTCTTTATCTCCCCCTCCCTCTTTCTCCCCCTCCCTCTTTCTCCCCTCCCTCTTTCTCCCCCTCCCTCTTTCTCCCCCTCCCTCTCTCCCCCTCCCTCTTTCTCCCCCTCCCTCTTTCTCCCCCTCCCTCTTTCTCCCCTCCCTCTTTCTTCCCTCCTCCCTCTTTCTCCCCCTCCCTCTTTCTCCCCTCCCTCTTTCTTCCCCCTCCCTCTTTCTTCCCCCTCCCTCTTTCTTCCCCCTCCCTCTTTCTCTCCCCCTCCCTCTTTCTCTCCCCCTCCCTCTTTCTCCCCCTCCCTCTTTCTCCCCCTCCCTCTTTCTCCCCTCCCTCTTTCTCCCCCTCCCTCTTTCTCCCCTCCCTTTTTCTCTCCCCCTCTTTCCCCCTCACTCTTTCTTCCCCCTCTCTCTTTATCTCCCCTCCCTCTTTCTCCCCCTCCCTCTTTCTCCCCCTCCCTCTTTCTCCCCCTTTTTCTCCCCCCTCTTTCTTCCCCCCTACCTCTTTCTTCCCCCTACCTCTTTCTTCCCCCTACCTCTTTCTTCCCCCTACCTCTTTCTTCCCCCTACCTCTTTATCCCCCTTTCTCTCCCCCTCCCTCTTTTTCTCCTCCTCCCGCCCTCCTTCTCCTCCCGCCCTCCTCCTCCTCCCGCCCTCCTTCTCCCCTCCTCCCTCTTTCTCCCCCTCCTCCCTCTTTCTCCCTCCTCCCTCTTTCTCCCTCCTCCCTCTTTCTCCCTCCTCCCTCTTTCTCCCCCTCCCTCTTTCTCCCCTCCCTTTCTCCCCTCCTCCCTCTTTCTATCCCCCTCCCTCTTTCTCCCCCCTCCCTCTTTCTCCCCCCTCTCTCTTTCTCCCCCCCCTCCCAAAATATTCCCATCAGCGAAGAGACTGGTGGTATTTGCTGGACTCATATAAAATTTGGGTACGATTGTTCAGTGCAGTGTTTATACTATTAGGACACAAATCTCAAATAAAACTGGGGTTTGATTCGTGTGCGTGTGTGCGTGTGCGTGTGCGTGTGCGTGTGCGTGTGTGTGTGTGTGTGTGTGTGTGTGTGTGTGTGTGTGTGTGTGTGTGTGTGTGTGTTTCATAAAGCAAACATTTTCTCTTTCATAAGTCACCTACCCCCATCCCTCTCTCTTTCTCTGTCTCTTTCTATCCCCAGACATGTCTGGATGGTGTTTGTCTCCAGATGTGTCCGGGCTGTGTTTATCCCAGGTCAGTATTTGTCTCCAGACCTGATCGACCTCTATATATTATATAAAATGTTGTCTTGTGCACAGATCCACCACTCACTGTTTGGTAGCTTGTGGATCTGCTGCCCTTGAGACCCCTACAGTCCATTCTTGTCAAAATGTGACAATACAATGGAGCAACCCTCACCTCATTAGTGACCGGAGTCTTCTAAAGACTTGAACAATTTGTGCTCGTACCATTACAGCTAATTTTCTTAATTCTATTCATTAATTGGAGGTTGGAGGAGTAGAAGGGAGTGGAGAATGACTGCTTCAGTGGCAGAGCCAGGCTCATGAAGAACCCACACATACTTTACGCAGTTGTAATGAATGGATGTGTTGGGACTTAAATCCTTGTTACAACTAACATATTACATTTCATACGTTCTGGGAGAAAACTTCAAACAAATGATTGCTTCATACGATTTATTATGACATTTATAGCAGACCGAGCAATATCTCAAACCAAATCCATTATACGAAATCACGCAAGTACAATCCCTCATCATCAATGAATTTGTATTTCCCTTTTTCATTTCAGCATTTTATTTTGTTTTCATTACTAGTGACTTCATGCAAATCCTAAAAGTATCCAATTATCTGAAATGCTTGTTGCAACAAATATAATAATTATTCAAGCCTGTTCAATCCTGGTTGTAATTTGCTTACGTGGGTATCAGGAGGTGGACCAAGATCCTCCAATGCCCAAAGTATCCATCGTCGTTTCGGTTTTCTTCTTCATGAACAAGTTGACATTTTCTCGTTTAAACAAAGGAGCATTTTCCAATACTCCACATCATGTAATACCGATACCGACACAACTTCGAATTACTTATTCATTTGTATACACTTTACCATCACCGCTACCTATATACCACCTTGGATTATTTATTTATTAATTTACATACACTACCATCTCCACTTTCAACATAGCACCTTGAATTATTTATATATTTATATGCACTTTACCGAGGTCGGTCTCAGTGTTGTGTGAACTTCAGGTGGGTGGTCTCATTGCAATGTAACCTTCACAAAGGCGGTCTCATTGCTACGTCATATTCATGAGAGCAGTCTCAGTGCTAAGTAAGTGTTCAACGCCAGATCGTAAGGGTTCTCAAAGACGATGCTGGTGTGAACACTGGAAAAGAGCTGAATAAAAATGCATTAAAGAATGTTAGAGATGAAAGATGTGTAATTTTCAAAATAATTTGAGTCCAAAGAAGGTTGCTGTAGTTTAAATAATGAAACTTGTAAAATATACAACAGAGCAATTTATTATCTTTACAATAAGTGGAGAGAGAATTGGAAGTAAGGAAACAACCAAAGTTGATTGAATTGGATCGAACAAATAAGTTGTTTTCTTTGAGTTACCAATAACTGATTAGAATGCTACCAAAACGAACACGTGATAAGTAATCCGAACAGGAAGAAGTAACGAGTGAAGATGGGAGAGGTATAGGTCAAAGAGCATATTTGGCAAGTGAACTTCGAATGCGTGAGATCTTATGTTGGAAAGGAGCAGCAGATTGCTTATGTCGTGAAAGAGGGAGTTAGTGGGAAAGGAGCTTGGATCCTGTTTAAAGGTTTATCAATGAAGGAGAATAACTAACATGTTGATGTGAGAAAAGTTGTTTACAGTTTCGGTTAAGTCAAGGTTTTCAGTCAAGTCAAATCAATATGAGGCTTTTTTTGCAGCGAGTGATTCCACATAGTTAACCATCCATCCATCTATCCATCCATTGGGACCATACTCTGTGCAGAGCGTCGGTGCTGCCTTTACAGACTACTTGGCTATTGGGCACAATCCTGGACGGGTCGCCACTCCAACAGAGTATACCAGCATGCTGGCATTTATTTTTCCAACCTCTGAAGGATGACAAGCAGAGTCAACCCCACCTGGTATTGATTCAACAGCTGAGTGGGATTTGAACTCAGGATCCTCGGAACCCAAGCCCGCCACGTTAACCATTAAGCCAGCACCAGGCATACATAGTTAACCACTGCCGTTTAAATCACGTAACTGTCGAATTTGGTTATATTTTCTTTCTGATTTGCAAAAAGTTATTTTAAGAAAATGCAAATTGGCATTAAACTATGGAGAGTGTATGCCTAATCATTGTTGGAACTTTCACATGCAGGATAAGGACATGAGACGTCAGTGCGTCAACCCTGCTGTTGGTGTTTTCTCACATTCCATGAGCCTCGACTTTGTACACCAAAAAATATATACATTGTTACGTATGAAAAGCTTCAAAAGCTGCTCTTAAAAAAAACAAATAAACAAACAATAATTTAAAAGCAGAATTAAGTTTAAAATAAGAAAAGGGAGGAAGAAGATGGACGGCTCTAAACAGCGGAGATGCAGGACTGCGATGGTGTCGTGCAGTCGGCAGACGCGTAAGAATCTGCATTATAAACGAGGAGGAAGTGCAGGTGGTGATGTTCGATTAAAATGCTCTGTGAACATCGACAATATGTTCACACAATGCCCTTGATATTGGGCATATGGTGTTCATCGTTCACATATCAAGTCATCTCCACTCTCTTTTTTTCTTTTTCTTTTCTTTTCTTTCATCACTCTATTGAATCTTTCTCATTTCAGATCCATTCAGTTTATTTTATTTTTTTCGTGCTTGTCTCTCAGTTCTTGATTCCATGTGCAAAAACTTGCCGAGTGCACAAGCAATGTGACAGAAGGCAAAAAGGCGACGTACTGGCGACAGTAACTTTCCATTTTCACAAGGACACTGTCTGTTTGTGACATTTTGTTTTGTAGTCTTATTTTCCTTTGTCTTCTTTGTAGTTGTTGTGGCTGTTTGCTGCCGCTTATTCGGTGTTAAGATGCTGCGTCGTCTCATCACTCCTGTATGCCTGGTGTCGGCTTAACGGTCAAGGTGGCTGGCTTAAGATCTTAAGTTTGAGCCCCTGTTGTGACATTAAATAACATCAGCTGGGTTGACTCAGCCTGTCCAAAATGAGTACCAGCTTCGTGGAAACAGGGGGCACTGCATCAGCAGCAAAGCCACGCTCCCAGCGGTGATGCAACCAGGAGCTACAGGCTGCATACAAAATGATAATCATCACCGTGGTAAACAAGGTGAGGAAGCGATGAAGGTTTGGTCTCGCTTTGTGTATACATGAGCGACGTCGAACTTGATGTTGCGTGCACCTGATTAAACTTCATTTGGCTGCATCGGTCCACACGTCTTCATTTGTAGTGTTGGGATGCAGCGCTTTTCGTAGAGTAGTGTGCAGTAAACAGTTTCCTTGTTTTGGTGTTTTCTGTTTATTGCTTTCTCCTTGCAGCTCACAATTAGGTGCATTTTGTACACATATTCTTTACCAATGACCCTGCACTTTTTGTGGCTCTTCTACCCCAAAGTATTTGTTTCTGACGTGTGCTTCCTCATGTGGACTTTCATGTGTCCTGAGTGTCTGAAGCTCTTGCCACAGACTGAGCACTTGAAAGGATGCTCTCCTGTGTGGCTCCTAATGTGGACATTCATGACGGCTATGTGCGAGAAGCCCTTGGCGCAATACGAGCACTTGTATCGCTGCTCTCCTGTGTGGCTCCTCATATGGACATTCATGTTTCCCAACTGTGTGAAGCCCTTTCCACAGACCGAGCACCTGTACGGATGCTCTCCCGTGTGGCTCCTCCGGTGGACTTTCAAGTCCCATAAGCGTCTGAAACCCTTGCCACAGAAATTGCACTTGTACGGCTGCTCGCCCGTGTGGCTCCGTACGTGGATTTTCATGTTGGCCAAGTGGCTGTAGCCCTTGCCACAGAAGGAGCACTTGAACGGACGCTCTCCCGTGTGGCTCCTCATGTGGCCTTGCACGTCCCATAAGCGCACGAACGCCTTGGCACAGACATTGCACTTGTACACGTTCTCTTCTTTGTGCACCTTCACGTGGTTATAAAATTTTCTTTTAAGTTTGGTGCTGTATTGGCAGTAACAGCATGTGTACATTGCTGACGCGTCCTGGGAAGCCATAAGTTGGCTGATATCATTTGGTGTTTCCACTGAAAATAAAATAATATGAGCATGAGAATGATAACCACAGATACAAACTCTTTTTTTCTTTTTACATGGACACGACGTTTCTTACACATCATTGCAAGGTTCATGGAAGAGCTTGTTCAGGTCCATGCACTTTGAAATGAATCAAAATGATAGATTAGTAAATAACGAGGCAGGCAGGATAGAGTGGAGTAATGCACACCCCTCTGAGCTCTTTTGCCTGGGTTTGAATCTCAATCCAGCTATAAACTGCCGTGCTGGGGTTTCTCAGGTTGGGCGATTCATCAGTGTGTGTGCCAGCACTCTGGTGGACGTTAAGTCTGGCGGAATTAGTTGGTGGATGTAAACGTTCCCACGGTGTCCTTTGCAAAGAGTCGGCGAGCTATCGCTGGCACCATGAACAAATTACAAATTCCTGTAGTAATGTACAAGGGGTGGGGTGGGGACTGCATAAGCAGCACACCCACCACCCAAACAAATGAGGCTCCCCACAGCCATGTGGTAATTATGAAAGAAGTGAAGGAACAAAAAGATTTGAACGTGGGATTCCCTTGAGACCTTGATGGTAACAAAACAAGCCAAACTCTTGTGAGGTTAAAACATAATTTTGCAAATACTTCACTTTTTTAGATCCACAATTATGTTGGCAAATTAAATTCCTGAAGATTTAACAAGCAAAATCGTGTGGTTTGCCACAAGTGCAAGTTAAGAAGCATATCTGTTTTCATTTTTCCCTCTCACTACCTGAAAACCTGTTCCTGCCTCTCCATCCCCTCCAGTTCTCCGCCTCCATTTTCAACTTGCTAGCTCCACTCTCCAGACTCCCTTCGGCATGCCCTCGCTGCATGAAAAATGGTGTTCAAGGTGCCCACCGCAGTAATCATCATTGCCATTCAACATCTCATACCGTTTCATGACGGAGATCATTTCCTCTTCAAAAGGTTCTGTTGCCATCACGACATTGGCATCCAAATGAAGAAATATCTTCATTTGGTTCAAAAAATAATTCTCGTCACGGTGCCACAATCTCACAGTGCTCATTCTCAATGATGTCCTTTTCAAACGCATTCTCTCCACTTTCAGAGCTTTATTGACACAGCCTCGAAGACGAGACAACCAACCCGGAACAAAAAAAAAGAGCAATCGTTGCCTGGGTACTCACTCAGAAAGACATCAATTTTGCGAGACAAGATTTGCCGACGAGCCACAGCTCACTGAAACAGGTACCGGATACACATTCTACTGGATCGGTAAAGCTGTGGATGCTGCTCGATAAGCTAGTATTGGTTTTGCCATCAAGACCAAGCTCATTCCGCAGCAGGTATGCATCCTGAAAGGACACAATGAGCGGTTAATGTCGATACGGTTAAAACTTCAGGAGGACAGACACGCCGCCGCTGTTATCAGTGCATATGCACCAACCGTGTCCTATTCCGATGATGAGAAAGAAACCTTTTATGAACAACCATCACTAATTGCATCATCTGCACCTGCCAACTACAAAATTGTTTTGATGGGTGATTTTAATGCCAGAGTGAGCTGCAACTCCAATGCATGGGACCAGGTTATTAGCAACCATGGTGTCTGAAAAGAAAACAGCAATGGTGCCCTCTTGTTAAGTTTCTGCGCCACGAACAAGCTCACCATCATGAACATGCTATTCCAACAGGCGAATCTGTTGAAAACATTGTGGATGCATCCAAGGTCAAAGCACTGGCACCTAATTGACGACATCATTGTGCGTCAACGTGATTGACACGACATCCATCTGACCAGAGCTGTCCAGGATTCCACTGCATGGTCCGATCATCGACTAATCGTTGCTAAAACAGCTCTCCACATTGTGTCGAAAGCACGGAACCAGCGACCCCGACAAAACCCGAAGCTGAAAAACCAGGACACACGTACCGAGCTTGCAGTAAATCTAGAGGAGGAGGAGCTGGACAAATCTGATGAAACTGTCTTTTACTCGTGCACAGCTGAATGGAACACACTCTTTGAAGCTACCCGGAAGGCTGTGCTCAATACAATTGGCCCCAGAGAATGGAAACATCGTGATTGGTTCGAGGAAAATGATCCACTACTTCTTCCCATGCTGGACGACCTGCACCAGAAGCATGTCACATGCATGCGATAAATATAATCTGTCAAAGAAGAACTAATACGCAAGGGCCAGAAGCACAGCACAAAAGAAATGTTGCCAACTGAAAGAAGACTGGTTGATCAACAGTCCACGTGCTCCAAGAAACTGCCAATCGCAGAGAAGCACAAGGCTTCTTCAAAGAACTGAAAGCCATATGGTCCCGGTTTCAAAAGGATTGAGCCGGTACGAACTGCTGATGGAGAGTTCTCTTATCATCGAGCCAATTTTGATACTGCAAAGGTAGGCAGAACACTTCGGCAAGGTCTAGCACCAGCCATCCAACATCGACGATGCAACAATCGAAGACCAGATACCTGAGATGTCACACCTCACGGTACCACCAACATGAGATGAAATCTGCAAAGTAATGAAACAACTGAATACAGGTAAGTCTTCTACTCTGGTGCTGATGGCATTCCACCAGAAGTGTACAAGGAGTGAAGCCCCCATCTGCTTTTGAAACTACCTCAACTGTTCACCATAATCTGGTCCAAGGAGTCAGTCCCACAGGATTTCAAAGATGCCACAATCATACAATTGTGCAAAAGGAAAGGCGACCGATCGGACTGCAACAACCCACCGAGGAATTGCACTGTTGTCCACAGCAGAGAAGATTCTCGCTCGCGTTATCAATTGGCTATGCGGGCTTGTAGAAGAAATTAACCTGGAGAGTCAATTTGATTTTAGAACAAACTGTGGAACAGGTGACATGATTTTTGCAGTGTGACAAATCCAGGAAAAGTATCGCGAGCAACACAAGGACATGTACATCGTATTTGTTGATCTGACGAAAGCATTTGACTCAGTCAGCCGCCTCGGTCTGTGGAAATTACTGTGACGCGTCAGTTACCCAGATAAGCTGGTTAACATTATTCAATTGTTTCATAATGGTACGAAGGTGAGAGTCTTCGGCAATGGCGATGAATCCGAGAATTTTGACATCATAAACAGCATTAAACATGGCTTCCTGCATCCTATCACCAACACTCTTCGACATTGTGATTGATACAATGATCACAGATGCACTCGAGGACTCAGGTCTCCAAGGAGTCAAGATCCACTTCTGTACTGATGGCAGTGTTTTTAACCTCAGCCATCTTAAAGCCAAGACCAAAGTCCAACTGATGCCCATCAAAGACCTGTTGTTTGCTGAGGATTGCGTCATAGTCACACATATGGAGGAAGATGCGCAATGCCTGACGGACGCCTTTGTACGATCTGTTGACCGATCTGGCTTGACTGTCAGCATCAAGAAGAATGAAGTATTGTTCCAGCCGAAACCAGATTCACCAGACGTGGAACCGCGGGTCACAATCAACAACCAGCTGTTGAAAGTTGCAGAGAAGTTCTGATACTTGGACAGCATCATCAGAAACGATACCATCTCTGCCGAAATTACATCGTGCATCAGCAAAGCGAGTGCTGCGCTTGACCGGTTCATCCCATGGCTGTGGTCCACCCACAACATGTCACTTTCCATAAAGATCAGCGTCTATTGTTTATTTGTTTTGTCCACCTTGCTATACGATTCCAAAACCTGGACGCTCTATAGTCGCAATGTACAGAACTTGGACAGCTTCCACATGAGGTGCTTGCGGAGAATCTTAAACATTCGCTGGCAAGCCAAAGTCCCAAACACAGAAGTCCTGTCCCGATACGGTTTGGATGGACTCGAAACCTACCTGATCCGAACTCAAATGCGCTAGGCAGGGCACCAAGTGAAGATGGAGGACCATCGTCTGCCAACAATGTTGTTCCATGGCGAGCTCGCAGAAGGCAAAAGATCAATTGGTGCCCCCAAAAAATGATACAAAAACTCGCTGAAAACTAACCTCAAACGGTGTAAGATCAGCATGACCGGATGGAATAAAATTTTCCTTGATTGTGGGAAGTGGTGCAGCTACTGCACAGACTGCATGAAGGACTTTGAGTAGACACCCATCAAGAAGGAGAAGAGGAGACGAAGGAAGGAGAGATGACGGCAACCTGGTGGCGGAAAATCCTGAGATACGTCGATAACGACGGTTCAACCCACAACGACCTCTTCCTGAACCTGCTTGCTCAACAGGTATTATTTCTCTCTTCATGAAGTCTTCTATTCTGTGTTGAATGATCCATCGTAATATCTTGCGAGCATGTGAAATCAAAGCAATGGTTCGGTTATTTTAACATTCTCTTGGATCCCGTTTCTTTGGCAATGGAATATAGACTGGATGCTTCCACCTTTTCGGCCATAATCCTGCTCCAGAGCTGTGTTCAGATAAGCTGAGCTGTTAAAATTTTGATTGCGTCCTCCACAACTACCTTTAAAAGTTAATGTATCTTGGAATTTCATCAGCACCTGCTATTTTACCATTTGTTAGACATTTCAGGACTTCACGTACCTCACGTTATATCACGATTGGTTCTTGCTCATATTCTCTTTCTTCAAAGGTTGCCATAATGCTATCCCGTTTGTATAATCTTTCCATCTTTCTTTCACCTGTTTTTTTTTTTTTGTGAGATCCTTTCCTGTTCTACTCTTCAGGACCCCGATTCCAGACCTAAACTTTCCTGTGATCTCACTCTTCTTTTTAAACAGATCTGTTTTTATTTTTTCCCCCCACTCCGTTGTCACTTTCTATCTCCTCTGCATGCCTTTTTGAAATATTTATTTGTTTTTCCGAGCTTGTTGTTGGAAGTCGCCATTTAGCGGCTTCATGTCCTCTTGATGCGGCTTTGGTTTTCATCTCTCTTCTTCTGTCGGCAATATTTATTGCCTCTTCTGACAGCAATTTTGTCTTCTTCCTGCTTACTTTTGGGATCTTGCTTACTTTTTGGAACTTTTGGGATTTTGCCGTTAGTAGGAGACACAAATACCTGCCATGTCATTCCCGTGCAGTGATTTTGCCATGACACAAAGATGAGCATTATGCGTGGAATCTTTTTGCATGCATTACTTTTTAATCAATCTTTTCTTTCTTTCAAATGCCTTTGAATTACCCAGAAATTATTTCAGTCATACCTCGCTAAAAACAACAACATTAGCTGTACCTGGGGCTTACAAAGCACTTTGACTCATCAATAATTTTGAGTCATGAAAGTTTGAGTGACGTGGACTCAATTGTATTGTTGCAGGAATAACTGCTGTGGGTTAACAATGTATTGTTTAGAAACAGTTATTTCCATAGTGCATGTTTTTGCATTAGTGAAGTAAATCAATTGTCATAGAATATGCGTCAATATTTGTATAGAAAGCCTGTCTCCCCTCATGATGTTTATGTCTAAAACCGCTTATTCCATAATCACTTTTTAATGTTTTATCCTTTGTTCTTTATAAGGAAAGTGGCCTTGCAAAACCACTGAGTAAGTACTGGCATGGTTCTGCAATTTTCCAACCTTCCACCGGTGTGACCCGAAATATTGTTTTGTGGGTATTTGGATGAGGAGATTGGTCAACAGCCCTTGTTCCCACCCTCACCCCACTCCCACCATGTGTGCACCAGCCCAAACCCTCTTTATTTGTGAATGTATTGTAAAATAGATCTCCCCAAGTGAGTGGCACAACAATTTTGTTTTTCTCGTGTAGGCCAGTACCAACCTGCTTCAGGAGATTCAGGATTTCTTGACTCTTCAATCAAAGGCTCACACGGCTCTTGCTTTGCAACAACAGTCGGGATACCTTCTTGCAGTGTTGGGGGATTGTCACTTTTGAAAGCTCCTGCCATCACCGAATTCTCTGTGCGTGCACAAACCAACAAAACATTGTTCCCTCCATTGTCTTCAATGTTAACTACGAGTCGGCCCATAATATTGTCGCATTCCAGGGATCCCCTTACACCGTGAGTGTTTAGATCTTGAGGATACTGAAATAAAGGGATACCTTGGTCATGCTACAATAATTAAACAAATCAATCGGAGGCTACTGAGGTGGGCTTTAATTATACTTCAGAATAATTACTATTTTCATTTATAATAACCTGAAACACCTGCTCCCTTTGGGGGGGGAGGGACATAGGGATGGTGGGGCAAACTTATTTTGTGCCCAATGCTAGTAATACCTTTTCTCTCTGGCAGGATGAATAGCAAATTAATCACCATGCAATGCACCACGTGCACAGACAAAAGTCGCAAGTAATCAACCCACCCTCGCGGAGGGCGAGGAAGGGGTAATTATCTTCTGCCGTGACCTGTCCCTGGATATCCCCAACACTTGTGCAATATTTGGTGGGGATCGGCCAAGCTGTTTGAGTCTCGAAGCGAACAGACCGACAAACAGATCTGTTGGATTTTAATGATTGTTGGACTTACAGAATTTGTCGTGCCGACGGTGATCTATGCACTGATCAGCACTTATTAAACCCAATATGTTAAACCTATAATATATATGTATATGTATATATATATATGTATGTATGTATATATATATATATATATATATATATATATATATGTATATATATATATATGTATATATATATATATATATATATATATATATATATATATATCGCATGGACAACCTGACAATGATTTAACAACCCAACTGAACACTTGTAAAGAATGCACTTTTATTATCATAAAACTATATACTATATATATATATATATATATATATATATATATATATATATATATATATATATATATATATATATATATATATATATATATATATATAAAATTGGAGAAGCGTCTGCTTGTGGGTTTATTTGACTTCTATCTATTGTGAAACCACTGGATGGAATGAGTTGAAAACTGCTGCTTATACTCTGTGCGCAAGGGTAGATTTTAGGGGGTTTAAAAAAAAACCAAAAAAAACCATAATACTTCCGTGGGTTTAGGGTAGGGGAGGACCCAAATTCTCTCTGTAAATGTGTGTATAATACAATCTGGTGGTAGCCTGGATTAGAGATAATAAAGGTGGGGGAAGTATCCCATCCATAAGGATGGGTTCTTTGCTGGGCATACACAATGAGGACGGGAAGAGTGGACGGTAAAGGAAACAAAACTAACAAGAATGTCACGCAGGAGAGTGCGTACCTCCGCCAGCCTGAACAGTTTACGTTTTGTATCCTACTGATAGACTGGATATACATCTGGACCTGAACCAAAATTTCATCGGCTTGTTCTTGTCACCTAACCAATTCATCCACCAAGATTTGTCATAATCAGTCTACAACTTTTGGATATCAGGACATACATGTATATCATTTTTGGCTCCATCTTTTAATAATAAAGAATCACTTGGAAAAACCAAAAAAATATCGAATTCGCATCTTCACAAAAATCTTAATTATTCATCCTTGTCACATCTTCAACCTGTCTGCCAAATTTTGTCTAAATCCATCTATAACTTTTTGAGATATCCTGCTCACAGACAACAAACAGACAGACAGGGGTGAAAACAGAACCTCCGTCCACCTTTGGTGTCTGAGGTAATAAGAGACGGGGGTGGGGAGCACTATCTAAAGGCTCATTCACGGGCAACACCATTTCGGGTAATTGCAAGACAGGGCTAAGCATGCAGATCAAGCGATATCTCTCCTTCCGTCATTTTGACTTGTATCATTCTAAATGATGCAACTCGGAAGTCTACACTCTTGTGTAGCCCACACGAGGAAAACAAAATTGTTGTTCCAAACGGTGTATTGTAGTACCAACCTGCTTCAGGAGATTCAGGATTTCTTGACTCTTCAATCAAAGGCTCACACGGCTCTTGCTTTGCAACAACAGTCGGGATAGCTTCTTGCAGTGTTGAAGGATTGTTACTTTTGAAAGCTCCCGCCATCATCAAATTCTCTGTGCGTGCACAAACCAAAAGAACATTGTTCCCTACATTGTCTGCAATGTTAACTACAAGTCTGCCCATAATATTGTCATATTCCAGGGTTCCCCTTACACCATGAGAGCTTAGATCTTGAGGATACTGAAATAAAGAGATGCCTTGGTCTGAGCATGCAGATTAATATTAAGTACTGTTACGGTTGTGGGGGTGGATGGAGGAATTTCACAGGAAAGTAAGGATTGTATCGAGTTGCTTGGTCCGTAGAATGTGTCAGACATCTCAATGTAAATTAAGTAGGGAACCTGTGAGCTTAAGTGTTACGGGTCACCACACAGGGGGTAGTGCTATGTTAATTAAATAGTGATCAAGTCCAAATTCCCCCAATATGTAATTTGTGACCTTTTCCTACATTTTTACATTTACAAGCCAGCAATAACAGGAATTGCGTCAAGACAAAAACAAGCAAGCCAAACGTGCCGAGCAGGCAGAAGCCCCGCCTTCCTGGTTTTGTGCCAACAAGCCATGCCCGGAGGTGGATGATTGATGGGCGTGACGTGAGAAGCGAGGAAGAGGAGCAGTTGGTTTTTTTGGTTTTGTTGGGTTGAGGGAGTGTGAGGGACACGGTCGAGAGATGACGGAGCTCAGAGATGGCATGTAAGAACAGGGCGATATCTCTGCTTACGTCATTTTGACTTGCATCATTTAGATTGACACAATTTTGTTTTGCTTGAGTTGCCTACACGAGGAAAACAAAATTGTTGTTCCAAACGGTGTGGGGCAGTACCAACCTGCTTCAGGAGATTCAGGATTTCTTGACTCTTCAATCAAAGGCTCACACGGCTCTTGGTTTGCAACAACAGTCAGGATAGCTTCCCGTGGTGTTGGGGGATTGTCACTGTGGAAAGCTCCCACCATCACTGGATTCTCTGTGCGTGTGCAAACCAACAAAACATTGTTCCTTACATTATCTATGAGTCTGGCAAAATATTCATGTGACCAATTGCAACACCAGTATTATTAAAAATAACTTTTTGTAAACCCATGTAACTCCTGCACACTGGCCCTTTTTAGTGGTGGTCCATGGGAGTGCCTTTTTACTTTTATTTTTTTTTTGTATACATTGTCGAGGCTTGTCTGAGAGCTAACACACAATGCACAGCAAGGGGGGCATGAGACAAGAGGGGCGGGAGAGGGAAGGACAAAACAGTGGGGAACAGACACATTAGGAGATCTGTGGAAGGGAGAGGGATGGGGTGGGGAACATGGGGAATACAATATGGACATTACAGGGACTTTCAGGAAGGAAAGCAGGGAATATGAAGGAGGTGGATTAACGGAGGTAGAAAGATCGAGGATTTGGATGGGGGAAGATAAGAGGTGGTGGTGAACAGCTGTTTTGAAGGCCTGGAGTGAAGAATGGGATTGAAGAGTGTGTGGGAGTTTATTCCAAAGTGGGGAAAAAAAGAGGAATGAAAGAGTGAGGGTGAGCAGTGATTCGTGATTTTGGCAGTTTTACCAGAAGGGGCTCGCTGAAGGACCTTGAGCGCCCCACGGAAATATCTCAGACAGAGCGGGAAAGGGGGGTTGAGGTTGGAGAGGAGATGGTAGAAGACAGAAAGACCACCGGCCTGCCTTCGGTGAGATAGCGAGAGACCCAAAGTCTCTGCCTCATCGCAGGAGATGCCAATGATCCTAAATGCCTTGGTTTCCACAGCGTGAAGCCGAGAAAGGTGAAAGGCAGGAGCACCATCCCAGAGGGGAGAGCAGTACTCCATCAGGCTGTGGACGAAAGCCTTGTATGTGGTCAGGAGCTCAGGTGGGCCGAGGAAGGACTTTGCACCATGGAGGATTCCCAGTCGGCAACTGGCTTTGGAGGCCAGGTTGGAAATGTGGCTTTCCCAGGAAGGATCATGTCAGATAGTGATACCCAGAAGCTTTAATGAAAGGACTTCTTCCAAAGGATTGTTGAGAAAGTAGATAAGAGGGGGGGGGGATTCAAACGGTCCTTTCGGAGAGACATAGTGAGACTGAGATTTCGTCAGGATTGAAAGGCATGTTCCACGTGTTGAACCAGTTTGTGATTTTATCCAGATCTGCAGAGAGCGAAGAAGCTGCTGCTTCCCGGTCTGAGGGATGACAGATGGTACGGCAGAGGGTTGTCATCAGCAAAGAGATAAAGAGGATAAAAGGACTTGTGGAGATCTCTTCCGCACAGTCGTGTAAAGCAGCGGTTCTCAAACTATTGTCTGCGGATAGCAGACAACCGCCACTGGCCCGTGACCTCCGTTTACGTGGTTGTTGCAGAACAAAAGGGTTTCGATTCAAAGAACTGGAGAGTGTGAGAACTTGCAGACAAAGCAGTGCATTTTCAGATGCGATTTGCAACTATGTAACTGTGCGAGACAGAGGTTCTCATCACTTACCACCCTCATGTCCAAATTCAGAAGCAGGATGAATGCTGAACCTTACCCAAGTCAAAAGCTGACAAACATTACACCTGACTTCCCAGAACTTTGCCAAAAAAACAGGCCCATCCATCCATCCATCGGGACTATACTCTGCAGAGCGTCGGTGCTGCCGATGCAGTCTCCTGGGCTATTGGGCACAATCCTGGATGGGCCGCCACACCGACGCAGGAAACTCGAATGGCTCAATAATCCCAGCATGCTGGTACTCATTTTGCCGATCTCGGAAGGATGACAGGCTGAGTCAACCCCATCTAGTATTAATTCAGCTGCCAACAGGGCTCCAACTCAGAACCTTAAGATGCCAAGCCAGCCACCCTAGCCACTAAAGCCAACACCAGGCTTCAGTTTGGGATTACTTGTCTCTACAACAGGAAGTGAAATTGCAATTGTCAAAGAAACTTCAGGGTTATAAGTAGGAAAATCCAGACCATAATCCTCATCTCTTATACATCTCGAGTTCAATATGCTGAAAAGTTCCAGGAAAGATGCAACTTCCCTTGAGCCATGAATCAACACCGGCACCTTCATCCGTTTTGAAAGTGCCAATGCAGTAAAGTGAGGTTCACACTCACGAATGATGCATTTGAGGGAATCTTGATTCATGTTGATACGTTATCATTACAAACAAACAAAAACAAACAAACAAACAAACTGTGTAATTCATGCAACAGAGAACCAGCCATTCACATCATGTATACTGTTACGTCAATTAACTCGATAATGATTATTGTTTTTTTTTTCTTCCTTTAATAAGCAAGTCCACAGCAATTCAACGAAGCATCTTTAGACTCTCCAGCTTACCAGTTTCTGGAGTTACTTCACCCTCTTCATGGTGCAGCGTGTAGACATCATTAATCCTGATTCCAAGCAGTCCGTCAGCACCATCCACGCAACCACTGTCCTCCATATCGGACGCACACGAAGACTGCAGCGAGATCAGCTTCTGGGCACAAACGGACAGTTCCTTGCTCAAAGCGTCCAGCATCGAGCACAGGATTTCGACCAGTGTGGAGCCTTCGAGCCGGACGACTCTTCGTTCCATGAAGCTGCGGATCTCGGCATACGTCGCAAAAGGAAACCTTCCTTTGGCGCAAGAAAAGAGCTCCGCTCTCAACGAGTCCGACTCCACGCAAATTTGCAGCAGCTTTCGGCTCTTGATGCCCAGATCGATGACCACGGCTTGGGCCGTTTCGCTTCTCAAGCCCTGGTCTTTCAACCATGTGGTGAAGGCCACTACTTCGGCCATGGCTTGCAGGAGATAAAACAACTGCTTGTTAGTCAGTTAGTCATTTTCACGGTCCAAGGCATCAACGAAGAGCGTGTGGTCGTGCCACTTTCACATGGTCACCAATGTTCAAGGTAGATAAAAGACGGGATTCAACTCGTTCAAAGATGGACGGTGAGGCTTCACATCATCCGGATCGCTCCGGGACAAATCCTCAATCTTCAACCTTGGAATAAGGAATGACACGATACAGATTTTTAAAACTCTGAACGATATCAACATTGTTCATTGAAACTTCGACCCCACGCCTTCAACGGTGACCTCAACAGCAGTCGATCCCTACACGAGAAGATTTACATTTAAATGAAGAAGAAAAAAAACCAGCATTAACAGTCAATAACGACTAAATGAACGACAGAAGTGTGTCGCAAAGGCTGGGACAGCTGAAGCTTTCAAAGCCAACCTGGACTACTCGTGGGAGAGAAGAAACAGGTCATTTTGGTACAAGGAAGGTGATTTGATTAAGGGCAAAGGAAAGGTCGGAAGCAAATTATTTTGGGACTTGATGCTCAAAAGTTGAGGTATCAAGGTACATGAAGAACACCGACAATGATTTCTCACCCATTGCACGACCACGACCATGAGCATGACCACGACCACGAGCATGACCACGACCATGACCCATGAGCATGATCATGAGCACGACCACGACCATGACCCCGAGCCTGACCACGAGCATGAGCGCGACCACGAGCTTGACCATGACCATGACTATGAGCATGAGCATGTTCCACGACCATGAGCATGACCACGACCATGACCACGACCACTCTCAGCTTTGTTAAAGGGTGTGAGGCAAACTCACCAGTCACCACGCTTACCAAGTGCAGGCTGGTGAGACTGATCACCCGTGGGAATCGTTACTCAAGCACCACCAAGTGGAGAAAGAAGCGAGGATTCAACCACATGGCCAAACACCCAGCTTTATGAAACATTGACAATCATAACTTGTACAGTCATTGTCAAAGCACCACGACCATGAGCATGAGCATGTTCCACGACCATGAGCACGACCACGAGCACGACCACGACCATGACCACGAGCATGAGCATGACCACGAGCACGACCATGAGCATGACCACAACCATGAGCACGACCACGAGCATGTTCCACGACCATGAGCATGACCACGACCATGACCATGACCATGACCATGACCACGACCACTCTCATTTTTGTTGAAGGGTGTTTGGCAAACTCACCAGTCACCACGCTTACCAAGTGCGGGTTGGTGAGACTGATCACCCATGGGAATCGTTACCCAATCACCACCAAGTTGAGAAAAAAACGAGCATTCAACCACATGGCCAAACACCCAGCTTTATGAAACATTGACAATCATAACTTGTACAGTCATTGTCAAAGCACCACGACCATGAGCATGAGCATGTTCCACGACCATGAGCACGACCACGAGCACGACCACGAGCATGAGCATGAGCATGACCACGAGCATGAGCATGACCACGAGCACGACCATGAGCATGACCACAACCATGAGCACGACCACGAGCATGTTCCACGACCATGAGCATGACCACGACCATGACCATGACCACGACCACTCTCATTTTTGTTGAAGGGTGTTTGGCAAACTCACCAGTCACCACGCTTACCAAGTGCGGGTTGGTGAGACTGATCACCCATGGGAATCGTTACCCAATCACCACCAAGTGGAGAAAAAAACGAGGATTCAACCACATGGCCAAACACCCAGCTTTATGAAACATTGACAATCATAACTTGTACAGTCATTGTCAAAGCACCACGACCATGAGCATGAGCATGTTCCACGACCATGAGCACGACCACGAGCATGAGCATGAGCATGACCACGAGCATGAGCCTGACCACGAGCACGACCATGAGCATGACCACAACCATGAGTACGACCACGAGCATGTTCCACGACCATGAGCATGACCACGAGCACGACCATGAGCACGACCACGACCATGAGCACGACCACGAGCATGACCACGACCACGACCATGACCATGACCACGACCATGACCATGACCACGACCACTCTCATTTTTGTTGAAGGGTGTTTGGCAAACTCACCAGTCACCACGCTTACCAAGTGCGTGTTGGTGAGACTGATTACCCGTGGGAATCGTTACCCAATCACCACCAAGTGGAGAAAGAAGCGAGGATTCAACCACATGACCAAACACCCAGCTTTATGAAACATTGACAATCATAACTTGTCCAGTCATTGTCAAAGCGCCTTTGATCTCGATCTTGAGCACAAGCGTCGGTGTCCTTTCCACCCGTCTCGACAGACACACGTATACAACGCCCACCCACAAGGAGAGAGAGGAGTTTGAACACGACCAGGAATCGTTAACCACCAACACATCACCGGATGGTCTTTCATCGCCAGCACGAGCCCCCGCCCGGGTCTCCCTCACTTCGCTACGAAACCCGCGCCATTCTTCCTGCTCACCCACACCTCGTGTCCCAGCACTCTCTCTCACTCCCCTCCCTCAGGGCTCACACCCCGTACAGACACAGACTGCTTCCTGTCGCGGAGTCGTTGGGTGACGAGCGCAAACAACTCTCCTCCCCCTTCCAACATTTCCACGCCCCCTCAGTCTAAATTATTCATTCTGCTCTCGAGGAACCATAATATTTAAAAAAAAAAAAAAAACGCTTCACCATTGACGTGTGTACCGACGAATGCGAGTTATAGTTTTACCGACGAGTAATTTATTAAATTAATAAACATGTCAACCAGACTCGGAGTGACGTCACGAGTCTGGGAGGGATCCGGTGGTTCGAATCCTGGCAGTCAAACCAAAGACGTTTAAAACGGTTTGTGCTGCTTCCTTGCTTGAGTTCATCGTTTCAAAAACTTCCGAACGTTCGGTCCATTTTGTGCCTGGCAAAATGGCGACACGTCACTACCTGTGACTTCAACATTTTACTGCCATGAGCGGTCTCGGATTTTCTTCCCCACATTGGGTTGTAAAACGAAAACATTATTTGACGCTATGTCATAAGTAAGCATCATGTATAGAAAGAGGATCAACCAATTGCCATGAAGAATAACAAAAAAAATTTTTTGAAAGTCGAAGAAGAAGAATCCCTCGGAGCGTTGCGAAGCAGAGATCCGCATTTCCGGGAGTGGTCGCGTGGGGGTGGGGCTTCAATCGAGCCAGGGCGCCTTGACTGCGGCTTGTGGAGGATCAGAGACCTTGCAGCTCGAAACGGTCATGCAGAAATACGAGAAGTTGGAGAAGATTGGAGAAGGTAAGTGTGAATTTAAAATGCGTGGCTCCGGAGCAGATCGGGGCCGACATTGGTGACGAATAATGGCGGCGCGAAAGTAGGGCCCATGTTGATGTGGTTCGGCTCGTGTGACCACCACCTCCTCCCCCACCTCCTCCTCCTCCTCCTCCTCCTCCTCCTCCTCCTCCTCCTCCTCCTCCTCCTCCTCCTCCTCCTCCTCCTCCTCCTCCTCCTCCTCCTCCTCCTCCTCCTCCTCCTCCTCCTCCTCCTCCTCCTCCTCCTCCTCCTCCTCCTCCTCCTCCTCCTCCTCCTCCTCCTCCTCCTCCTCCTCCTCCTCCTCCTCCTCCTCCTCCTCCTCCTCCATTTACTGACGTCACAGCAGACACGATCATCCTGTTCTTTCGTCTGTTTGAAATTTTTTGGATCTTCTTTTCCCAGTTTTGGACAAGTGCGCAGCATAACGTAACTCTACCGTACAGATGAGATCAGGGGAGAGGAGGAGGACATCTGGGTTTAACAAGCAGGACATAAACTCAAACTTCGCAAGAGAAGGAAAAGAGGAGAAGTGGAGTTGGGGGGACACTTTAGCATGTGAGGGAGGAGGTGGGCTCGAGGGTGGAGGGGGAACTGTGTGGACCCTTATCCCATGTGATGGAGGAGGTGGGCTCGAGGGTGTAGGGGGAACTGTGTGGACCCTTATCCCATGGAGAAAAGGGCGATTTGATGAAGCAAGGAGAGGACAGAGGGTGCAAAACTCCAAAAAGAACGTGTAAACAAATTTGCCTCCATTTCTCCACTTTTGTAATGGCTACAATTGTGTCAAATTCTTAGCACTTATCAACTCGTGACAACCATTGGTGGGTTTGTACTTGACATGTCACTTTGGTTCCATCAGAGGAATCTTACTTGGGCGCATCATTAATCAAAGGCATCGTAAACCTGGTCATGGGAGTGACTGAACTGGTTTCTCCAATCAAAAGGTGGAGAGGGTATTCCCTGCCTCGTCCATTTCCTGGCGTTCTCTGCCCCGTCCATTTCCTGGGTTTCCCTGAGCAGGTGATAAATGGGGCTTCTGCGACACCCATTCAAATGAATCGGGAGGAAAGGGAAAAACTTTCTGACTCAAGCCTCAAAAGCCCAAAAGAGTAGACTGATTTTTCTCCCCACCTATCCCCTTCCCTCCCATACAAACAAATGAAAAATTGAGACCGAAAGATTGAGACTTACTGATTAAAGCACTTCTTCCCCCCCAACATATAATCACTGTCCTTTTATATTTTCATTCCACTCAAAGAGCAAACCAACATATTTACCCATGTTCTACTTTAGGGAATAACTTAATTTTCTGATAACATTCGTTTCCATCAAATATATTCACAAAGAAGAACTTGGAACTTGGTTCTTGGTATAAGTGTCTTTGTTGAGCTTCTTTGAGCAGATATGATATGATAAACTTCTCTTCATGCTCTTATTTGACCACTTCCTGAACCACATATCATTTTGAGATTGTAGTAAATTGTTTTTCCATTGTTCAATTGATAACCATCAAAGTTTTCAGTCCATTCAAGGATATTAATTTTTTTTCTTTACATCCTCCAACTTATTTGCAATTAAATTTAACCGCTTATTTGTTTTATCTACTTTTACCCCGGTTATTTCTTCAATAAGACTTATTTGATATTTCTCACATTCTTCATGTTTTCCATTTAAATACCAAGGCTGATTACATCTCCACTCTTTGGTTTGGTTATTGCTTGGTTCTATCATTTATAAATCAGTAAAATGACGGCAGTAGCCTGTTAAAATTCCCAACCCAATATCTTAACACTTGTACTTATAACCATAAGGGAGACGATTGATTCCATTCTCTAAAATATATATTTTATCATCAAAAGCTCCGAAAGCTTTCTTATTTATCTCTTCTGTATATAATTGATGTTTATAACTTCTTATTGTATTCATTTTTCTGCACTCTTCCTTCTTTAAGGTTAAACAGTTGTAATAATGTTTAAAGTTTATTGTTTCCTTGATTATATTTTTCTTTATTCCCTTTAGCTTCTTATCACACCTTTCAATGTTATTATTATCAATATATGTAAAAGCATAAGACTTTGATCTCAATCCTATAAATTCACTCAATACCTTCCCACCCAATTCATCTTTAAACTTACCAATAACCTTTTTATTCTTTGATGAAAACAATACATCACCTGACTTATAATTACTTGTAATATATATATATATATATATATATATATATATATATATATATATATATATATATATATATATATATATACAGTCAAGCGTGACTTAACGACGGGGTTACGTTCTGAGAAACGCGTCGTTGTGTGAACATCATTTTTATTTTTTTTCGTTTTTGAACATCGTACTTACACAAACCTAGACACCTAGGCTATATGGTGTAGCCTATTGCTCCTCAGATACAAACCTGTACAGCATGTTACTGAACTGAATACTGTCGGCAATTGTAACACACATCCAAGAGAGTCTGAAGACGCGTTAGATTTACCTTTGTGCAGTTCATGACGGTCATCGGTGTTGTTAGCAACAGCTTCCAATCTCCTCTTGCATCGATTCTAGAAAGGTGAATAAATAATTAGCGTTTGGATTTTATAAAAACGTAATCATCGCATCGATGTTATGTTATAATTTATAAATGAAGAAACGAGCACCTGTCAATTGTGATATGTATTTTTGGAACAGTGCGATTGTTTTGACAACATACAAAGCTTCACTAAAAACAAATTTGTACTTTTTATTTTGACTAACAACAACGATTTATTCGCGGAATTATTCAATTCAAAGGTAATTTACTTGCTCGAAGGTAAACGTGCAAACATTGGTTCAGTTTGAAAGCCGATTTCCTTGAATCCCGATTTAGCACGACCCTGCTTTTTTCGCGATGACATTTTATGGACCTCAACGATCGCATTATAACATGGCCACACTGTCGTTGTTTATTATCATTATGAGGTATTATGTACTGTACAGTGTACATAATTGTATGTGCTATTTTTATACGACTGGCAGCAATACGTCGGCTACATCACTCGGCAATAGGAATTTTTCAGCTACTTTTTTTTTCTTTTTTTTTTTCCAGAGCTGGCAGATCCATCGTTTATGCGATCCGTCGTTTCCCGGAACGTCGTTAAGTGGCGCATGACTGTATATATAAATATCATCAATCATATCCTCATATACATCACTTGTCTTAATTTCTAATATAAAACAATCTGTATCCATATATTACAATGACACATTATCCTTGTACTTTGATTTTAAATTATTATAGTAATAGTCATACATGAATGACTTTGACAAGTCAAGAATTGATGTTCCCATATAAATAGTTTTATCCATTTCAATACTCCCTTTTTTCAAATGAATAGCACAAAAGTTTTCTGAAAACACCTCTACTCGCTCAAAACTTGGTCTATTAATTAACTTTGAAGCCTGTTTCCAAGATGTAGCAAGTCTTATTTTTTTGTCGATTCCTAACATTTTCATAGTCTTTCCAAATACAGCATTATTCATTAATTTATAAAAGTCCTTCTCAAAATCTGTTTTTGCTTCTGTTCTCTTATTTTGTGTTAAAATCAAGACACTTCTTTAACCAATGACTGTTGAAATTTGAAAATCCTATGAATTTTCCTCACTCTCAACCCAGCAGATAAATATTGTCTCAAGTTCCTTTGATGCAAAACATAACTTTCTTGATCATTTAATGGAGTAAGTATTTTTTCTGGAGATTTTCCTTTTATATTAAATGACTGTTGGTAAAGCCTGGTGTTGGCGCAGTGGTTAGGGCAGCGGCTTGGGATCCAAGAGGTCCTGAGTTCAAGCCCCGTTGGGCCACTGAATTAATATACCAGGGGGTTGACTCAGCTTGTCATCCTTCCGAGGTCGGCGAAATGAGTACCAGAAAAAACTGGGCCGGTGTATACCCCGGTTAAGATAAGTGTACCATATCCCTGTGTCGTAAGAGGCGACCAGGGTTGCGTCAGGAAGGGTATCCGGCGTAAAACATCCGCCAAGTCACGATGCGGATCATACGGATGATCCGCTGTGGCGACCCCTAACGGGAGCACCCGAAAGAAGAAGAAGAAGAAGAAGATTAAATGACTGTTGGTAATCACTTTACCATTCTTTTCTTGGACTTTCTTTATCAGGGGCATGAGGTAGGTCTTTATGTTTGTGATGAAGTTCTTCTGGATATTTTAAATCAACCTCAAAATAATATCCAACTTCAGCTTCATCTAATTTTTTTTTGAGAAGAGACAACAATGTCTTGGAAAACTTTTTCATAATGTTTTTCTTTAACCCATTTAATTTCTCCATAAGCTAAAGATTGAGACACAGCCCACCCATAGAAATTGTTAGCATCATAATACATCAGGTAAGAGTTGTCCTCATTCTTATTATAATCAGGAAGATATTTGTTCTTTGCTTTGGCATATCTCTGGGAACATACTTGAGATATTCCTCCTCTTTTAGCCTTCTCTACCATTAAAATCATATCTACATCACTGATTAATTCCAAATTTTGTTTTGCTATTTTTAACATAGCACTCCAAGCCAAACCCGGGGCTATGTAATAGTGAGCGGGGTCTAATCCACAAGAATTTTTATTATGACAGACTGTTCTAAAAGTTTCAAACACATCAGCCAATAACAATACATCAGTTTTAAGATACAAATCGTGATATTCTCCAATATTCCTTATATTCAACTTCTCCCAAACCTTTTTAGCTTGTCTATAATCTCTATCGGAAATATGAGTTTTATTCAACTTGCTATAGAAGCTTTCCTTTGAAGGAAGTTGTGTTTCTTTCAACTTCTCAAATGAATCCATGCAGTCATACGGATATATTCCCTTTTGTGATAAGAGATCAATCTCTTCTTGATTTGAGAAATGTGATTTAAGATTCGGTAAGTTTTTGATATTTGATGCTAAGTTATATAATTGACTTGCCATAAACTTGAAAGTGTCAAGAAATTTGATATGGGTTATGGGGGATGTATGAATTGTTTTGTGAATGAGATGTATTTTGCTTCTGTGTTAGGAATGGCAGAAATATCTCCAGATGTCTTTGAAAGATCATTTATAAATCGATTTGTTTATATATGATAACATGATAATTTATTTCCAATGGGCGAGGAAAAATATGTGGCACAGTAAAGATTTATTGGGGCTATGAAATGCAGAGATAGGAGAGAGAGGTGTGGTGCGACAATAATACAAGCAACTTACGAAAGCAGACACGGAGCAGACTTGACGTGAAATTAGTAACAGTAACAACATTAATGATCATCTTCAGACTGACTTAGCAGACAGGTGCCAGCACACTCAGACACTCACAGAAAAAGAAACCCCGATGAGAAGGGACTTTTGCAACCAGGGAGGGAGGAGAGTTGAGGTTATGCTTTCGGTACCTGGGTGCCCGATGGCACGATGTGCCACCAATACGTTTCGGGGGGGGGGGGATGCTCCGTGTCGTGGTACCCAACAGTAGTCGCGTTGTCTCTGCTCCCCCCCCCACACGTGTGGAGACTGTATTCTGAAGGAGGAGCTTGAGTGGGGGAGTCCAGAGTGTGAGGGCGGAGTAATGGGCAGGACCAGGTAGGCGGATGGGGTCGACGTGGTGTGGGCAGAGACGAGGAGCAGGAGGCGGTCCAACGAGGCGAGGCGTAGGCGGAGACGAGAACAGGAACACACCACGTGAAAACACACACACACACACACGAGAGATGGAGGAACTTCTCCATCTTTTATAGGCCCCGAAGCTCGGGGTGGGGGGGGGGAGGGGCCATGCCGAATTAAACGTCATCGCCCGAATCGGGTGCTTCTATTGGCCCCGACCCCTCACGTGGCCCACCAGCTTGGGCAGGAAACCACCTCACTTCGTTTCCGGCAATGCCACCCCAGACAGCGAACACTCCTCGCTCCGACTCCACAAGACGACACGAATCGCCCACACCGAAATCGGCACGTGAATTGCAAGCAAATCTTTATCGGGTCTGGACCCCTTGTCCTCGGGTATAAACGACCATGGACCCACGGTCTTCCAGAGAACCTCCCGGATCGACCACGTATCCTCCATCGGAGCCGCTTGCGGATCCTGGGGATGTTCGCTCTGAGATCTCGGGTCATCGTGTACCGCACGTCGTGTCAGGTGAAGGATAGTACGCTGTGGTAACCGAGTTGAGGGGCAAGCGGGGCAGAGGGTACCGGTGGACCGTTGTGCTACACGCTGTGGTAGATGAGATGAGGGGCAAGTACGTGTTTCGTGCAGCGTGGGCATCGTGCTGGCTGTGACACACTGGTGTTTTGTGCAGCGTCGGCGTCGTGCTGTGAAAAACACCATTCGTGCAGCCTCTCAAGAGGTATTTGTTCGCATACATTTCCAATGCAATCGGCAATTCTCCTCAGCTTATTGGAAGCTCAAATCGACAGTCCAGCACCTAGCTAACAGTATCTATCTTTTCAAGGACACTTTCAAAATCAGCATATATCACAAACGAATGTTTTATAGATTTGTTAAAATATTTGAATGATATGTTTGAACCTGCTTTTGGTAAATTGATTATGGTTGATTTATGATTACTACAATATTTTGAATGTTGAATTTAATGTTTTTTTTGTATGAAAGGAGTTGAGACATCTCTTACAAGGATACTTTTTACATTTTCTCTTGTATAGTTGTGATTTGGTTAATCTTGAAAATTTTTTGATGAAAGCATAATGTGATTTTTCCTTTGAAGTAAAGTAGGGAGGGTCAATGTGTGTTTCATCATTTTTATAGTTGTTTGAAATTTTTAATATCTGAACTTTGTATCTGTTAATCCATATTACATTAACAGATAGATTATTCATTTTCTCTAATTTAGGAATATCTCTCAATGACATTGGAAACTTTAAATCTTTAACATTGAATATATTCTCGTATTTCTTATCATGTTCAACCCTTTGAGGTTTCCATTGTGGAGGATCTAAGTGAGCAAGAACAGACCATAGAAAACATTTATTATCTTTGTTTTCAATTTTAACAACCGCTTTCTTAAGTTTTATCTCTTTTGGTAAATCAATATAAGAGGAAGCTTGAAGAGGATCTAATTTTAAGATGTGTATATCTAAAAAGATTATTTTTGTAATAGCAAATTCACTACCTACTACAGTGTTATCAACATCTTGTTCTTGTCTCTGGAGTTCATCGTAAACATCACATCTTACAAAATCTTGAAATGATGACATAAAGTGAGGGTTTGTCCTCATATAGGGAGTAGTTTCTTCGCCTTCTCTTACCATATTCAATTTTACTCCCATATAAAATAAAAACGTTTTCATTTCACTTAATGTGTTTTTAATTATAGTTTCAATACTTTGTTTAACCATATCAACAGCTGCAATGATTAAAGATGGTCCAAGGTCTTGAAAGCGAAACAATCTTATTTTTATATGTCCTTTAAATGCCCCATCAGTGTTTTCAATGGAGAATTTAGTGGCACCTTCCCTTTCTTCATTGTTCTTGTGCTTGCGTGATTAAAAAAAAAAAATTAAGAATATCATTATCACATCCATCACAATGTTTTGTTTCTTGGTCAAGTGGAGATATTTGTCTGAAAAGATTGAATGTGTGTTTGGTTTGAAGGTGTTTTTTTAATAACATTTATATTCATGATTACAAACATCGCAGTTCGTTGTATTCACCATATTTATATTACAAAAGTTTGCTTCAAATATAATTTTCTTGATGAAAATTCCATTTAAATTATAGGTAAATCTGTGCTTAAAACCATTTTATCCTCCAACTTTTTTCACTTAATAAATACAATGTATCAAGACACAAAAGACAAGTTTCAATCAATCTATTCATTTGTAAAAGATACTGAGAAACATGTCGAGGATGTAAAATTGAATAAAGATAAATATAACAACTCTTGGATAAAAACAATTATGGTGAATAATATGAGTTCTTCAATTTCCTTCAGTGGAAGGGCTTTTAGTATGCGAGTCAAAATCAGCAAAGGTGTAATAAAGTGTAACACAATCATCAAAATATAGAATTCCTTATTAAATGATATAACTAATGTTTTTAGGAAGTTGAATTACTTCGCTATAACAATCAACAGTAGAAAATATAGTTATGTACCCACATTTTGAGAAAAAACACTATTTACCCCAAGCTTTGAGGGTTTATGCACGTTATTGTTGACGGACGGCTGTCGACTTTGCATTGCAGTGTGACAAGAGGAACGTAGCTTTACTTTCAGGGACATCCTAAAAATTTTGAATAAATACATATAGTGGTAATATTTATACTGTTCTTCATCCCCACCCCCTCTATTTGTCAAACAATAACGCGCACCAGACATCCCCCTATTGGCCACGTTCAAATTCACATGCAGTGTCCTAAACATCACCCATAAGAACCACTCGGCGAAAAATTTATTTAGGTGGTGTTTTCCGTGTAAAATGGGGTGGAGTTGGCTTCAAATGCTTCAAAATGGACCAAATCACTAACGTGCACAATACGTGTCCGTCATATTACTAACGTGCACAATACGTGTCCGTCATATTACTAACGTGCACAATACGTGTCCGTCAGATTCTAACGTGGAAATGGCCAACTCCGTCAGAAACCATAGAAAGTGAAGATGGTGGACCTGACCTCATCCTTTCGACCACGGTTCTAGCACTTATTTACTTTCTTTAAATGTAATTTACATTCCTATGAAGTCGCACAACATTCCTATTCATTTTTTTCAAGTTCAAGGCAGATATATACTTGCGCACATTATTTTTTTATGACATACACCGACTCCTTCAAATATGTCGCCATTACGGATTTCTTCCACAGATTTCGATGACGTAATACGCACCGGCAGGGTCAAAAGTCTATTTCCGGGTGCAGACCGTTCACGTGATCCACCGTTGGCGGGAGTTGATGTCCTGGATTACGCACGTTATATTCACGACGGACGCGGTCGGGTTGGTTTTCATACCTCGATATTTCAATACTGAAAAGCATTGGGGCACAAAATGGGTTACATGCCATCAGGAACTTAGCATACAGACACAGCCTTGACACTATTTCAGTACATGCTGCTGCCATCTGGTAGTAAACTCAACCCTGAGCCTCCAAGACAATTTTGACGGACGCACTAACGTGCACAAGCGGAATTTTGAACCACATATTTTTTTATTTAGCAAAGGACGGATGATTAAATTTATGTTCATACATAACCTTAGATGGTGACCTTTAAATTAAATATATATATATATATATATATATATATATATATATATATATATATATATATATATATATATATATATTAATATATTGTTGCGGATTTCGCGCCCGCCGGCGTGCTGACGGCCACGTAACTCGAATCGCGGCACGTCGCCCACCGGACGGACAATCCAGTCGTGACCCTCTCGGACTAACGCCGGGAACCAGTCACAGGTGGACCTTTCGGTCTCACCGCGATCGAGCCAATCAGCCCCCGCGTGGGATAGGGTTGCTCGCCAAATTCGACCTACCTAAGTACCCACGCGGAGGGTAGACCGGGCGATCGCACCTCGCCGCAGGTCGACTTCGGACACGGGCCACTTAAGCGACCCGTTCCGTACTATCAGAATAACCGAGCGGTGTTATCGTCGACCTCGACGGTTCGATTAATTATCGGGCGTATTCAGCCCACTACCAACCCTTTACGTGAAGCAAGATGGGGATTCAATGGGAGAAAAGACGAAGCGAAGCGGGAAACAGTTCAATAATAAAGCACATTTATTCGCGGCACACGGAAGCACACATATACAATTCCACCAAATGCACACAGAAAAGACACAATGTAATTTACACAAAAAGCAAATGTAAAAGTGAAGACAATGCAGAGCTAATACCGACTACCGAGCACACGGCAACACTTATACAATTTTACTTCACAGACGGCGCCGACAACACATACCCAAAACCAAGGAAAGAATACCCTCAAGAATGAGGCGGGCCTGAGGCCGAGACCGGGTCGCGCCTACCCGTCTGGTGATGAGACGCGGAGCGGCGATGGCGCCTCACTCCGCGGGCCTCGCGGACAGTGCCTGGCAGGGGGTGGGAAAGGGGCCCCCTTGGTCGCACTATCTCAGCGCGGGGGGAAACAGGAGGGGGTTGCTGATGCTCGGGGTATAGAGGATCTTTATTATGTGCGACGAGCGTCTCCACCTCGGCCAGGTCGCGCTGCCGGCCTTCCTCGGGCGTGCAGCTCCCGGCACCGTCGCGAGCGCCCCCTCGTCTGCCTTCGCCGCTGCCGCCTCTCCGCCTCTGGACTCTCCACCCTGGACTCTTCTTTGGGCTCTCCTCGTTCGACTCTCTTCAGCTTCTCCAGCTACTGCAGGCTTCGGGCTCCAGACTTCCACACCCTCTGACTGACGAACACGGTCCTTTTATCCCCCCGTAGCTTCGCCTTTGACCCCCTCCCTTTGACCTTTCACCTCGCTCCCCATTGGCCCGAGAAAAAGTGGGCGTGAAGGCTTTTTGATCCACAAATTTGCATATATCGATCGTTCTGGAGGCGGGGCCAAATCGCCCCTCGCTCACCGATTGGACGGCAAAAAGTGGGCGTGTGTCGTTTTTGATCCGTTTTTGAAGCACAAAATCCGTGATTTTGTACACGCTGTTCGACGTGCGCCCTGCACGAGTCCAACACCGGTACCCACAGCGGGGCAAGAACGGTGGCGATGCTACGGTTGCGAGGTGTGACGGAAGGGTCGTGGCGGTTGTGGTGAAGCGGCGTTGTGGTTGGTGGTTGTTGTGGTTGTGGTGGTAATCATGGCGGTTGGTCCAAAATAAAGATAGTAAAAGAAAAACGGCTATCCTGAAGAGTCGCAGCACGTATAAATGACATGTATTCCCACTAGACAACGGGTTTGGGCCTAACTACACATATACTTGCCGAGATACCTCACCTAAGGGACCTGAATGGTGGTTTGCGAATTTGCTAACCACAACACTATATATATATATATATATATATATATATATATATATATATATATATATATATATATATATATATATATATATATATATTGCGAATACAAATCTAGGAAAGGCAATAAAAACAGTGTGAAACTGGTCAATGAAAAATGTGACGCTCAGGGCCTTCAAAAATGGGCCTTCAAAAAAATCGTTTCCCTCTTTTTTTTTTCCTCAGACTTTAATATATGTGCCTGAAACTGTCTTTTTTTATCTCCTGGAAATTTATACTGAAGTATCCAACCATTAATGGACCATTTTTTTTCAAATAGTAGAAATTTATTGAATGATTTTCTCATGGCCTACAAAGATAACACCTTAGCTGATTTTGACTCGTATCTGGAAGAACATCAATTTAAAGCAGCTCTAACAAAAGTTTCTCCTCTACTTCTGGCAATATATTCAAAACTAGAAAAAGCAATGAAACAAGACAAAGTATCAAAAAAGAAAAACCTCATGGATGAAGCTTTAGAAAGAAAAGATAAGACCATCTGCAATATGCAAGGAGAAATTTGTATTTTTTTCAACAACCTGAAAGATGTAAATCCTGATGAAATAAAGGATTTTAATATATCAGGTGAAATGACATTTCGTTCAATAGTAGTTAAGGACCATTTCAAAATTACCTTTAATATAAAAAAATGGAGTAGTTGAATCTGTTAATGAAAAAAAAGTACATAGATATAGATGGTAATGTTTTTTTCTACTAATTAAATATGAGTCATTATTCAACTGAAGATTTTGAAGATTCTGAGAGTGATGATAGTATCTCTGTTGGAACAGAAGACAGTTATGATACCGAGAGTTTGTGTTCAAAGGAGAGTTATGAAAGTAGTTTTATGGATTGTGAAAGTACCGAAGATGAATTTTATTTGAAGTAAAGTTTTACTTTATAAATATGAATAGTTTACTAGATTTTGAACCTCTTGAATTTCCCGATTCTCCACATGACAAATTTGAGAATTGTCCGGCGTGTGAAAGACGGGGATTAAACACAGAGTCAAAAGCCTATCAACAATGTATGTTCTGTGATTATCTTCTCATCAATTACAATAAAAAAATATAAAAAGGAACGAGTCTGAAGACGACGATGGTTCACGAGTGGTATTTGACGATGTAGATTGTTTCAGAAGTTATAAATATGATAATAATAAATATAAAAAAGAATATAATTCTTTGAGATTTACACCAAAAATGAATTATGTTACAAGATTGATTCAAGAAATGAATGTAAAGTACGAGGGTGATAACACACCTTTTCTTACAAGAGAAGAGACAACACATGACGACCATGTTTCGTGGATTGATGATTTATATTATTAATGATTGTCATTTTCAGGGAAATATCAACACAAGATATTCTATAAATAAAATAATGGATTATCTTGAAATTAAACCTGAACTTCGGATAAAACATAGTTTCCAAAAAAGCCAATGAAAAATTAAGTAACCTGTTTTCCAAATATATAAATGAATGATTTTTTTTTTTTACCCATTTGTGAAAATAAGATAAAATTTAACCACCATAAAAATCTTCCGAATTCATAAAGATCTCATGTTTTGTTCAAGTGGATGTGGAAAAACCTGCTTACTTTTGAAGATGCTCCTGACTCCAAACTTTTTAGATTATGATAATTTAATAATTTTCACAAAGTCGAGTTTTCAACCTGAGTATCAACTACTCTCACAAGGTTTTAATGCTGGTCTTCAAAAAGAAGATATAATCGGTTTATTTAAACTTCAAAACAAACGAAATGATAACATTGAAGATATAATACAACTATTTTGTGATACACAGAGATATAAAAAAGAAATCAAAGCTGATAACTTGTATTCTTAGTGATAATACGGATGATATACCTTCTCTCCAAGATTTGGATACATCAAAAAAGAACCTCGTTATCTTTGATTGTGTTAATGAGAGAAACCAAACGGTTATCAATAGCTACTACACAAGAGGGAGACCTTCTTTTTGTAATTGTATTTATCTTGGTCAATAATACTGTTGCGAATTCGCGCCTGCCGGCGTGCGATCGGCCGCTCGACTCGACTGGCGGCCGCCTCGCCCACCGGAATGGACAATTCTGACGTGACCCTCTCGGAACAACGCCGGGAGCCAGTCACAGGTGGAGGTTTAACCCCACCACGACCGTGCCAATTGCCCACCCGCGCAGGATAGGGTTGCTCGCCAAATTTGATCTACCTAAGTACCTGCGCGGATGGTCGACCGGGCGATCGTACCTCGCCGCGGGCCGACTCCGGACACGAACCGCTTAAGGGTCCGTTCCGTGCTATCGGGATAACCGAGCGGTGTTATCGTCGGCCTCGACGGTTCCGATTTAATTATCGGGCGTATTAAGCCCACTACGAACCCTTTACATGAAGCAGGATGGAGAGTCAATAAAGAAAAGACGAAGCGAAACGGGAAAACAGTTCCCACAATGCACATTTATTACGCGACACACGGAAAGCACACATATACAGCCGAACAGTCAGAATGCACCTAAATCAGGAAAACAAAAGAAACAACGACACAGAGTTGCAACCGAATACGCATACACACGGCAACACTTACACAGTTCTACTTTACAAGACACGGCGCCGACACACATCAACTCAAAAGCAAAGGAAAGAAGCCACCCTCATAGACAACGTGGCAGACGGGCCTGTAGGCCAATATGCGCGTGTAACTTGAAGGAGCGGCCAGGTCCGCGAGACCGGGTGGGTCCTACCCGCGTCCTCGTGGCGCGTTGGCGGACGAGCTGCAGACATGGCTGTGCCCCGACTCCGTGCTCCTTGGCGGGTTTCGTTGGCACGACGTTTGGAGTGGGGTGGTTACGGGGCCCCCTTTTTGCACTATCTCAGCGCGGGGGAAAAGGGGGAATTGTTGATGCTCTGGGGAGGGAGAATGGCTGGCTGGCTTGGGTCCCGCGACGAGCGAGCTCCCGCCGCGACCTCGTCGCCGACCGCATTCCTTCTCGCCTCGGACCCGAGCTCCTTGGCCTCTTGCCACAACTCTTCTCAGCCGACTGCAGAACCCAACTCGACGCCTTCGCCTCCCAACTCCACTCTCTGCCACACTCCACTCTCTGCCACACTCCACTCTCTGCCACACTCCACTCTCTGCCACACTCCGCCGCTGCCACACTCCGCCCGACGACTCTGCCAAAACTCTCTGCCTTCAAAACTGACTCTGCCAAAACTCTCTGCCTTCAAAACTGACTCTGCCTTTCTGCCACGATTCGCCTTGCGCTCGGCGCTTTATAGGCTGGCTGGAGAACCCATATGCAAATTTCCGGATCAGGATGAGCTCGGGGGCGGAGCCACGCTCGCCCATTGGACGGAGGAAAAGTGGGCGTGAACCTCCCCTGATCCTAGAATTTGCATATTTCGATTTCACACGGACACCCTGGAGGCGGGGCCAAGCCGCTCCGCGCTTGCTGATTGGACGGCTCAGAAGTGGGCATGTAGCATTCTTGATCCGAATTTTCCCTCGGAAAGGCCGCTATTTGCACTCGCGGCTCCATGTGTATCGCTTGAACGAGCCCAAGACAGCCCGACGCTCAGTGTTCACAGGTGATGCGGGAATGGCCGTAGAAGGAGAGAGGTGAGGGTGGTGGAGGGTTTTTGGTGGTGGTTTGATGGTTACGGCGGTTGATTCAAAATAAAAATAGTACAGAAAAACTCCTAACTCAAAGCATCGCAGCCCGAATGAATCACATAAATTCCCTCTAAACAACGGGTTTGGGGCAAACTACACATGTACTGAGAGTTATTTCACCTACGGGACCTGAAGGGTGGTTTGCGAATTTCCACAACAATACTGTTACGTTTGAGGGGGGGTATGCATTCAAAGGGTAATTAGGATGTTTAATTAGGTATGCCATGCTGTTCGAGTGTACCAGGATCTCGAAGTAATAAGTAGCAATTCAGTGGTGAGAAGTTGTCTAGTAAATGTCCATTTCTTCAAGGGGGAAATGATAATTGTCACATAATTAGATAGGGATACGGGATAGGGTAAGTGTGTCTGCGTAAACCCCTTTTAGTATTCCCTGGAGGCTTGCCGTGACGTCACAGGACGGTGCTGCGGATGGCTCCGCCCCGTGATCACGATTGGCGGAAGGCGACGGCGGAGGGCCAATAAACGGCTCGATTGGAAGTGACGAGGACTCGAGGATAAAAAGGCTCTGTTCGGGGAAAAGGCGAAGAGGAAGAAGATCGGGACAGAAAAACCGTTCTGGTGGAGGCTGTTGTGCTGGGAGCGTGCTGTGTTGTTGTGCTGATTCGATCCTGGTTTCATCGTGTCTCGAGGCCTTGCTGTGCTTCGTGCCTCAGCTCGGTTGGCTCTGGGGTTCTGCTGGCTCGGAGTACGGGGTCGAACGGCGGGCGGACCTGCCTCCCTCTCCTGCTCGCAACTTGGCGCCAGAACTGGTTCCCTGGCGGCTGTGAGCGGACTTGGGCCAGGACCAGGAGGTGGACAGCACCACGGTGTCTCCTGCCCCTGACGAGCGCAACGCCAGCTCGTCCGACACCAATCCAGGGACTGTTGCGTCCACACCACGGGCCAGCCTGACCACCAGGACCAGCTGCGTGTGTGTGTGTGTGTGTGTGTGTGTGTGTGTGTGTGTGTGTGTGTGTGTGTGTGTGTGTGTGTGTGTGTGTGTGTGTGTGTGTGTGTGTGTGTGTGTGTGTGTGTGTGTGTGTGTGTGTGTGTACCTGGCGCCTTAGAGGGTTTGAGATTTGTACATCCATTTGAATTGTTTGTGTTTTCCCCACGCTCGAACCCACACCACCATCCCGTCGAATCGCCCCGGATCCCTCTTCTTGCCGAGTCTTGTTATTTCTGGTTAGAGAAATAAACGTTATCAACTCAGTGAAAAGCAACTCGTGCCACCTTCCTCGTCCCGTTTGCGGTAGAGCGATTAAAACCGCCATCTTTGGGTTATAAATAAATAAACTGCCTCCATCATTTCGGCTCATTCTACGTTGGCGGGACTGTTCAAGTCCCGTGAACGTCACAATACTTTCAACTCCCTCGTCGCTCAATAAGAAACAATGCTAATACTTTTATTTTATTCATGTTAAATTCAATAGATATAAACAATTGTTGGAGAGACAATTGTTGTACATTATGTAGTAAAAAGAAATTTGCGGATTATATGAAGCACACGACTGAAAAATATAAATATATTGTTGTGAAACAAGATGAGATTTTAAAAGCTATATTTTTTATTTTATAAACAATTACATATATAAATGACAAGTATTATTATAAATCTTGTAGGTAAATCTGCTTCTGGAAAATAACTTTCATAAGTCAAGGTTCTTGTATAGTACAAATGAGAATGTTGTAAATTTGCTTAAAAAGCAAATTTGTATTGTAGTTTGTATTGTATCAACAACAACTTGAGCAATAAGACCTGGAGAAGTGGAAGGTGAAGATTATTACTATATTTCAGTTGAGGAACATATGTGATTGAGGAATGAAGGCAAAATATATGAGGAGGTTTCTCTTGGTACAACAAAATATTCACATTGTAAGAGTGAGTTCAAGAAACTAAAATCTGGTGGTCTTGGGATATTAGAAACTAATCCAGAAGGAATGAGAAATTATTAAACATCTTCGTGGTAATGGGGTCAATATTATATCATTCGGTTTTGATGTTTATGAAGAAACTCAACGCAAACGTATGAAAAGCAGAAATACAAGTATTGGTGAAGAAGAAATTACAACTCGTATTAATGCTAATAAAGAATTTGATGAAATATTTCAAGAAAAGGATTTATTTGAACACATCTACTTTATTGATGAAGAAAAGGAAAATTTCCCTGTTGACCTTTATAATTCAGTGAATGATATTTTCCAATAAATAGATGGATGCGAAAGAAAGAGCAAGAAGATTTAAGGAGCATCAAGAGTTGGTTTCAAAAGTTGGAAAACAACAGGAAGACATAAAGTAGAAATGCAGGCAGAAACTAACGGGTGAAGAAGCATTTGAAAGAAAACAAGAAATTTTTTAAACCACTTTTTAAAACTTCCCAAGAAAAATTACACTGGTCAACAATTTTTTACTTTCTGAATGTTGTTTAGATTTCTACAAGTGAATTAGGGTATTCTGGCACTGCTGAATCAGGAAATGGCATCCGTTTATCTCCATCAGGTCAGGTTTTTGTGCTAAGTTGATTTGAAAAAATCAGATCTTGTGACAAAATCAATTACATTTTTGTGGCATTATCAGCTGATTTTTGTCAACACATATCATCCTAAACATGTTTTTAAGAAAAAAAAATGTTTTGCCAACAACATTTATTGATTACATGATAGAAACATCGATTACTGTCATCTGAATGGTGGGCATTGATAAAGGTAAGTACAAGTAAATTGCATGTTGCGTCACCACTGTTCAAACTTCAGGGCTTGAACTTCCGTTTCTTCGAACTCCTGGAATGTTCAGCGGCAGGGAGGTCTCTCTTCAGATTCCAACAGTAGTCAGCCATCATGACTGCGTCCCAACGACCCTGATACCTGGTCTCCATCTCCTTCATGTCCTGATGGAATCTCTCCCCCTGCTCGTCACTCATTGAACCCAGGTTCTCAGGAAACCGGTTCATATGTGAAAATAGGTAGTGCATCTTGATGCTCATGTTGCAGCCCAGGTTTCTGAAAGCAGTCAGCATGTTGTTGACAAGTTCTGCGTAGTTTCTGGCCTTATTGTTGCCAAGAAAGTTCTTCACTACCAAAACAAATGTCTTCCACGCTTCCAGTTCCACTTCGTTCATTGAGTTTTTGAACTCTGGATCTCTGATGAGCTGACGGATCTGAGAACCATCAAAGATGCCAGCTTTCAACTTCTCCATGGTCAATCCTGGAAAAGCCTGGCACAAGTAAGTGAAGCAGTCACCATCTTTGTCCAGAGCCTTGGTGAACTGCTTGATTAAGCCGAGCTTGATGTGCAGCGGTGGGAAGAGTATTCTGTCTCTGTCCACCAGAGGGTCGTTGATGACGTTCCTTTCTTTGCATGGCACCAATTCCTCCCGCACAGGCCAGTCCTTCTTTGTGTAATGCTGAGCACGGTCCCTACTATCCCACATGCACAGAAAACATGGGTACTTGGTGAAGCCAGACTGTTGTCCCAACAAAAAGTTCACCATCTTCAGGTCAACACAAATAAACCACTTATGCTGATCATAACCAATTTTCTTCAGCACGTACTTCACCGCTTCATACTTCTCCTTCAGTGTAGTCGAGTGAGCGATGGGTACAGAGGCAAACTGGTTGCCGTTGTGTAGCAGAACACATTTCAGTGATCGCTTGCTGCTGTCAATGAACAGTCTCCAATCTTTGGGTTCGTACTGTGGCACTCCAAGCTTGAGCAGAAGCGCATGTCATAAATTGGCGCATGTAGGTATTGTACATTCTTCAGAGTTCGTTATTTCAAGAAATACGACTTTTTTGTATCACATTATTACAAAATCTGCCCCATTAACTTTAGTTTTGATCCACGAACTTTATGCTTTGCCTCACCAATTTTTGGAAGATTTTGAAGTTTTATGACTTCAAACTGATCCCTTTTCGACATAATCACCCAGAACTATCGTACCTGAATACTTCTTGTCATTAAAATAATTATTTCCAATCAAAACAATTATTTGACATGACATTTTACCCCCACCAACTTCTTCTAAAATGCTCCACACATGCGTAAATGTGAACAAAAATGTAAAAAAACGACATGTGGCCATATCTCAAAAACTTGACCTGATTGAACAAAACTAATGTGAGTTTTGGATTCAGCGCATCAGATTCGTCCTAAATCAGCTTAAAAAATGCAAACAACAAATTTGTTATTGACCAGTGTTATAGATGCTTCCACAGTTCCCACAATAGAATATACTCCTAAAAAACTTCAAATGTTAAAAGATTTCAGTCAAATAACGGAGGAAGAATGAGAGCATATAGGAGAATTAATATATGATGACGATGGATTATTTCAACAACTGGAAGAGATTAATCAACCTCCTGATTATATTGTGAAGGCTCTTCAAAACAATGAATATTCAGCGGATTCAAAAACCAAAGCAGGACTTATTCCAACAGATCAACCAGCAATATTTCATCTTGTTCAAGTAAAGGGATTGATATTTAATGATGAATTATGGTTCTTGAGTTCTGCACAACCCCTGTAAAACTAACTCTGAGATTAATGTTTCTTCGAACATAAGATGGAAGACAAGGTTCAACTGTGAGGGATGAAT
Organism: Eptatretus burgeri; assembly: GCF_056783735.1. Lineage (NCBI taxonomy): Eukaryota > Metazoa > Chordata > Myxini > Myxiniformes > Myxinidae > Eptatretus > Eptatretus burgeri. The sequence continues at coordinate 104,815,482 of NC_140968.1, read as the reverse complement.
CAAAGTATTTTGATAAACCACTGGATATGAAAAATAAGGATGATAGAGTATATATTGATCTGCTGGACTCTCTTAATTATCGAGTTCGTCTCTCTTCATTTCCATACCCACGACTAGTGGGGCAACTTAGCTAAATATAGCATAACAATTGTGCATTTTGTGAGGAAAGCACCAAATTTGGCACACTAGTTGCCTATCATATTATGAACAGATTTGGATATTGGGCCATCTCAAATTCAGCCGCTGATGGCAGCCATTTTCCACTGCCATCAAAAATTTTGAGATGGCCCAATATCCAAATCTGTTCATAATATTGTTGTGGTTGAGGAAATTCGCAAACCACCATTCAGGTCCCGTAGGTGAGATATCTCTGTAAGTACATGTGTAGTTCGCCCCAAACCCGTTGTTTAGAGGGAATAAATGTCATTCATTCGGGCTGCGACCCTTTAAGATAGCCGTTTTTCTGTTCTATCTTTATTTTGAACCAACCACGTCTCAACCGCCATCACACAACAACCACCAACTGCAACGCCGCTTCACAACAACAACAACGCCAACAGCCACGACCTTTACCTTCACAGCTCGCTCCCGCAAACATCGCATCACCGCCATTCCAAGCGTCACCGTGACCAGGGACCGCCACTTTAGACCCTCCACCACCTTCGCCTCTCCTTCTGCGGCCATTCCCGCACCGCTTGTGGGCACCGAGCATCAGGCTGTCCTGGACTCGTACAGGGCGCGCGCCGAGCCGCGGGTACAAAGTGCGGCCTTTCCGAGGAGAAGTCGGATCAGGAATGATACACGCCCACTTCTGATCCGTCCAATCAGCAAGCGCGGGGTGGTTTGGCTCCGCCTCCAGGCGCGTCGGAGTAGAATCGATATATGCAAATTCGAGGATCAGGGGAGATTCACGCCCCTTTTTCTCCGTCCAATGGGCGAGCGTGGCTCCACCCCCGAGCTCGTTCTGATCCTGAAATTTGCATATGGGTTCTCCTGCCGTACTATAAAGCGCCGGGCGCGGGGCGAATTTAGTCAGTTTTGGGATCGCGCGAGTTGGAGAAGTGTGGCAGCGGCAGAGTCTGGCAGCAGCAGTCAAGACGGGTCTGGAGGAGAGTCAGTCTGTCGGGGTTCGGAGCCTGTTGGGGCGCTGCAGAGAGGGGAAGCCGGGAGCGCGGTCGAGGTCGCAGTGGAGTCGCTTGTAGCGGGACCCAAGCAAGCCAGCTATCCTCTTTCCCCAGAGCATCAACAATTCCCCCCTTCCCCCCCCCCCATGCTGAGATAGTGCGGAAAGGGGGCCCCGTTCCCACCCCATTCCAAGCAGTGCCAACGAAACCCGCGGAGGAGCGCGGAGTCGGGGCACCGCCGCCACATTTGCGGCTCATCACAAGACGGGTAGGCTCCACCCGGTCTCGCGCCCACAGGCCCCGTCTGTCCCCTTGTCGTTGAGGGTGGCCCTTTTCTTTTGCTTTTGAGTATATGTGTTGTCGGCGCCGTCTGTAAAGTAAAACTGTGTAAGTGTTGCCGTGTGCTTGCGTAGTCGGTAGTAGATCTGCATTGTTGTGTTTCTTTTGTTGCAATTGCTTTTGGTGCATAATTGTTGTAATTGTATATGTGTGCTTTCCGTGTGCCGTGGAATAAATTTGCCTCATGTTGAACTGTTTTTCCCGTTTCGCTTG